>NC_142170.1:39357785-39683094 GCF_029865625.1 Vigna umbellata
TTTCGTGAAAGCTCTGATTATGAGCTATATGTCTGGCTGATTTGTTGTCACAGTATAGAGCTGGAATTCCAGCTTCCTTAATCTGTAAGTCCTCTAATAGATAGTGAATCCATTGTAGCTCGCAAGTAGTGGCTGCCAAAGCACGATATTCAGCCTCAGTAGAGGACCTGGAGACAGTGCTCTGTTTCTTTGATTTCCAAGAGATGAGTGATGATCCAAGGAAGACACAGAAACCTGTAGTGGACCTCCTAGTATTTGGACAAGTTGCCCAATCTGAATCACTGAAGGCCTTTAGCTGTATGGGAGAGTCAGCAGGAAAGAATAATCCTTCTGAGGGTTTAGACTTTATGTACCTAAGGACATGCTGGATAGCCCGATAATGATAATCAGTAGGAGATTGTATAAATTGGCTTAGCAAATTAATAGAAAAACACAAATCAGGTCTAGTGTTAGTGAGATAAAGCAACTTCCCTATCAATCTTCGATAGGAGGTTGGATCTTTCAAATAGCTGTCATTTCTGTACAGAGTACTCGTGTCACTCAAAAAAGGAGTTGAACAGGGCTTGCAATTCAGCATTCCTGTCTCTTCAAGTATGTCTAAGGCATATTTTCTTTGAGACAAATGAATTCCTTTCTTGGACCTCGCCACCTCCAGCCCTAGGAAATATTTAAGTTCTCCTAGATCCTTTACTTGGAATCTGTTATGCAAAAGGCTTTTTATGTGACTGATTTCTGTCATGGAATTCCCTGCTAATATAATATCATCAACATAAACAAGCAAGGCTGTGAAACCAGTAGGTGTGTCTTTGATAAAGAGAGTGATCACTTTTTGACTGTATATAGCTAACAGAGGTGAGGAAACTGGACAGCTTCTCAAACCACTGTCTACTAGCCTGTTTTAAGCCATATAGGGACTTAGTTAGTCTGCAGACTTGACCTTCTTTGTGAACATTAAGACCAGGGGGTGGTTCCATGTAGACTTCCTCTTTTAGGTCTCCATGAAGGAATGCATTATTCACATCTAGTTGATGTAAAAACCAGTTTTTAGAAGCTGCCAGTGCAATGAGTAATCTAACGGTAGTTAGCTTGGCAACAGGGGAGAATGTGTCCAAATAATCTATCCCTTCTTGCTGGGTGTAACCCTTAGCAACTAGGCGGGCCTTGTATCTTTCTATGGTGCCATCAGCCTTGTATTTAATCTTGTAAACCCATCTGCATCCAATTGCAGTCTTCCCTTGAGGAAGCTGTGTTAGAAACCATGTGTTATTGTCCTGCAAGGCTTTAATTTCTTTGCGCATTGCTTCTGCCCATTCACTCACCCCTTTGGCCTCATTATAAGAGTGGGGCTCACTGTTAGCAGTGATAGCCATGGTATATCTTGAGTGTTTTTCTGTCAAAGAATCACAACATAATAGATCAGAAATGGGGTAAGGTGTTTTAAATTTATTTTTCACAGACAAGGATTGATTAACCTGATGAATGTAGTCATCTAGATATCCTGGAGGCTTTCGGATCCTATCAGATCTCCTGTAGCCATGATCCCCTTCACTGTTATTGATTTCATTATCAATCCTATTCTCTTCAACAACATCATGCTGTATCTCTTCTTCTGCACGCCTTTCATCATTATTGGAGGCAGGACTGCCTAGGGAATCATGGAAGAAAGTGATTCTGTCAGCTTCTTCATCATTCACACTTGGGTTGTTCTGCTGATGCTTCCAAGGAAAAATGTCTTCATAGAAAACAACATTCCTGCTTATAAAAAGTTCTCTAGTGTTGATGTCAAGGACAATATAACCCTTGACTCCACTTTTGTATCCAAGGAAAATTCCTTTCCTTGCTCTAGGGTCAAGTTTGGTCCTGCCAGCTTCTAGGGTGGAAGCAAAACAGAGACATCCAAAAGTCTTTAAGTCTAAATAAGTGGGGGGAACATTATAGATACGATCATAAGGGGTTTTATTGTTAAGAATGGGAGTAGGCAATCTATTTATGAGATAGACTGCATGGCTCACAGCATAGGACCAATAGCTATTAGGGATGTTGGATTGAAACATAAGACTACGGGTAACATTTAGAATGTGTTGGTGCTTACGTTCAACAACAGAGTTTTGCTCAGGGGTCTCCACACAACTAGTTTGATGACTAATACCATGCAAGTCATATAAATTGACACAGTTGAACTCGGGTCCATTATCAGTTCTAACAGTCTTAATCATTTTTCCAAACTGATTCTTAATTTTAATAATAAAATTCTGTAATAAGTCTCTAGTTTGGCCCTTGGTGTTCATCAAAAATATCCATGTATGTCGGCTATAATCATCAACAATAGTAAGAAAATATTTATGCCCATGAACAGAAGAAACAGAAAAAGGACCCCATATGTCACAGTGAATCATTTCAAAACATGCAGTAGATAAGGAATTGCTTATGGGAAAAGGCAATTTATGTTGTTTAGCATAGTGGCAAACATCACAAACAGTATCATTATTCATTTGAACATAAGGAAAATGTTCACAAATCTGTTTGACAGTCTTGTGTCCAGGATGGCCAAGTCTATAGTGCCATAGATTTACATCAACATGTTTAAAAGAAAGAACAGATCCTGGAACAATGCACTGGTTAGGATTCTGAAAATTTTGTAGATAGTAAAGGCCCTTGTAAGAGTTAGCACACCCAATCATCCTCAATGTAGAGTTCTCCCTTATCTGACAAAGCTCAGAAGAAAAAATTAGGCTACAATTCAAGTCTCTTATAAGACTTTGAACAGAAATTAAATTGAAAGAAAAATCAGGGATATAAAGCACATTAAAGATAATAAAATCTTTAGAAAACTGAACAGTTCCTGCATGTTTGGCAGTAATAACAGAATTATTAGGCAATTTAACAGTAACGGGTTTAATCTTATAGAAGGTGACAAAATTCCCTTTCTCATGGGTTACATGATCAGTGGCCCCAGTATCAATAATCCAAGAAAGATTACCTGGGTTGTCTTCCTTGTCATTCCTCTGCATTTGATTGATCTTATGTGTAGGCTCATCAGCTTTCTCAATCAGTTTTAGAACTTTTTCAATTTGCTCTGGGGTGAGCTTGTTAAAAACAGTGCTGGTGTCTCCCTGACGAGTATTCTCTGATCCAGAATTGCTTTGGCAGACATTAGTAGAGTTCCAGCCATTGTTTTTCTCTTGATTGCTATCATTCTTTTTGTACCAAGGTGGAAAACCATGCTTGGAGTAGCACTCATCCACAGTGTGATTCATCTTGTTGCAGTAAGAGCACTGTTTTCCGTAATTAGGATTCTTTCCTCTCCCTCTGCCCAAACTATGTGACCCAGCACCACGACCTTGATTTTTCCAGGTCTGGTCTGTTTTCCAGCTGCTGTTCTTGTTAGTAACATTGGCTATGACTTTACTGGTTTCAGTAGAGTGATTATGGCTGGCAGTGCCAGATACAGACCTTTCTTGTCTTTCTTGCTGCATAATGAGGGAGAAAACACGATTGATGTTTGGTAAAGGTTCCATCAACAAAATCTGGGTCCTGACAGTATTATAGGTATCATTTAACCCTTTTAAAAAACATATAACGTGCTCTACTTCTCTATATTTTAGAGAAGTTCTTGAGAGTTCACAGCTGCAAGGGATATCACAGGTGCAGTTGGGTATGGGTCGAAGGGATTCCAGTTCTTCCCAGAGAATTTTTAAGTCAGTAAAGAATTGATTAACAGTTCTTTCCCCTTGTTTGATTGAATGAATGTCTTGGAGAAGGTCAGAAATTTTAAAATAGTCACCTTTAGAGAATCTCTCCTTTAACTCATCCCATAATTCTTTGGCTTCTTCAACATATATTACACTTTCTGCAATTTCTGGAGAAAGTGTTTTTACAATCCACGAGAGTACCATCATGTTGCATCTTTCCCATGCATCAAACAAGGCTTCAGTTTTCTTGGGTTTCTTGATAGACCCATCGATAAATTTGATTTTATTTTTGGATAGGAGTGCTCTTCTCATGCTTCTGCTCCAAGAAGAGTAATTATTCTCACCCAGTACTTGAGAAATGAGGGTTAATCCTGGATTCTCCCCTGGGTGTAGGTAGAAAGGACTGGCAGGCTGGTCTGCAGTATCCATGGTAAAAGAAAGCAAGAAACTAATCAAGAAACATCAAAGAACGAAATCTGGGCAGCGGAAGTGAGTTTCTGCTCTTGATACCATAAAGAGAATGGGCCACATCAGAAAGTAATAGGCCCAGTGGCCTTTAACCCAAAACGCACGAAATAAACCCAAAACGCAAGAAGCTTTCGTTATAGGCCGAAAGCTGTCTCGAGAACAGAAAGACAGTGTGTGATAGGAAGCATCGAGTGGGAAAGGGAGATTCTAGGGCTTCATGGAGACCCGTCACCGGAGCGAGGTGCTACCTTCACCGGAGGCAAGGAAGAAGACCGGAGGAGCACGGATAACAGGTTAGTAAACAAAACTCCTAGCTTGATTTAAGAAAAGAAAACTGATGTTATTATTTGAAATGAGCATGAAAAATTACAACTGTCTGTGTGAGGGAAAACTCTATTTATAGAGTTCAAGAGGGAAGGGAAAACAAACGGAAAACAAAACAGAAAACAGAATAACTAAACCTAACAAGGTTACTGTATTCAAAAACAGTAATCAAATAAAACTGTAATATTTAATAATATCCGTCAAATAAAGTTTTACAACGATATATTATTAAGAAATAAATTTTAAATCTAATGGGAGCAGCAGAAATACAAAACAGTGATAGAACTGATAGAGAGGGAAACAAAACAGAAATGTGCGAGAGAGTTTTAAAGTAATACGCTTGAGAGAACTATCATTATAGTAGGAGAACAGTGTTTATATACCAGGAAGGGAAACACAATAAAATGATCAACGGTATTAACTAACTTCTGACTGAGTCAAATTTTAACAAGGCTTTGAATTATATATATCTAATACACCCCCTTAATTCAAGCCGCTTTGTGTCAGCACTCCAATTTCCTTTTTGAGAAACTCAAATCTTTCCAGTTTAAGAGCCTTTGTAAACATGTTTGCTAATTGAAGATCAGTCCTGCAATGTGTGAGCTCAAATCTGCCTTTGTTCACCATATCCCGTAAAAAATGATACTTTACCTCGATATGTTTGCTTCTTCTTCTTCCGTGGCTTACCGGGTTCTTTGCTAAGCTTATGGCAGACGTGTTGTCCATCTTTAGCTCAACTGGCCTATCAGTTTGCACTTTCAATTCTTTTGAAACCTCATTCAGCCAAACACCTAGACACACAGCATAACACCCAGCAATATATTCTGTTTCACAACTTGATAAAGTGATGACAGTTTGCTTCTTAGAACTCCACGAAATAGGTGCCCTGTTTATAAAGTAAATGTTTCCAGATGTGCTCTTTCTCTCTATTTGATCACCACCGAAATCAGAATCGGTGTATCCAACTAGCTTCAACTCTTCCTCCTTCGTCCCATAGGGAAACAAAATGCCATAGTCTGCGGTTCCTTTAACATACCTCAATATACGTTTGGCAGCAGCCATGTGACTTATTTTAGGATTACTCATGAATCGGCTTATCAGACCAACTCCAAACATTAAGTCTGGCTTGCTATTACACAGAAATCGTAATGATCCAACAAGCTGCTTATAAGCTGTTCCATCTACACTTTCTTTGTCTTCATCTAGCTTTAACTTTGCGTTAATTTCGAGTGGATTCTTGACATCGTTACACTGGACCATCTTGAACCTTTCCAATAAATCCTTCACATACATTTTCTTGTGCATCAGCAAGCCTGCAGTTGTTTGAGAAAATTCCATCCCTAAGAAGTAACTAAGCTTCCCAAGGTCTGTCATCTCAAATTCAGCTTCCATCATCTGTTTGAATTCTTCAATTTTACTTAAACTGGAACCAGTCACCAATAAGTCATCAACATAGAGGCAAAAAATCATTATGTTATCACCATCACTCTTCTTTACGTACAGACTATGCTCTACAGCACACCTCTCAAACCCGTGGCTGATAAAAAGCATCAATCCTTTTGTTCCATGCCCTGGGAGCTTGTCGCAACCCGTAAAGTGCTTTATGCAACTTGTAGACTTCATGTTTCTTCTCCATTTTGTTTCATCAGAGGTGATAGGAATATTTAAAACGTTAATTTTAAGGAATTAACTGTACCTACTTATATTTCCAAAAATTATAAATTAGTAGTCATTGGAAAGCTCTTTGAGTCTAGATTCCAACAAAACAAGAATCAACTCATTTGGAGTTCGGTGGAGAAAGTTAAGAGTAAAACAACCAGCAAAGGTCAGAGTTGACGGGAATATACAAAACTTTAACTTTAAGGAATTAACTGTACCTACTCAGATGTCCAAAAATTACAAATTTGTAGTCATTGGAAAGCTTTTTGAGTCTATTTTCTAATAAAAAAAGAATCACATCATTTGGAGGTCTGTGGAAAAAATTAAAGTATACTTAATGTACCACAGGCATTAATTGTATTTAATTGTATTAAATATATGAATAGTCAATGACAAAATAATAAATATTAGAAATAGTTTTTAAAAGATAAAATATAAGGCAAATGAAATTAAAATTTGCTGATTTTGTAAAACCGATGATATATAAGGATTAAAAATTATACTATTTTATATTATTGAAATTTTATTTTATAAGAAATATTATCTTTTTTAAAAATATATTAATCTTTTCTTTATAATTTTTAACTTCATCTTTTATTTGATTGATAGTATGTTAGTATTGTAAAAAGTGATATAATTATGTCTTGCTATAATCTTAAATAGAATAAATTCATCACTAATAAGATTTGCCCATGTAACTGTGGAACTTGTATATGAAGTTTAAAAAGACAGAAGATTAATCTTTATTTTATTAAATTATCAGTATATAGCAATAGTCTCTCTGATTTGCCAATGTGACAGTGATTTGATTGCTCTTGTATGAATGGCAGTGAAAAGTATGAGTTTAAGATAGTGAAAAAGATCATAAAAGAGATCTCCGATAATTTTAAGCGGTCTCCCTTACATATTGCTGATTATCCTGTTGGTTTGAAAGATCGGATGCAACAGATACAAGAACTCATGGGTGGTGAGTTTGATAAGAAAGTGACCATGCTTGGGATTCATGGAATGGGAGGAATAGGAAAATCAACTCTTGCACGTGCGATGTACAACTTGATGGAAGATCAATTTGAAGCTTCGCAATTTCTTGCTAATGTCAGGGAAAAATCAGATAAGGATGGTCTGGTGCATATCCAAGAGACAATGCTGTCTGAGTTGGTGGGGGAAAGAAATATCAAGTTAGGAGATGTGCATCGAGGAATTCCAATACTACAACACAGACTTTGTGGGAAAAAAGTCCTCCTTGTGCTTGATGATATTAGCAAAAAAGAACAATTGCAAGCAACTGTTGGAGGACTTGATTGGTTTGGCCCTGGTAGCATCGTCATTATAACAACAAGGGATAAGCATTTGTTAGATGTTCATGGAGTTCAAAAACAGTACATGGTTGGTGAAATTAACCATATGGAAGCCCTTGAATTGTATAAGTGGAATGCTTTCAAGAACAAAGAAGTTGATCCATGTTACAAGGAAGTCATAAAGCGTGCAGTGTGGTATGCCGATGGCCTTCCATTGGCTTTGGAAACGATAGGCTCGCACTTGTTTGGCAAAAGCTTGGATGAATGGGAATCTGCGTTAGAAACTTATGAGAGAATTCCAAATAGAGATGTTCAGGAAGTTCTTAAAGTTAGCTATGATAGTTCTTAAAGTTCTTAAAACTGATGTAATATTTATTGTTTTTTTCTAAATAGAATATATATATATATATATATATATATATATATATATATATATATATATATATATATACATTAGTTCTTAGAAACAATCGATGTATTATGTCATGTCCAAACAATTAATATTTTATTACTAAATCGATTTTGATTATAGTTGATGTAATATGATTTTTTTTATGCCGATTATCAACTCTTATAATATGTACTTAACTTATTATATTACTTAAAACAATATCGGTTTCAAAACCAATACTTAAACATTAGATATAACATGTCATTTTGGATTAGTGTATTAATATGGTTTCAAATTTAGTGTGATTTATATGAATTTTTAAAAAACATAATCTAAATTTCGTTTTTGTTTTCTTGTAATATAATATTAATGTTCATGACTTGAATTTGGGGTTTTATAAATTATGGAGACATAAGATGAAACCTATAACTGAAACAAGAATCCTTGTGGTCATTGATTCTAGGGATGGAAGATGATTCACATGTTGTCTTAAGATCCTAACTCTTTAATGCGGGTTTGCTCGTTAGATTTTCCAAGTGATTAGAGTTTAATAGGAAAAACCTAGGCTCTTTCACCTAAGGGATTAGGGCTAGAGTGTATTTGTGGATTGACTTTAGTAAATTGATGGAGAGGAAATGAAATTGGGTAAGCACAAGAGTGAATTAGGTGAAAACTAACCTTAACAATGTCATCTCATATCATTTCTAGTCTATGTCATATCTATGTGCCTTCAATACCAAAGTCCAACCTTGTAATTAATTGTGAATTTATCTCTTTGCACATGCTTGTAAATGAATGTTGTTCTATTGAGTCTGAATAGGTTGTTAATCGCACAATTCTCTAGTATTACTAGTCTCTTGGAAAAACGATACTTGGTCTTACCATGTTTTATTACTTGAAACGATTCGGTGCACTTGCCAAAACCTCCCAACAAGTTTTTGACGCTGTTGCCGGGGACTCGTGTCAATACTAGACTTTTGTGAGGTTTCTAACTTGTGTAGACTTGATCTTGTATATAGAACTAACTCTTTTGTTGTAAATAGATTTTTAGTTTTAATTGGGCTAATATGTGGCTTTAGCCTAGTTGTGCCTAAGTGTATGCAGGGAGATGTTTATACAAGGAGGACTGCAGCCTCAAAAACATCATGAAGACCCTGAGATTGAAGGAATTATAGGACACAAGGAGACAACTATGTTGAGCATCACAAGCTGCCCCAAATTGTTCCTCCCTTGAAGATGCTCCAAGTGCTAAGTGAAAGATGAAGAAGAAAGAGAGAAGAAAAAGAGAAAGACTAGTCACCATCATCCTTTGATGAGAGACAAGGAACTCAAGCCTAGCAAGCCAAAGTTGATAAAGAGGATTGAGTGTTTGAATATGTCAAGATAGTGGAAGAGCTAAAATGAAGAATTTTGTTTTTGTTTTCTTCCAATAGAAGCTGAAGTCATTGGAAAATGGTTTACAAGTGGTTAATTCTCCAAATGTTTCAACAATCACTGCACTACTACAAAAGTTCACAGACAAACCAAATGTAGAAGAAGACAATCGTCTTTGGAGGTAAATCAGGCAAAATTATGGTTGTTGTCTTGAGATTTTGTGTTTTATGAGAATTGACACATTAATATTCTTGTCATAAAATAAAAAAAGATTAGAGACTATAAACAAATGCTTCTCAAAAGGAAAGATGGAAGAAATAATTCAATCATTGGTAAGTATTTAGATATGTACATTTTGTATTCATTATATTTTGAAGAATAAGTATATAACATTTTGACTCGTATATGTTCATAATCTATAGGAACTTGAATTAGAAAATGGAGCTGAAGAATGGATAAAAAATGCATTAGACTACATGCATACGTCTTGTCCTACTAGCCTCAAGATATTTTTGAAATCAGTAAGTATAGTAGAGAAAGGAAAATCCAATTATACATATATATCCCATTATTGGTTAATTTTAGCTTTGACATAATTATTTGTTTGTCTTTTTTAATTAATGATGTTTTCTAATATTAATAAATGCTACTACTTTTACTCTTTTTATGGGAATCTTGTTAGAAAAATTTAATTTACGTCCATTTTATAAGGCCACACTAAGTTTTCTATCACACAATTGTGTTTTTTTTGGATATGGATATATTAAGTAGAAAGATGTTAAAGGAGTTAGGCCTCAATAAACTTAAGGAAAATTATCTAATATATTTAGTTAAGTTAATTATAAAGGTTTAATTATTTTGAATTGCTTGGATGACTCTTATTTCATTGACATTATACACCAATCAATTAAAGATAAAAATCGAAATTATAGTAACTGAATTCAATGTTGTACAAATAAATATATGTCTCAATATTTACTAATTTAAATGATTTGATGCATTTCAGATCAGGAAAGAAAGGGAAGAAAACCTTGATCAATGCCTTTATAGAGATTATAACATTTTCTGTCACTTGGCAAGAAAAAGTTTAGGCGTCGATTTATATGAGCTAAATATTTTAGCAATAAAGTTTTACCTTCAAATATATAGACATATATATAATTTTGATTGAATATTTTTTTCCTACTCTATCTTCTTCCTTTTTGCTAATCCTTACGGTATGATAATTTGAATGCATTTTTTTCTTTTTCATTTGGCTTTTCATTATTATTATTATTTACTCATTTTTCTGCTTACAAAAAAGAATTAATAATTCATTAATGAAGAGATTAATTTTATATTACTAAAAATCCCTCCCTTGTTCACTAAAATCGTGTGCATAGGGTTCAAGAGTAAAGATGATTGATAAAGGTGATATACCCAAGGTAAGAGAGTATATTATGTTCTTGTTCTGTGGATATATTAGGGAATAAATATTATTTTTTTTAAAAGCTCATTGATTTTGGTGTTTTGTGATATGTTTATCAGTGGAAGCCTTCAAAAATAGAGCTGGTTAGTGAAGAAATGGTGGATCAATACTTTGGCAATGTGAATGATGAAGAATGGGAATGTCTAAGATTTCCTGATAGATCCAATTCCCAGATTCAAAAGCAGATTGTAGATTAAGGTTGAGCCTAATCTTAATAAGTGGCTAATTTAACAATAATTAATCCAGTGAAAATCTGTCTTCCACACTAATGTTAACATTAGTTATGAGTAAAGCAAATATCTGTTACGTGTTATTTTGGCAGGCTTAGCTTGTATATTCTCTTTCTAAAAATTATTTATAAGATAATATGAAATAGAGATCCAAGAGTATAGATAAAAATGAATATGTATTTTTATTTAGAAGATGAGAACATCTAACATCCAACTCTCTCGGTCCATTTTCATTCCTATTTATATTATAACCAACGAAAAACTAAATCTACTCGTATGTCTATGAATAATGAATTCAATTTAATTAAATAGTGTTGTATTCCAACCTTAGCAATAAATGTTTATACTTATCAATTAATTCATGTTTTTACAAAAATTTAACTTTAACGTTACCACTAACATCATATATAATTATGAAGTTTAAACACCAATTTCCTTGAAACTTTAGTCAAAATACTTTAATTATAAGTAGAACACTATGTTAATGAATTGCTTCAAGTGAAATTATCAAAAAATGTCTTTAATTTCTTACGTTTGTATATACTTTTTATTAACAAAGTGGTATGATATACAAATGATATGTACTAAGAGATACTAAATATATATTTTTCATCACATATTACAAATTTGAAACCCATTATTGTAGAAAACGGATAAGAGATAATAAAAAAAAGATGGTTACTGCAGATGCAATCTTCTTATTAGAAATAATCATTCAAGGTATCGTATTGTTTTGTTTTGGAGACTATTTCTATTACTATTTTGTTTTAAAAGATGTTTTAAAAAATGAAAATATAAAAGAATATTTACATTGTCTTTGACTTTTTCTTATAAATCATGTAAGATTATTAGAAGTAATAAAAATAATTATTATATCATTCCAAAAGAATATCATATCTCTTATTAGAGTAAGAGTATAATAACAAACTTTTATATTTAATTAATACATATAATAAAGTAAAATAATCATAAAAATATAAAATTGTTGTATCAAATAAATATAAAAAATTTACGTGGGTCAAAGTATATTTTTTTATTATCATGTCACCTCTTTCTTTCAACATTATAGTATTTAGTTAAGGTAATTGTATTCCGAAAAAGGAAAAAAATTTAAATTATTTGATTACTAAGTAATATAGGATGATTCAATGTATCAAAATAAAAGTTAAATACACAAAATTAATTGTCCACCTAACTTCTCTGCACAATGTTCTTATAATGTCTCCGCAATCCATTTCGTTTCACAACAAATGAAAACCGCATACACGTGAAGTGTATCACTGACCAGATCTGAGAACTCGTAGAATTAGCATAAAACACGTAATGTATCTCTTCTGAAACTCACGTTGAATTTGCATTAAACTATTATTGTTTACAGTGTGGAGTTACCTAAGTCCGGAATAATTTCTTTCAATTGTAGCATCTTATCATATCGGTCGGGTTCTTGCGAGCGGAAGCCTATAGACGAGTCGTGGAAAGGAAGTACAACACCAAAGTACGACCCTTGAGCTTCAAGGAAGGTGACTTAGTCTAGAGGAAAACTGGAGATCCTCGAAGAGCGGCCACCCATGGAAAGCTTGCCACAAAATGGAAGGGACTTACCGAAGACCTTGAAAATAGGGCTTACTGTCTCGCCAAGCCGAACGGCCAACCTATCCCAAACATGTGGAATGCTTCACTTTTGAAATTTTATTTTAGTTAAAATTACTGTTGTAATATGTTCTCCCTTTTTAGAAGGTAATACAATGATCAGGATTTTAACTATATGTGTTTCACTTAGCGCCAACACATTACCGGTGGACTAGTAATAGGAAGAATTGCCAAGAGCTATCCATTTACCTGTTAGTTGGGCGGTGAACGACGAGTTCATTAAAGAACCATTGTTACCCAGTCCGCAGAAAGATATCGAGTTCATAAGTAAACCATTAACTTAGTTGGGTGGTGAATGGCGAGTTCATTAAACAACCATTGCCGCCTGGTCCATAGAAAGAAATCGAGTTCTTAAGTGAACCATTCACTTAGTCGGGAGGTGAACGGTGAGTTCATGAAAGCAAAAATTATCCCTCTCCCCACTAATGTGAATTATGCATTCCCGTCGTCGGCTGGTCCATCATCCGCACGACCTTCATGGTCAACCACCTCCTCATCGTCAACCAGAGATCCTCCGACCGGGAGCATATTTCCATGATACACATCCTGGGAAATATCAAAACCGAAGGCCAAAGGGTCAACTCCCAACAGAAAGGCCGCCTGGCGAATGGCGTTATTAAAACTCTCTTCATGCTCAATTTGTACGTTAATGTTTAAAGTAGTGATCGCCTCATTGGCTTTTACCAACTCCGCGGTCAGACTGTCACTTTGACTTAGCAGATCTTTCTCCTTTTCTCTCATCCGCTTCACTTCCACCTTAAGTCGGCCAACTTCCTCCACAATCCGATCACTCCTAGCCCAGGCGTCCTTCAGTTGTTGGATAGTCGTTGTCAGCTCCCGATGTGCCTCGTTCAACTTCTCCTACAACTCAGACTATTATTTTTCGCACACCTTTTGCTTGAGGTTGAGAGCTTCCAGCTGAGCTCGAAGGTCTTTGACGACCTTCTTCTTTGCAACCAGTTCAGCCTACACATCCCCAGCGCCTCGTCGTCGGCGAATTTGCGAAGGTACCAAACCAACATGGCCCCTCGACTTGAAAATTCCAAGGCGTCATTGGCGATGTCTCTTTCAGATAACGGCTCCACCACCGATCGTTGGGAAGAGCTGATATGAAAGTCGACCTCCCTGGCAGAGTATGAGAAACGTTGCCTTCTCAGCGGCTTCTCTTCGAAGAGGTCATCTCTCCCTCTTTAAACTTCCTTTTCTTTTCTGGAGGGGGAGCAGCGGGGCTAGTGGCAGCACCTGACGACTCCAAGTTCACGATAGGAGTCGGTTGAGCAGATTCAGTCGTCGCTGTCGTCTGGGAAGTCAGTTTCACTACCATCCGAGATTAAGCGGTAGTCGTCGCGTGGTTCGAACTAGCCGACCGAGGATCCCTTTTCTTAGACGACGACACATAACTTTTCTTCCGGGGCGCCGAGAGATATGATATCTTAAAAGAAAACACAAATTTAGCTAAGTTAATATCAAAATAACGCATAGATAGTGGCAAATGCCATACCGAACGCCATTTGATCAAAATCTTCATGGCAAGGACATTCAACTAGATTGCGGGCATGGAGACGGCAGGGTAAGGCGTTAATGGTCTTAACGGCCTCTATTTCGACAGGGGTCATGAGGCCGACCGATATGACATTAATCTTCACAGGATCCCTTGTTCAATAAAAGGGGAACAAGGGATCGCCCTCTTCGGTGTGAAATTGAGAGCGGTCAACCTCTTTGATTATCACTTTAAAATACCTCTTCTTGAAGTTCTTAAAGGACTCCGAATATGGTTTGAAAAGACAAGAGTCTTGAACAGAGGTCAGAGATACCCAACCCCATTTAACGAGCGGATGTTAGGAGATTTCGGCAAGTGCATCAAATCGTTTCAAGTAATAAACCATGGTAAGACCAGGTATCATTTTTCTAAGAGACTCGTAATACTAGAGAATTATGCGATTAACAACTCATCTAGACTCAATAGAACAACATTTATTTACAAATATGTGCAACAAGATAAATTCACAAATATACAATGGTTGGACTTTGGTATTGAAGGCACATAGATATGACATTGACTAGAAATGATATAAAATGATATTGTTAAGGTTAGTTTTCACCTAATTCACTCTTGTGCTTACCCAATTTCATCTCCTCTCCATCAGTTTACTAAAGTCAATCCACAAAAACACTTTATCCCTAATTCCTTAGGTGAAGGAGCCTAGGTTTTCCCTATTAAAGTCCAATCCCTTTGAAAATATAACAAACAAACCCACATTAAAGAGCTAGGATCTTAAGGCAACATGTGAATCATCTTCCATCCCTAGAATCAATGAGCACAAGGATTCTTGTTTCAGTTCTAGTTTTCATCTTACGTCCCCATAATCCATGAAACCCCAAATTCAAGTCATGAACATTCTTATTACATGCAAGCTTTAAGATTGGAAACAAGAATACTAGCAATTGATAGAAAAAGCATATATATAATCAAATCAATCATTCATTACACAATAATTCATAGGCTACAACAATCCCTAACAAGATGAATCTGGTTCTCCACTTCCATGGAGAACCCTAAATCTTACAAACATGGTGGATGAAAGAAGAAGGAGACCCAAAGGAAGAGAAGGAGATGTTCCCACAAGCTCCTCAAGGCTTCCATGAGCTCTAGCAATAAAATCGCGCCTCCAAAGAACTAAAGACCAAAGCCCTTCGCGTTTCTGAGTTAAATAGACAAATCTGCTATGTCAACAAAAAATGGCACTCCAGCGCCCCTGTGTGGAAAGTGCCTTAGCGCGCGATAATCATGATGCAGTGGCGCTCCAACGCTCTTGAGCCAGGGCTCCCCCAGCTAGGTTCAGCAACACTACTTCTTTTTCTGGTTTTTCTACAGATTTTCTTGCTTTTATGGTTGATTCAGTTCTTTACATTGTTGGAGATTCTTCCAAGCATAGTTTTAGCTACAAAATAATGGGATTAGTGATGAAGTTACATCAATGTAGCCTAAAACACATTTATTTAGAAAAAAACACAATTGAAGAGGATTAAGCAAGTTATAAGCTAGAAAGGAGTTGATTTTGTTACTAAAATGATGCTTAGATAATGGTATGAATTAGCATTATCAGCAGACGTGATAGTAATGAAGGAAAACAGAAACGGTGGGAGTGATCGCTAGGGCAGAACACATTGCCACGAATGCTTGCATGCAAGCCCACCCATTTGGATGCAGCTGAGAAGAAGCGACGTTCAGCTTTTGAAGCACGAGCGACTGGAACGCGGTAAAGGGCACTCGGATGAATATTTGGTTGAACAAATTTTTATATACAATGAAGATGTCTTCGGTGCTAGCCCCCTTTCCATGGAAGACCCGCTCCTTAGGATGGCTGACGCCTAGACGAATCAAACGAGCGTTTTCTTCATCCCATGCCACAAACGAGCGGTCAACCCACTACTATAGTTCCTCCCGGGTCTTGTAGTTAGACTCATATGAGCCCACATCATGCAAAGCCCATCTGTATCCACTGATAACAGGCCAACCACCCGCTGGTTCCATCCTCTCGGTGTCCACCTCAGTTCCCCCTTGGAGAAGGAAGAGCGACGCCCCGTTTATGACCAGCTTGCCGCCGTAAATAGGGGAGCCTAGAGACAATCCCCCCTCCAGATCGGACCTTTCAAGAAAGGACGACGATACTGAACTGGGGGATGAAGACCCATTGCCATCAGACAAATCCCCGCCTTCCCTGCCCGCTGACCTATCTGAAAAAGACACATGAACAGTAGCCATTTATTAATTACCTTGAAAAAAGAATACTAAGTCGAACGATATGAATGAAAGGTAGAGGAGAGTGTGAAAATGACGGCACCTCACGCCCCTATTTATAGCATAAATTTGAAACCGCCAACTTATCTCAACCGTCGAAATCTACCACGATCAACGACCCAGATCAAGCGACGGTCCCACTACCCGAGGATGACAATCTGTGACAGCACGACACGTGTTTTTCCGCCAAAACCCAATTGAGAAAAGCATCGACCAATCCTCTACCATTTTAAAACCCATCGATAATCGATTGTCTAGGGCTTTGGGGGCCTGGTGTATTGGGGACTCCCGGACAGGATCGATTGTCTACGCATTTATTACAACACTTAACTTACCGATATCGGACTATCACTGACTTTGGCATTGAAGCACCTTTAACAAGTACACCTCCGATTGGTGCATAGAATATTGGACAAAGACTAGATGGAGAGAGCGTAAACCAGACGACATGCGAAAGAAATTGTGTAGGACTTAAGTAACTCGAGTCTATACCGGAACAAGTATGATTCACATGCATATATGTGATTAACGGGAACATTTGTTTTCATTCTTCTAAATTATTTTATATATATAGAATGTGTTGCTTGTGTTAAGCCATGCATCTCTTTCCTTCTAAACCTTTTTCATCACAAAACTATATATCAACAACACATAATGCCTCTCAATTTCAACTTTGACAAAGAAGCACACTAGGTTTTCTATATTCCACTAATGTTTTCTTTAAAAGTCTTATATTTATCCTTAGAATTTGTAAATATTATTTTATAAAAAGTCAATCCTATGTTAAATATATTTTTTATATTTTTATTGAATCATTTATTAATGTCTAATATATATATATAAAAAAGTATATTTTAGAATGATCAAAGATCGAGTTAAGTTTAATTCAATTTATTACCAAAACTATCTCTGAATTTCCTATGGATTTTTTTGACCTTGTTATCATTTAATGGAAACTCCAAACATTGAAGACATTAGAACCAATTGAGCTTCTTTTATTAGAAGTGTTAATAGAAACTTGGCTACAATTTAGTAGTGTATGCAAGGTTGTTAAACTCAAGAGTTTAAGTAAACTCGTGAGAGCTTTGTAGACTCGGATCGTGAACTCAATTGTAAACTCGTAAGAGTTTACTTTGTGTGAAAATATTTTAAAATATTTATAAATAATAGAATAATTTAATATTTATAATGTTATAAATAATTTTTTTATTTTTTTATATTATTATTATAATTATTAGTTTATCATATTATATATATTTAAATATTTTTTAATATTATTATTCTTTTGTGATAATTTTAATTGAATATATTTGATAGTTTAGTTAAAAAAAACAAGTTCTTGAAGTTAATATTGGCCCAAAAGTTTAGCATAGTAAAAGGAGGCCGAATGATACAAAATAATAAGTGAGAGAAGACTCAACTTTACTTTAATAATAAATATTTACATACTAAAATAAAAAAACATAAAAGATAGAAACGCACAAGTGGAATTAGAGGGAATTAAAACCCTAACGATTTAATTTCTTTAATAAAATCACAAACAGTGTCATTTAAGGGTACTAATGATCAAATTAAAAAGCTTCATTCCACACGTAGAGGTTGAAGGCGATGGAAGGAGGCGAGATCAAGAGCGGCACCAGCGAGCACGACGACAAGCGCGAACTAGACGAATAGAGCGTGACCATGAGCTAGGCGAACGGCGAGCAGAAACCATGTGAACGGCTAGCACGAATTAGGTGAACGGCGAACGCAAAGGCGAGTCAACGAAGTGCAGCCACCAACGGCAACAAAACGTGACGGTGTCCTAAACTCAACAGTCCTTCTTTCTTTTCATTTTTTTCTATTTCAAATTCGCAAAATCGCTACAAAATTGTGATTCTAACTGATCCCACCGAGTTCAGTTACGATTTCACCAAGCTTACTCGAAAACCAAATTTGCTTCCGAGTTAACTCGGAGGCCAGAGCTGTAAGGACCGAAAAATTTAAGAAATTGGAGAAGACGGGTGTATGCACAGGATTAGACCGTTCGATTTTCAGCGTCATATATAAATAAAAGTTTCAAAAATTCATCTCATTCTCTGCCTGCACAATCTCTCTTCAAACTTTTGATCTCTCTTTTCTCCTCCTTCTCTCTAGATTTCTTCCATCTCATTCTATCTGTTCAGCAACCAAACCGTGCTTAAGCAATCCAGGAATCAAGGGCTTTCTCTTTCACCAATCAAATTAGAGTACATGCAAGCCACAATTTTGGTTGCATGTGTTCATCAGTTTCCTCTTCTTATTTCTGATTTTATTCTTGGTCTTTTGGTTGATCTCTCTCATCGATCGGTGAGCTATATGTGGTTCTAGGATTTTCTGTTGTATTGAGCAAAGTTTTACAGTTGTTGAGCTCTTGGTCCGATTAAGAGGTAAGAGAAGCTAGTTAATTTAATTAATTGGTTTATGATGTATGAAAATGTTGTTTGATGATGTTGCATGTATGTAAAATTGAATTTTTGTGTGTTCGACAATGTTCGTGCGGGATGTTGAATGCTATGGTCATGTTACTTTCTTTTCTGTAGAATTCTAGGTACTGTGCCGAAAGAAATTTTGAGGAAGTGAAATGGTAAAAATGGGAAATTTGTGTTCATTGTGGTTTTGGCCTGTAGGGAGAATATGGACAAGTTGTTTAGAACTAGTTAGAGCCTTTGAATTACTCAAAACTGTACCAAAAGTAGGAAATCTGCTCTTCGGTCCTTGAGTTCATGATTCTGCAGAATTGAATCTCAAATCTGAGATGAAACTCTCTAATTGATGTTAGAAAGGTTTAAGTACTCTTAGTAAATGTAAAGATTTGTATGATTCATGTTTGGAAGATTTGAAGTTAGAAAAAATGTTTAGTTTTAGTAAAGTCTAGCATGTTCATCATTATGTAGAAGTTATGCAGAATTATGCAGAAAGCTGAGCATGCGCTGTTGACCACTCGGCCATGCGCTGATTGGCCGTTCGGCCATGTTCAGGTATTCGGTCATTAACTGGGTTCAGTCTCTTTAGAGTCTTACCATTCATGACCGTTCGGTCTTAGTGGTGTGTATGGTCTCTTAGTAGCGATCGGTCTTAGTGGTGTGTATGGTCTCTTAGTAGTAGTCTTAGTGGTGTGTATGGTCTCTTAGTAGCGATCGGTCTTAGTGGTGTGTCTGGCCTCTTAGTAGCGATCGGTCTTAGTGGTGTGTATGGCCTCTTAGTAGCGATCAGTCTTAGTGGTGTGTGTGGCCTCTTAGTAGTGTTCAGTCTCATACTCGTTTTCGATCTTAATTGCGTTCGGTCTCTCATGGACCTTACATGTTAATGACCGTTCGATGATATTTTAGTAATTAGTATCAACTCTAAGTGTTCGGCCTAGTACTCGATCTGGTATTGGTGTTCGGTCTTAACTGTGTTAAGCTCATGTTTGAGCCTTACGCGTTAAATGACCGTTCGGTCATGTTCGTGTGTTGTGTTGTTGGTCGCTCGGTCTTCTTCTATGAAATGTTATTTGATCTTCAAATGCTAATTTCATGGTTTGGCTCTGATTGCTTATTATAGTTGCATTGATCTACTATGTATGAGAAATTATATTGATATTCAAATAAGGTATATGTTTCAAGTAATATGGAAGAGAATTCTATGGAGGAATGTCTCAGTGAAATTTGTATTGAAGTGGTAAAGTATGAATATGGACAGTGAAATCCACGGAGTTCATCCTGATATTCTAACGATTACCAATTCTCAAGTAGAGATGGGTAATTCATTGTGTGAGAATGGCAGGAGGTCCTAGCCCGTAGGTTATTGGGTGCATTATAACGGACTAACGTCGGGTGGCAGTTGATGGTTTTCCAGTTACTACACCACCTGGGTGCACGAACGACCTCAAGCTACATATTCATACAATCTAGATGGTCGAGTCTAGTGTTCGGTCATTGTATGTTTGAAATGTTCGGTTGTTATATGTTTATATACTTGTTTAAGTTGTATGGTTAATTAAATTACATTAGTTTCCCTTATTTCCTGTTTTGTCCATGTTTCCTGTTCGGTTCTTCTTTTGCAATGATCACCCTGTGGGTGTGAGCAGTTGGAGAGGAGTTCTCGGTGGAGTAGTCCTTGGAAGGAGAGGACCCCTCGGCTTAGTAAAAGACCACTCGGTCTTGTGTTTAGTTTTGAAATAACCATACAGTTATTTGCATAGTTTTGTAGTAGTGTAGGAATTGGGTAAAGTTTTAAACTTTATGGTTATTTTGTAATAACTGTAAGGTTAACTTTATTTCCTGTAACTGTTTTGCTATATTATTATATGATAACTCCCTTCTATAGTTTTATGCTATATTTTTGGGATGTTACAAGAATTGATAACGTAAACTCGTCCGAGTTAACTAGTTAACTCGCGAGTTTGATAACCTTGAGTGTATGTACGTTAATGTAATATTTGAATTTAATATATAGTTTGATGTACAAATTATGAATTAAATATTATTAGACAATTCAATGTTTAAAATGAATTTCATTTTGTTAGTTCCATTGAATCTATTCATTTCACGCTATATTGATTATAAATTGACTATATGAGATGATAATACAAAAAATTGATTGTAAATTGATTAGAAACAAGTTTTTATGACGAACATGACAATATATGTAATAATAGGTTATTTCTGTAAAAACATATATTATGACAGGTGAATAATTAGTTGTCATAATGTATTCGACATATTATGATAGGTGAAAAGATCTACGTCATAAAACACTACATATTATGATACGTAATTGAACATCAATCTCATTCAAAACTAATTTTTACATTATAATTAAGGTTGGGCATAATTAGCCTAATTGTACCAAACTATATCTGTATTATAAGAACTAAACTATTTTTATTAAAAATTGATTATACTAGCGGTTCAATTTGAAAAACTGGACTTTTCTATTAGTAGCTAATTGCGTTAAACTATAAACCATACAACAGTGACTAAAGTAAACTGCAATTTCACTTGGCATCGTACACATACAAAGAAACTATCTATTCTTGCTTATTTTATAACACTCAAAACTTAAATAAACATTAATAAAAAAAAACCTTAGTCAAAATCTATCCATGTATAAATTTCAATAATATAATATTTTCCAGTAAAAATAAATACTTAAATGAAAAATAATAATAAATTAGTATGATATATAATTAAGAAAAGTAGGATATAAAAATATAAATTAATATAACTAAGTTGCATGTTTTATGAGAAAAAAATAATAGGTTAAATATGTTTTTAGTCATTTAACTATCAAGCGATTTTATTTTTCGTCCCTCTTTCAAACTTTGGTACACTTTAATCATTGTCCTTAAAGAAACTATAAATTTTCTCCCTCCAAAACCAACGCCATTAAAATTACGCTGAGTTGGCTAACATTGTCTTTTTCTTTTTCTGACACAAAGTCAATTTTTCCTACTTTTCTTCCTCCCTCTCCCTCTGTCTCCTTCCTTGCATCACGTCGAGCTTCTTCCACTCTTCTTGTTGCACTATCTCTAAACTCATCTGAGTGGTTGAGTCAGACTTTCTGTGAGTGTGGTCTGTTCTACTCCTTTCCACCACTCAGCTCAAAATTATATAATACAATGGAAAAAGACGAAAAAGAAAGCAAAAGACCCACACACAGTCACTGTTGAAGCAGATGAACAAATACTGGGAGAAGAACTTGTATTGAAAAGGAAATCAAGTTTCAGGGTCGGACACACAAACAAAGCCCCGCTATCTCCGACATTTATGAAATCCTTTTCCTAGTTGCAGAGAAAAAAGAACAAGACAATTTGCTACGTGGGGAAAGCAACAAAGATCTTCCTTTTCATAGTCACAATGCTCGTTGTTCTAGGTCTGGTTTTGGGATTGGGGATCCTACGCTGCCGCCACCACACAACTGCAAATGAATGTTCTGATGGGTCTTGCTTACGTCTACCTCCACCTGCAATCTTCGCCCCCAATTTCAATTCACCAACCTCACCTCCCTTCTTTCAATACCCCCTACCCCACCAACCATTATGGTTACAAATCCAACCCTCCTCCTCCTTACGACGCTAACCCATCTTCGCCGTTGTCGCCAATGCAACAGTCGCCGCCACCGCCGGAGGAAACTGCCCCTCCAAATCCTCCAAGTGTGGCAGGGCCACTTATCAATACACCTACACCAGGGTCAGCGCTGGTGGCACAAGCTCCTGCTCATGTTTTTGTGTAGTTATGTATTTGCAGTTTTCAGACAATTGGGTCAAAGAGGAAAATTGGTATCGGTTAGAACTTGGTTTTGACAGCAATGTTACTGCCTCTGATTTTGTCGAGAATCTAAATGACTTTTGAGCCTAGAGAAAGGTATAACTGCCTCCATAATGAGAAGTTGTTTGATTGCAAGAAGTTTCGTGATTTGCAATAATATATGTGTATATACGAAGCTAGCTGTGGCATAATTATGCATATTTTTTGCTATGGCTATATCATAATTTGTGGTGCAGACAAGGAGGGGAGGTGTGCGACTGTGAGTTGCAAGGGGTTTGATGAACAAGAAGAGCGGAAGAAGCTCAACGTCATATGCAAGGAGGGAGAGGGAGGGGGAGAAGTAGGAAAAATTGACTGTGTCAGAAAAAGAAAAAATGAGGTGGCACACTGTTAGCCAACTCAGCGTGATTTTAACGACGTTGGTTTTGGAAGACGAAAAATTATAGTTTCTTTAAGGACAATGATAAGTGTCACAAATTAGATATATTGAGCACTTATTTTAATCTCCTTTGATGTGTTTTAGAGTAAAATCTCATGGAAAGTTGTATAAAATGTATATATGATTGATTTTATATCAATATGAGTGTTTTTTGTGTGTTATTTTGCAGATGAATAAGGATTGGAGAAGAGAAAGAAGTCCCTGAAATTTCACTGTTACTATTCATCGAGCACTATTCATCAGGCACTATTCATCCGTTGACCGACACTATTCACTATTTAAAATTTGATTTTTTTTTTACTATTCATGCGTGGACCAGTCGCCCAGCCGGAGAGAGCCACTCGCCCAAGCGAGCCAGTCGCCCAGCGAGCCAGTCGCCCAACGACTAGGACCGGCTCGCCCAGCGAGTGGTCACTTTTGACCACTCGCCCATGCTTTTAGCCACTCGCCCAGCGAGTTGGCCTTGCTCGCCCAGCGAGCTGGTGCTATTCGCCCAGCGAGATGGTGCTGCTCGCCCAACGAAAAATCACTTATGCCTCTTCTCTTTAAAAACGCGAACTAGAGGCAGAGGAAGCCAGTTCTGGACGGAGGGGACTCTGCAGCAGCTCCCAGCTCGAGTTTGGAGGCTTCCAAGATGCAGGAACACCATTTCTCACCATCCAATCCATCCGTTTTCTTCTTTCTTGCTTCCGTGATGTCTAGGAGTAGCTAAAACTCCATTTCATTGGGGTTGAAAGTAATGTATCAAAACTCTATGTAAACTTTCTGTTTTATGCTTAATCCTTTATGAATCTTTTGTTTTATGCTTGTTATTCATGCTTAATGATGGAAATCTGAGCTATTAGAGTGATTTGAATCATTGGGAAATGCTAGGATCACGGACATAGGTAGAACAACCGGTAGAACTTAATTGTAGACATAGATTGAGGACTTTTGGGCATCAATAACATCGGTCTTAATGCAAATCTGAATTCTAAGGGATTAGAATTTCTGTTAAAAGATTTAGAGCTTGTCATCCGAGGAATTAGAGACTTGTCTACTTATGATGTTGATGCATGATTCTTGAGGAATTGTATTTGATAGTAAAGAATACTGAGTTTTGAACATGAAAATCAACCCCAATGAACCTAAACTCGACTGTTTTTACCACTTTGTATATTTGTATTTTTATCTGTATTGTGTAGAATAATACATTTGATAATCATATTTGACGCTAAATTAGTAAACTTTCACGATTAGCAAACCAAAAAAATCTCTTGGGAAACGATATCCGGACTTACCGGTTTATTACTTGTACGATTCGGTACACTTGTCGAACCATCAACAAGTTTTTGGCGCCGTTGCCGGGGATTTGTTTTTATTTTTGCCTATTGTGTGTTGTTTATCTGGTTTAGTTGATTTTAGTTATCTTTTTGTTTTCTTATTATTGTGATATATTTGAATTTTTGTGCATAATTGTTGTCATCTGTAGAAATTGTGTTTTTCTAGTTTGTGTTTTGTATGAGAAGCAGAGAACAGGTTGAAAATCTGCTTTTTGATCCGGAAATTGAAAGAATTGCTAGAAGGAATAACAGTAGAAGGAGGAGACAAAGCAGAGAAGCCATAGAAACATCTGTTATTTCTGAAGAAATTCTGGACTCATCATCTGGTCAAGAAAAGGAAACAATGGAAGGTACTCACAATGGAGAAGGTTCTGGGCAAGGAAGACGTACTCTTGCAGATTATAATACTTTCTCGGGACCTTTGCACTTCAACAGTATCGCAAGACCAGTGGTTAATGCTACTAACATGGAGATGAAGCCAGCTCTTATTCATTTGGTGCAGAATAATCAGTTCCATGGATTGTCCCACGAGAATCCATACACTCACTTAGCTACTTTCATGGAGATCTGTAATACAGTGAGGATTCACCAGGTTCCAGATGAAGCAATCCGACTCAGCTTATTTCCATTCTCATTGGCTGGTAATGCAAAGATGTGGCTGAATTCCTTTCTAGAGAATAGTCTGATATTCTGGGATGATGTAATTGCCAAGTTTCTGAACAAATTCTTCCCTCAATCCAAAGTCAATAAGGGAAAGCAGGAAATCTCTTCTTTTCAGCAGGATATTGATGAAGCTCTAGGTCAAGCATGGGATAGATTCAAAGGCCTACTGAGAAAAACCCCTACTCATGGATTTGATGAGCCTACACTGCTAAATCTGTTTCTTGGAGGGCTGAAATCTCAAACAAAGTTAATGTTAGATGCCTCAGCTGGAGGTAATATCAGATGGAAGACGCCTGAGGAAGCACATGAACTCATTGAAAACATGGCTGCAAATGATAATGAAGTTCAGAGTGAAAGAGGTCAATTTCAACAGAAAGGTGTTCTTCAACTTCAATCTCAAGATGCCTTGCTAGCCCAGAACAAGATTATGACTCAGTAACTTGAGACATTAATGAAGAAGTTATCTCAGCTACCTAAAGAGCTCCAGAATGTTTCTCAAGCCCAACATCAGATGATTCAATGTTGTGAATTATGCGGTGGAGATCACAAGAATGGTCAATGTGTACTACAAAGCATGTCTCATGAAGAAGTGAATTATATGGGAAATCAAGGTCGCCAAATGGATTTTAATCAAGGTCAAAATTTTAATCAAGGCTGGAGACCTCATCCGAGTATGGGACAAGCTGGTCCGTCCAACAGACCACCTCCACAGAACTTTCATCAACAACCTACTTTGACAGAAAGAACTTCAAAACTGGAAGAAACTCTTCAGCAGTTTATGCAAGTATCAATCTCCAACCATAAAAGTACAGAAGCCTCAATTCGTAATTTGGAGATTCAAGTGGGTCAATTAGCTAAGAATTTGGAAGAAAAATCTGAGAAGAAATTTGTGGCTAACACTGAAGTTAATCCAAGGGAGGAGTGTAAAGCCATCACTACAAGGTCAGGAAGGGTGTTAGAAGAAAGAGGGCATGAGAGAAAAGAGCAAGAAAGAGATGAGGGGAGTGCTGAGAAGAGAGAAAATAAGAGAGATGAGATGAGTGAAAGGGAAGAAAA
Source organism: Vigna umbellata (assembly GCF_029865625.1). Classification (NCBI taxonomy): domain Eukaryota; kingdom Viridiplantae; phylum Streptophyta; class Magnoliopsida; order Fabales; family Fabaceae; genus Vigna; species Vigna umbellata. Next base: position 39,383,894 of record NC_142170.1, read on the forward strand.
AGAAAAAGAGAGAGAGGACAGAGAAAATCATAGAGAGAAAGAGGAAGAGAAAATGAAAGCAAAGGTGTTTGAGAAACCTCTTCCATATCCAAAGGTTTTCTCTAAAAAGGAGAAGGAAAGGCAGTTCAAAAGCTTCGTTGATATCTTCAAAAAGTTAGAAATCAAGATGTCATTCTCAGAGGCCCTGCAACAAATACCCTCTCATTCTAAGTTCATGAAAGAATTGCTTACTAAGAAGAAGAAGTACATTGAAGAAGAAACTATTGAAGTACAGGGTCAGTGCAGTGCAATTATCCAGAAGTTGCTTCCACCAAAGTTTAAAGATCCTGGCAGCTTTACAATTCCATGCAACATAGGAAAGTTGGCTGTTGGAAAGGCTTTAATTGATCTAGGAGCCAACATAAATCTGATGCCCCTTTCTATGTTTGAGAAAATAAGGGATCTGGAGATGAAATCTACACGCATGACTCTACAATTGGCAGATCGATCAATCAAGTATCCTTATGGAGTGGTAGAGGATGTGCTCATAAAGGTAGACAAATTGATATTCCCTGCAGATTTTGTCATCATGGAAATGGAGGAAGACAAAGAAGTACCTCTTATTCTGGGACGACCATTCATGAAAACAGCAAAAGTCGTCATTAATATGGATGATGGAACGCTGAAACTGAAAGACAAAGATGAGGAGGTAATTTTTAATGCATTTGATGATATGCAGCAGCGTAGTGAAGAAAAGGCAATTCCTGAAGCTGCAAATGAAATCATGTGTGTAAGTGATAAATCAGATGACCACCAGTTGTTGATGCAAAGAAAGGAGCCCATATTAGGAGAGCCAATTATACTGAAAAACAAGCTGTGGGTTTTCAAAAGCAAAACTAAAGACGGAAGATTTGAAGTTGAAGCTCCTTACTCCAGGGTAACCAGAAAGATATCTAGAAAACAGTGGAAGAGTTGTTGGTGGAACAGAGGAAAGAAGCTCACCAAAATCAAAAATCCACCATGAGCTTAACAGGTGTCGAGCTAAAGACAGTAAACAAGCGCTTACTGGGAGGCAACCCAGCTTTCTAACCCTTCCTTTTATGTGATGTTGTTGTTTATTTGTGTTTGAGTATGTGATTCTGATTGGTACTTGGTGTGGTGTGATGAGTTCTATTAGTATAGGTATTGAGTTTGGTTGTGTTTTAATGTGTTTTGGAGATGTTATTTCTGTGTTTCTGGATTTGTAAGGAACATATACATTGGCCTGAGGACATGCCTTCATCTATGTGGGGGAGGGATTCTTAGGTACATGATGAGTAGCAGCCGGAGGCATCTTCACTTTGGAGATTATGGAGTCACAACCATGACCTCTCAAGAGTTTTAGTTTGTTTTTAATTTCAGTTATTTAATTTCTTTAAGTTTTCTATGACTTATTTTCAGTATTTGATTTGATTGAGTTGTTGTGTTAGTTTGTTGAAATAAGGAGCTTTGAATTCTTTCCATGATAATTGGCATGATTGTGAGATTGTTATTGCAGATCTGAGTTTTAGAACATGTGTTATGATTATGAATGAGTAGTTCTTGAATCTGATTGATTTTGACCCAGAAGTTGAATAACTGAGTGTAGTGAGAAAGCTTTGAGAACAAGTGAGAAGTTGTTATTACTATGAATTTGGTTTTTGCATAATTCTTATTAATGCATATGCATTCTGGTTTAGAAATGAGAAAGGCAGTTTTTTGTTGTGAAATTTAACTACTTGGCCAGATGACTACCCATGTGTGAATATTCATCCTTTGTTATCCTCTTTGAGCCTTGTATATATTTTTTGTGAACCCTGAGCCTATTACAAAACAAACTACCTTATCCAACACTTTAGAAGAAGAGAATAAGAAACATATTTGTCAGGATATAGGTAGAAATTAAGTTTGGGGGAAATTTTAATCAGTTGAGTCTTAAACTGATGAAAAAAAAATGAAAAAAAAAATATATTATTGTATCATGTAAATATGAAAAAGTGTTCAAGTTAAAAAAAAATTGAGAAAATATGTTATGTGATGAATGAAGAGGTTGTTGATAAATAAAGTTTCAATGTTGTTATGTTATTGTTCTCCTCTTCTTTAGTGTTGTTTTGTTTCCTTGTAAAACCATGTTTCTTCTAGCCAAGCCAAGTTATAACCTGAGAAAGACCTTTTGATTTAAATCAGAATGTGTGAATTGTGTATGAGATGACTTGTAAAAGTTGATGAAGTACTTGATGACAATCTGAGTGTGAATTGGAGTTGTAAACACTTGCAGGCTGAGATAAACACTGATTGAGCATAGTTGTATATTTCTTTTTCTGGTTGTCTTATCATTCTGGGTTTAAGAACTTGTTTAATAGGGAAATCATAGCATTTGATCTGAATATTTGGAGATGTTGATAAAATGCTCATTTTTTGTGACAAGGATTATGTGATAGAATGTCAATTGCTCTTATTTGTGTTGTTATGTGTTATTGTTGCTTTTCATGAGGACATGAAAAAGTTCAAGTCTGGGGGTGTGATAAGTGTCACAAATTAGATATATTGAGCACTTATTTTAATCTCCTTTGATGTGTTATAGAGTAAAATCTCATGGAAAGTTGTATAAAATGTATATATGATTGATTTTATATCAATATGAGTGTTTTTGTGTGTTATTTTGCAGATGAATAAGGATTGGAGAAGAGAAAGAAGTCCCTGAAATTTCACTGTTACTATTCATCGAGCACTATTCATCGGGCACTATTCATCCGTTGACCGGCACTATTCACTATTTAAAATTTGATTTTTTTTTTACTATTCACGCGTGGACCAGTCGCCCAGCCGGAGAGAGCCACTCGCCCAAGCGAGCCAGTCGCCCAGCGAGCCAGTCGCCCAACGACTAGGACCGGCTCGCCCAGCGAGTGGTCACTTTTGACCACTCGCCCATGCTTTTAGCCACTCGCCCAGCGAGTTGGCCTTGCTCGCCCAGCGAGCTGGTGCTGTTCGCCCAGCGAGATGGTGCTGCTCGCCCAACGAAAAATCACTTATGCCTCTTCTCTTTAAAAACGCGAACTAGAGGCAGAGGAAGCCAGTTCTGGACGGAGGGGACTCTGCAGCAGCTCCCAGCTCGAGTTTGGAGGCTTCCAAGACGCAGGAACACCATTTCTCACCATCCAATCCATCCGTTTTCTTCTTTCTTGCTTCCGTGATGTCTAGGAGTAGCTAAAACTCCATTTCATTGGGGTTGAAAGTAATGTATCAAAACTCTATGTAAACTTTCTGTTTTATGCTTAATCCTTTATGAATCTTTTGTTCTATGCTTGTTATTCATGCTTAATGATGGAAATCTGAGCTATTAGAGTGATTTGAATCATTGGGGAATGCTAGGATCACGGACATAGGTAGAACAACCGGTAGAACTTAATTGTAGACATAGATTGAGGACTTTTGGGCATCAATAACATCGGTCTTAATGCAAATCTGAATTCTAAGGGATTAGAATTTCTGTTAAAAGATTTAGAGCTTGTCATCCGAGGAATTAGAGACTTGTCTACTTATGATGTTGATGAATGATTCTTGAGGAATTGTATTTGATAGTAAAGAATACTGAGTTTTGAACATGAAAATCAACCCCAATGAACCTAAACTCGACTGTTTTTACCACTTTGTATATCTATATTTTTATCTGTATTGTGTAGAATAATACATTTGATAATCATATTTGACGCTAAATTAGTAAACTTTCACGATTAGCAAACCAAACAAATCTCTTGGGAAACGATATCCGGACTTACCGGTTTATTACTTGTACGATTCGGTACACTTGCCGAACCATCAACAGACAATGATCAAAGTGTACCAAAATTTGAAAAAAGGACAAAAAATAGAATCGCTTGATAGTTGAGGGACTAAAAGCATATTTAACCCAAAAATAATTCATGCCAATTTGTAAATAATAGGTGGGTTTAATACATCATTTGGCCCCTACTTTTATGGGTTTGGTTCAAAATGGTCTCACCTTTTAAAAAATTTCAATAAGGTCCCATAATTTGTTAAAAAATGTTCAATCTAGTCCTTTTCGCTCACGCCGTTAAAAATCTAATGGTGCAAATGCCACCGTGGCCAAACCTGACTGAGCTGTGAAATTTGATGAATACGTGGCACGTTGCACTGTCAAATATTTTAAAAAGTAAAAAATGACAGAATAGGTAGGCACTTGAAGTTGCAGCACGACCACCGCCATTGTCAACACTACGGCCACCACTGCTACTGTCACCGCTACTGTCACCGCTGCGGCCACCGCCACTGTCACCGCTATGGCCGCCTCATCGTTAAAAACCAAGGTGTGTGAAGTCCATGACCATCTTCGCCCAACTCATGCCTTGTAATCGATTACAAGATTATCAGGGCATGAGTTAGACAAAAATGGTCATGGACTTGAAGTACCTTGGTTCAAACACTTATAGGAGTTTTTTCCTCCACAATTAAGTGGGACAAACTATGTTTTGATACACTTGACACCATCAATGATGAGTAACATATGTTTCATCCTCAATTGAGTGGGGCAAACTGTGTTTTGATACATTTTACACCATCAATGATGAGCAATGTGAGGCATCCATGCAAAAAAATAGAAAAATCATCGACAAGACACAAAAATGACCTTGGGGAGTCAAGTTCTCCTGGCTGGGGAATAACGTGTAACTTTTCGTACAGATCAGCAATTAAACCCCGGTAATCGATTACAGGGCCTGTAATCGATTACCGGGGGTTAATTGTTGATCTGTACGAAAAGTTACACATTACTCCCGAGCTAGGAGAACTTGACTCCCCTAGGTCATCTTTGTGTTACTCTGGCTGATTTTTTCCTTTTTTTGCATGGATGTCTCATGTTGCTCATCATTGATGGTGTCAAGTGTATCAAAACACAATTTGCCCCACTTAATTGTGGACGAAACAATCCATATAGGGGGTTTCAACCAATGTATGTGAAGTCCATGACCATCTTTGCCCAACTCATGCCTTGTAGTCGATTACAAGATTATCAGGGCATGAGTTAGACAAAAATGGTCATGGACTTGATGTACCTTGGTTCAAACACCTATAGGAGTTTTTTCCTCCACAATTAAGTGGGCAAACTATGTTTTGATACACTCGACACCATCAATGATGAGTAACATATGTTTCATCCTCAATTAAGTGGAGTAAACTATTTTTTGATGCGCTTGACAACATCAATGACGATCAACGTGAGTCATCCATGCAAAAAAATAAAAAAATCACCCATAGTGACACAAAAATGACCTTGGGGAGTTAAGTTCTCCCAACTAGGGAGTAACGTGTAACTTTTCGTACAAATCCGCAATCAGCCGTTGGTAATCGATTACAAGGGTTGATTGTTGATTTGTACAAAAAGTTACACGTTACTCCCCAGTTGGGAGAACTTGACTCCCCAAGGTCATTTTTATGTCCCTATAGGTGATTTTTTCCAATTTTTCATGGATGCCTCATGTTACTTATCTTTGATGGTATCAATTATATCAAAACAAAGTTTTCTACACTCATTTGTAGACAAAATAGTCCGTATAGGTGTTTGAACCAAGGTAGGTGAAGTCTATGACCATTTAGGAAGCTTAGAAAAATGTTGTTTTTGTGAAATTAAGTGCACCTAGTACAATGGTCTAAAAATTATGAGTTAGTAATCATTTGAAATATCTTTGAGTCTAGATTCCAACAAAACAAGAATCGATTCATTTGAAGTTCTATGGAGAAAGTTAAAAGCAAAACAATCAGCTAAGGTCAGAGTTGGTAGGAATATATAAAACGTTAACTTTAAGGAATTAACTGTACCTACTCAAATTTCCAAAAATTACAAATTAGTATTCAATGGAAATCTTTTTGAGTCTATTTTCTAATAAAATAAGAATCAACACATTTGAAGTTCGGTGGAGAAAGTTTAAAGCAAAACAAACAGCAAAGGTCAGAGGTGATAGGAATATTTAAAACGTTAGCTTTAAGGAATTAACTGTACCTACTCATATGTCCAAAAATTATAAATTAGTAGTCATTAGAAAGCTCTTTGAGTCTAGATTCCAACAAAACAAGAATCAACTCATTTGGAGTTCGGTGGAGAAAGTTAAGAGTAAAACAACCAGCAAAGGTCAGAGTTGACGGGAATATACAAAACTTTAACTTTAAGGAATTAACTGTACCTACTCAGATGTCCAAAAATTACAAATTTGTAGTCATTGGAAAGCTTTTTGAGTCTATTTTCTAATAAAAAAAGAATCACATCATTTGGAGGTCTGTGGAAAAAGTTATGATTAAAATAGTCAACAAAGGTCAAAGCCCATATATGTTTTTGAACCAAGATAGGTGATGTCTATGATCATTTTTGTCCAAGTTATGCTTTAGTAACCGATTATAGGGTCCCTGCAATCGATTACTAGGGGCTAATTGTTGGTTTGTCCAATTACAGGTCATTTTGTCCCTTGTAATCGAATACAATGGCCTTTGAAAAAGCTTTAAGAAGCAAAAAGTCGAAACCTTGGGAGAAATAACGCCAACCACAATGCGATGGAGCGAGAATGAAATGGAGACCTGCAACCAATGGAGCGAGAGCGACGTCCAAAGAGAGAAATGTGCGGACAATGGTGGAGATACAGCGACTGCAAAGAAAGAAAAGTCCAACTCAAATGATGGACTGAGAGCACGGTTTAATGGTCGATAGAGAGTGACGAGCAAATACAAAAAGGAAGAAGACGAGAGAGTGACCAACAAAGAAAAAAAAGAAGAAATCTGAAATAAAAGGGACATTCTAAATTTTCTTTCCATATATATCCCTAAAAAAACTTTTTTCAAACCTTTTAAAAATCAATCAATGAAATTGTGTCAGGTGCAAAATTTTGTTGTCAAATAAACAATTTTCATCTTTCTCAACGAAATAAACAAAAAGCTTGTGAGTTCACCTTCAAGGAAACAAACATGACAAAAAAAAAAAAAAAAGGGACATTTATCATATTCAAACTCTTCACAAGCACAAGTTTATCTACTTACCACAAAAACATACACAATATTCTAACAGTGTATGCATAGTCAAGGAGTTTCTGATGCAATAATTGATCCTAGCCAGCACTTACATGATAAGAAAAGAGCCAAACGTAGCCAAGAACCATTTGCCGACTAAATAATTAAGGGTTTTGAATAATATATGTTTACATACCATTTTTTGTGGCGCATTCACCAAAATGCCAAAAGTGGGAAGTGACCTTAGATAGCAACCGAAAGCCACACTGTGAAAGTCACACCGCCGACATTGCCAAACACATCCCAAAAGTCTTACTTGATAGGGTATGCCACAGAGGGGACCAATCCTTGAGTTTTAGGCCCACTTTCTTTTCTTCTCTTTTTTTTTTGTATAGGGTGGTCATGGAGGAGAGAATGGGAAACACAAAAATAAATTAAACCTTTTTAAGATAATTTTTTATTTTTATTTTACTTTTACTTTCATGTGTTTTTGGTTTTGGTTTTTGGTAGTAATTCTTTCTGTTTCTCTAAAATTGTGAAATATTTAATTCTTGTAAACTAAATAAACTTTGGTTTTAGTTTTATCTGCTGCTCCATAAAATTTATAAATACTATTCTTTTTATAAATTACGTTGCTGAGTTGGTGGTTCGGAGAAAAAAAAAATTAAAGTATACTTAATGTACCACAGGCATTAATTGTATTTAATTGTATTAAATATATGAATAGTCAATGACAAAATAATAAATATTAGAAATAGTTTTTAAAAGATAAAATATAAGGCAAATGAAATTAAAATTTGCTGATTTTGTAAAACCGATGATATATAAGGATTAAAAATTATACTATTTTATATTATTGAAATTTTATTTTATAAGAAATATTATCTTTTTTAAAAATATTATTAATCTTTTCTTTATAATTTTTAACTTCATCTTTTATTTGATTGATAGTATGTTAGTATTGTAAAAAGTGATATAATTATGTCTTGCTATAATCTTAAATAGAATAAATTCATCACTAATAAGATTTGCCCATGTAACTGTGGAACTTGTATATGAAGTTTAAAAAGACAGAAGATTAATCTTTATTTTATTAAGATTGTTAGAGTGTGATCAAATTGTTGATAAGAATTTTTTATGTGTAAATATTGCATCTTGTGTGAGTAAAGGTCTTTAAAAATAATAAAACTTTTTTGGGTATAAAAGGCTAATAAATTATAATAATATCAATTAAATATGTGATTATTGCTTGAATGAAAATAAATTAGTTGTGATGTTTAATTTGACATGTGGACACTTTGGCTTTTGAAAAAAAACCTTATATTATCAATTGAAGGCAGGAAACAAAAGTTAAAGCATTTTGCGAGTTTCGCTATAATGGCTCAAAACCAAGCATCTTCTTCTACTTCTATTGTGTCAAAATACCGTTACGATGTTTTTCTTAGTTTTTGTGGAGATGATACCCGTTTTGGTTTCACTGGTAATCTGTACAGTGCTTTGAGTGAAAGGGGAATCTTGACCTTCATCGATGATGAAGCTCTCAGAAAGGGAGAAGAGATCACACCTTCTCTTCGCAAGGCAATCCAAGAATCCAGGATATCCATCATTGTTTTCTCCCAAAACTATGCTTTCTCAACATTTTGTTTGGACGAACTTCTCCATATCATTGAGTGCCGAACAAAACAGAACATGCTGATTTTTCCAGTGTTTTATGACGTAGAGCCATCACAAGTGCGAAATCAAACAGGGAGTTACCAAGAAGCATTTGCAAAGCTTGGTGAAAGATTCAAAGATGACATTCAGAAGCTTCAACAATGGAGGCGGGCTTTGTATGATGCTGCTAATTTGTCTGGTTTGCATTTCAAATCTGGGTAAGTCATCTCTGTTACAAATTATCAGTATATAGCAATAGTCTCTCTGATTTGCCAATGTGACAGTGATTTGATTGCTCTTGTATGAATGGCAGTGAAAAGTATGAGTCTAATATAGTGAAAAAGATCATAAAAGAGATCTCCGATAGTTTTAAGCGGTCTCCCTTACATATTGCTGAGTATCCTGTTGGTTTGAAAGATCGGATGCAACAGATACAAGAACTCATGGGTGGTGAGTTTGATAAGAAAGTGACCATGCTTGGGATTCATGGAATGGGAGGAATAGGAAAATCAACTCTTGCACGTGCGATGTACAACTTGATGGAAGATCAATTTGAAGCTTCGCAATTTCTTGCTAATGTCAGGGAAAAAGGTCTGGTGCATATCCAAGAGACAATGCTGTCTGAGTTGGTGGGGGAAAGAAATATCAAGTTAGGAGATGTGCATCGAGGAATTCCAATACTACAACACAGACTTTGTGGGAAAAAAGTCCTCCTTGTGCTTGATGATATTAGCAAAAAAGAACAATTGCAAGCAACTGCTGGAGGACTTGATTGGTTTGGCCCTGGTAGCATCGTCATCATAACAACAAGGGATAAGCATTTGTTAGATGTTCATGGAGTTCAAAAACAGTACATGGTTGGTGAAATTAACCATATGGAAGCCCTTGAATTGTTTAAGTGGAATGCTTTCAAGAACAAAGAAGTTGATCCATGTTACAAGGAAGTCATAAAGCGTGCAGTGTGGTATGCCGATGGCCTTCCATTGGCTTTGGAAACGATAGGCTCGCACTTGTTTGGCAAAACCTTGGATGAATGGGAATCTGCATTAGAAACTTATGAGAGAATTCCAAATAGAGGTGTTCAGGATGTTCTTAAAGTTAGCTATGATAGTTTGGAGGTTTCTCACCAAGAAATGTTTCTTGACATAGCTTGCTTCTTTAGAGGACGGTCTCGTGGATACGTTACAAATACGCTTGAGGCAAGAGGTGGTGTTCCTCCACATTTTGGTCTGAAAGTGCTGGAAGAAAGATCTCTCATTAAAATTCGGAAATGTCCACATGATGCTGTGGAAATGCATGACATGATTCGGTGTATGGGAAAAGAAATAGCTAGACAACAATCAACTCTGCGTCGCAATGGTCCTAGGTTGTGGATTTACGAGGACATTGTTTGCGTGTTGGAGAAAAACAAGGTACAAGTCCTATTCCTTTCCTTTTCTTTTATTACATCATGAGTTGAATCTGTACGCATTTCATGATTCTTAACTCTCGTTAAAAAGAGCCAATAAAGCATTTACATTTTATGAACTATAAATTTTATAGCTCCTTTTCTGCTTTTGGCCTGAAAGGAAAATTATAAAATTGAAGCGATGATGTTGGAGATGCCAGAACACCAAGAAGAAATGCAATGCAATTTAGAGTTTGGAAAAATACAAAGCTTACGGATGCTTCTTGTAGAAAAGAATGTTGGCTTTCTTAGAATCCCTGCTACTCTGCCAAACAGTTTGAGAGTGCTGGAATGGCGTGGATATCCTGAACCTTCTTTACCGAGCAATTTTCATTTCAAGAATCTTGTCATACTCAACTTGTCACACAGTTACTTTAGATGGGACAAACCACTACAGGCATGTACAATTTTATTCGTCATCTAAAATTAATTTAGGTTTTGGATTAACACTTGATTCTTCAAAAAAACCAAACTAATAACTGTAGACTTGTTATTTTGCAGAATTCAAAGGTTTTGAGACACTTGATTCTCAGAGGTTGTAAGAATATTAGACGAATACCTGACATCTCTGGTTTCCCCAATTTGACAATACTTAGTGTTGCTGAATGCACAAATCTGTCTGAGATTGATGATTCAGTTGGATCTTTACTTCATCTTAAAGTGTTTTGTGCTGGAGGATGTACCAAGCTCAAAATTGGTCCAAGTCGCATAGAGTTGAAATCTTTGGAGCATCTGTGCTTTGGGGGCTGCAGCAGTCTTGTTATGTTTCCAGAAGTATTGGCACCAATGCACAAACTAAAACAAGTTTACTTGGGAGGAACTGGCATAAGAAATCTGCCACTGTCAATGCAAGATCTTAGGGGTATTGAAGTATTTTCCCTGGGGAAAGGCCAAATGCTTGAAATTAATGAATCGTCCAATTTCTTTCAAAACCTGCCAATGTTCTTTCCTAATTTAAAAACATTATATTTACAAAACTTAGACATTACAATCCTTCCTGCCAGCATTGAAGAATGTCACTCTTTGAAATATCTGCACGTCACCAACTGCAAGAAGCTTCAAGAAATTAGAGGACTTCCATTGAATATTTATCAGTTCTACGCAGCAAACTGTTCTGTTGAAGTCAACTCTTTAATATTAAAACTCAGGCAGGTGGGTGTGTCTATCTTCTTTGAGTGATTCCATTAACTAGCTATGTCTTTATTTTTCCAAACTCACCATGCATATAACATGACCCGTTTCACAGGCCATTGATTCTGCTGCAATGAGAATCTGTTTACTTCCCGGTCGGGAAATCCCAGAATTGTTTGACCACTCTAGCGGGGGAAATTCTGTAAGATTTTGGTTTCGTAAAGAATTGCCCTCTCTCGCTGTGTGTACTATTATTGGAGCCTCCAATAATGTCAAGCCTCCTTTCGCTGCCAGGATTGATTACTATGTTAGAGTAAAAAATAATTTTGAGTGTGTTCGTTCTATCGTTTTTATTAATATAGAATGGATAACTGAGGATAGTCACATAATTATAGTCAATATTCAAAATGATTTTCACCGTCAATTGAATTCGGATGTTCAGAAAGCGCTTCTGACGAATAAGTGGATTCCTGGAATAATAAGGTTGACGATAAATCCAGAAAGTGATTCAAGTAAGTTGGGAGAAATCAGAACGACAGGAGTTTATGTACATCGAAAATTGAGTAGAATGGAGGATGTTCGGTTCTCAAATCCTCGTAGAAGATAGATCCTTGTGATCTAGTACTATGGAACATAAACTTGTGTTGCTTGGTGAGGCACCTCTTTATTCGACCCTACAACCCCATTAGAATCTGTTATTGGTGAACAACCTTTGAATTATGAGTACAACAATTCAGATTCAAAAGAATCGGCATCCAGTGTTGACTACAATAACCAAGGTAAAATGTTCTTTGTCCTTCCTTTCTTACTCTTTGGTAAAATTAGTTCTGCTTCTATTGATATATCCTTTGGTTCAGAAGGAGTACTTGTAGATGATCAACTAATAGTAGCTCCAAGTTCTGCAGAGACGCAAAATGCCGAGGCCAAAAGAAAAATGGCACCACTGATATCAGAACTTTCAAGTGAGTTCAATGCTCGTGTAAGTAAGAAAATTGAGTCCACATCATCCCAGTCACGTAAAGTTTATGAAGTAGAAGATGTTTCGAAACTCAGAATCAGTTCAGAAATATATAGTCTTGGAAATTCAGACACACCAAAGGCTGACCAGGATTAAGAAAATGAAAGAAGAATTAGGAGAGAAACTCGGTGCTATTAAAGCCGACATCTCTGCCATTGAAGCTAACAACTCTTCCATTAAAGCTAACATCTCAGACATTAAAGTATATTTCTGCAGACTGATCAGAGGTACAACAATTGAAATAGAATTTCTACGCAGCTAGCATGTGATGGATCAAAATAATATTATTTCCAATTTTTCAGAATCTAAAATTTGAAGGTTTAATGGGAGTTTTGGATGCATCTAAGTATAATAAAGATGTTATTTTGACAATGGAATATCGAAACGCTTATGGTACAGGCATGATGGTGATGCACTTGATTCAGTGGCTGTTTTGTTTTCAATACGTTCTCAAATTTTATTTGGAATGTTTCAATGTGTTAAAAATTGGAAAGGTGGTTAATGTTAGGTAAAAACTGAAACACAGAATAATTACAGCAACAAATATGAATGTAGATATAATCATCAACGTAGATCATAAATATAAAAGTAAAAAAAGTTTAGTGTAGATTAAAAAACGTGATTTGCTATTTTAAAATAATATGACGTGATAATCTTTTGATTTACATCTAACATGTAAATCAAAACCTTGATAATTAAAATCGAACTCACCACTCATAAATTTTATGAAGAACACCTTGATAATTATTTTTAACAAACACCCATTGGAAAATATTGGTCTAAAATCTAAATATTTAATGAAGATAATTATTTTTAACAAGCATCTAATGAAGATAATACTCAGAAAGTTAAATTAAATTTAAAGTAAATTCGTAATATTTAAGCATTGAAGTTATATTACTAAACTATTTTTTAGTTAATAAACACCTTTTATAAAAAAAACAAAGCTCCTCAATAAATAAATTTAACCGTTTCCGAATAGCAGTGAAGAATACGAGTAAAATATGATAAAAAAAAATCACAGAAGAGGTATCTGGAAAACTTGCATATTGCCAACTATCTTGTTGAATAGAAAGCTCGAATGCAACAAATTCAATGGCTTATAGGTCCTGACCCTCGTAACAAAATCAACTCTAGCACGTGCTATCTACAATTTGATAGCAGATCAATTTCAAGAGACAATGCTTTCTGAATTAGCCAAGGTCACAGATGTCAAATTTGGAGAAAAACAAGGTAAGAGTCCTAACTTATCATGATTTTTGTCCCTTATTAATGACAACTAAGATACTATGATCATCATTTATACTTTCTAAATGATGAAATTGAAGCCATGATGCCATGGTGGGTCTCCTGCACCTTCTTTACCATTTAATTTTCATTCAAACAATCTGTCACACTCGATTTGGGCAATATCCGTCAAATAAAGTTTTACAACGATATATTATTAAGAAATAAATTTTAAATCTAATGGGAGCAGCAGAAATACAAAACAGTGATAGAACTGATAGAGAGGGAAACAAAACAGAAATGTGCGAGAGAGTTTTAAAGTAATACGCTTGAGAGAACTATCATTATAGTAGGAGAACAGTGTTTATATACCAGGAAGGGAAACACAATAAAATGATCAACGGTATTAACTAACTTCTGACTGAGTCAAATTTTAACAAGGCTTTGAATTATATATATCTAATACACCCCCTTAATTCAAGCCGCTTTGTGTCAGCACTCCAATTTCCTTTTTGAGAAACTCAAATCTTTCCAGTTTAAGAGCCTTTGTAAACATGTTTGCTAATTGAAGATCAGTCCTGCAATGTGTGAGCTCAAATCTGCCTTTGTTCACCATATCCCGTAAAAAATGATACTTTACCTCGATATGTTTGCTTCTTCTTCTTCCGTGGCTTACCGGGTTCTTTGCTAAGCTTATGGCAGACGTGTTGTCCATCTTTAGCTCAACTGGCCTATCAGTTTGCACTTTCAATTCTTTTGAAACCTCATTCAGCCAAACACCTAGACACACAGCATAACACCCAGCAATATATTCTGTTTCACAACTTGATAAAGTGATGACAGTTTGCTTCTTAGAACTCCACGAAATAGGTGCCCTGTTTATAAAGTAAATGTTTCCAGATGTGCTCTTTCTCTCTATTTGATCACCACCGAAATCAGAATCGGTGTATCCAACTAGCTTCAACTCTTCCTCCTTCGTCCCATAGGGAAACAAAATGCCATAGTCTGCGGTTCCTTTAACATACCTCAATATACGTTTGGCAGCAGCCATGTGACTTATTTTAGGATTACTCATGAATCGGCTTATCAGACCAACTCCAAACATTAAGTCTGGCTTGCTATTACACAGAAATCGTAATGATCCAACAAGCTGCTTATAAGCTGTTCCATCTACACTTTCTTTGTCTTCATCTAGCTTTAACTTTGCGTTAATTTCGAGTGGATTCTTGACATCGTTACACTGGACCATCTTGAACCTTTCCAATAAATCCTTCACATACATTTTCTTGTGCATCAGCAAGCCTGCAGTTGTTTGAGAAAATTCCATCCCTAAGAAGTAACTAAGCTTCCCAAGGTCTGTCATCTCAAATTCAGCTTCCATCATCTGTTTGAATTCTTCAATTTTACTTAAACTGGAACCAGTCACCAATAAGTCATCAACATAGAGGCAAAAAATCATTATGTTATCACCATCACTCTTCTTTACGTACAGACTATGCTCTACAGCACACCTCTCAAACCCGTGGCTGATAAAAAGCATCAATCCTTTTGTTCCATGCCCTGGGAGCTTGTCGCAACCCGTAAAGTGCTTTATGCAACTTGTAGACTTCATGTTTCTTCTCCATTTTGTTAAAACCTGGAGGCTGCTGGACATATACTTCCTCCTCCAAAGGACCATGCAAAAATGCAGATTTAACGTCTAAGTGCAAATAGCAACCATTTCCTAGCACAAACAATAGCCACTACTAAACGGATAGTTTCTAACCTTGCCACAGGTGCGTAGACTTCTGTGAATTCTACTCCTTGCTTCTGCAGAAAGCCTCTTGCCACGAGTCTGGCCTTGTGCTTCGATGTTGTGCCATCCGGATTTAGCTTCTTCTTGAAGACCCACTTCACCCTAATACATTGCTTTCCAGGTGGCAGATCAACTCACTCCCACGTATTATTCTTCTCGATTGATCTCAGCTCTTCAAACATAGCCTCCTTCCATATTGGTTGTGACAGTGCATCCTCAACGTCCAATGGTTCACTTCCAGCCATCAAAGCCAAATGAATTATATCACCTTCTTCATCTACTCCAGCATCAGAATACGTCTCGTACTCAGAGAACCTGGAGGGTCTCACAGCTTGTCTTCTCGGTCTTGTCGAGCAATCTGCATAATCAGTCGAGCAATTTGCAGAATCAGTGTTTCCAGTACTGCGTTCAACTACCTCTGCAGCTTCTACTCTAACTGTCATAGGCGCATGCATCACAGTTTTTGTTTTCTTCAAGCTGGCCTGGTTGCATTTCCAATTTCAGCTTTCGTCTTCCAGAACCAAAACGTCTCTGCTGATAGTCATCTTTCTTCTTGTCAACGCCCAATGTCGTCCCTCGCCGTCGACGCTGTCAACAACAACGACTACACTACCAAGCGGAAGCTCGACGAGGAACAACACGACGATAGGCAGATCCTGGCTTTTATTGAAGGAGGCGCGGTTCCTGCTTTGGTGAAGCATCTTCAGGCGCCACCTCTGATTGACCGTGTCCAGAAGCCATTGGTAGTCAGGTTCCAATAAAACTCATGCATTTGGAAGAGCTGTACGAGTTATTTGTATCTATGTTTGCTTATTCCACATTGAAATGTCCGATAGGATGCAGTGGGATGATGATTGTTCTTGGAGTGAGTGGTATTTTGCAGAAGATCCTATTAAAGGTGTGGAACTGATTGCAAATATGGTCAGAGGAAATGATGGAAGCGCCGACCAGTTGTAGCTCGCCGATTTGGAGGAAAGGGAGGCTGCCTCCTTTCTCTTACCTGTGATTAAAAAAAAAAAACCCTAAAAGGGTTTGGGGCTTGGGTCAGCGGTTGCCCGGAGAAGGTTTTTACATCTACACCCCTATCCTTATTTAATTGTTTTTTATGCTCTTAGTTGTTTATTGCGTATTGGTAGTTTCGTTTTTTTATTTTATTTTCTTTACTTTTTTAGTATTTGTTTGACTATTATAATATTTGTCTTGTGTTTTATATTATTTTTATTAATTGAATTTGTTTATTTTAAACTTCAATTGTTAATAAAAAACGACGCAACCATCATAAAAAGAATTAAAAGACAAAAAATAAAAAGGTACAAAAAAAAATAAATATATAAAATTGCAACATTATAAAATGGTTTTAGAGCTTTTTAATAGTAACGTTATTTCTTTAAGCAATTATTTTTTAAAAAAAATATAAGATTAAAATTAAGAAATAGTTTTAGTGTGTTTTTAACATTTAGTAAATATGGTTTATTTTTATTTTTATTTTTATTTATTTTGACATTCTTAAAAACACTTGTGTAAATAAATTTACAGTTTTTTAATTTTAAATAGCTAAGTAAATATCATTTTGTGTTAAGTAAATAGCTAAGTAATTATTATTTTTAGACTTTATTTTAAATATGCATGAAAACATTATTTTAATATTATAAAAATCTAAAAAAAATGGAAAACAATAAGTAAAAATAATGAAAAATATAAAAAAATAAAAAAAGGCGGTAGAAGTACTCGTGCGATCATCCGCATCAGCCTAGTAGTACATAATACTTTTGATCTAAAATTTAAATAAAGATATGAACACTCGTGTGACCGCTCGCGTCGTCCTAGTGTTTAATACTTTTCTTTCTTTTAAAAAAATAATGAAAAAAAATATGTTTTCAAGGTTAAGCACACATGTGACCGCTCGCGTCGTCCTTGTGCTAAAAACCTTTTCTCATTCTTTTATAAAAACAATAACAAAAATATGTTTTAAGAGTTAAGCACACGTGTGACCGCTCGCGTCGTCCTTATGCTAAAAACATTTTCTCTTTCTTTAAAAAATAATAACAAAAAATATGTTTTAAAGGTTAAGTACACGTGTGACCGTTCATGTCGTCCTTGTGCTAAAAACCTTTTCTCTTTCTTTTAAAAAAAGGGTTAAATATGTTTTTAGTCCCTATACTATCAAGCGGTTTTGGTTTTAGTCCCTCTTTCAAAGTAAGGTACATTTTAGTCCTCCTCTTAAAGAAACTTTGATTTTAGTCCTCCAAAATTAACACCGTTAAAAACCAACTGATGTGACTAACGGTAGACTGACACGATTTTTTTTTCTTGCGCTGAGTTAGTGTTTCTCATCTTTTCTCCCTCTCTCTCCCTCGTCTCTTCCTTCCATCTTCCACCCAACCTCCTCACCCTCTGCAAAAAGTTCATTGACAATGTCCAGAGGGTGTGACACATCCAATACAGTGAAGTGTGAGCCTTATTATCAATGTCAATTCAACTAATGGCCTGCTCTTTTCTCCCCTGTTTCTCACGATAAATATGTCTTATTTTCTCAACCAAATCCCATTTCACAAGTGCAACATAAATACTTGAAAGTAATTTGTAGGTTTCAAAGGATTGTGGCTGCAATTTGATAAGGAGTACAGCGACTTCTCTCCCATGATCTATATTCCCACGCAATCGACATACAACATGGTCATCTGGCTTAGAATCCATCATCTGCAGATCCTTCACTGATTCATTAAAACACTCGGCTTCATAAAAAAGATTAGTTAAGCCTGCGTAATGCTGTTGGTCAGGGACGACACCATGCTCACTAGGCATGGACTTGAAGAACTGAAACCCTTCCTGTACAAGACCTGAATGACTAGAAGCATTCAAAATGACGGAAAAAGTGGTCCTATTTGGCTTCACTCCTGATCTTAGCATATTATAAATCATCGTAATTGCTTCTATGACATAGCCATAGTGAGCCAGTGTTGATAAAATCGTGTTCCACATTGTAATTGCTTCTGATTTTGTTTTGATATATTTTTTTGTTTATGTATTTTGAGACTTTTTCTTTATATATTTTGACAATGAATTAAAAATTTTGTTTGAACTAAATTGCAGAACTATTAAACAAGTTATGGTTGATTTATGATAAATAATAAACTGTTACTTTATATACATAATAATAAAAGTATAAAATTAAAGTGATGCATGTGTCTTCGTATAAACGCTTGAGGAATGTGTAAGAAATAAAAAACCCAAGCTGGGATCAGTTTTGCTTCTTGCCAAGTTCATATCCAGAGAACAAAATTAGCACATCGTCCCCCAGTTTTTACGGGAACCTTTTTCCACTTTCCATCGTGCGTTGCAGTATATCTTTCTTCCTTTGCTTTTACTTCCACCAAAGACACCAAAATCGATAGAATAAAGCAATGTGTCCTTCAAATTAGGGAAAACCAGAACTGGAATCTACCAACATTGTTTGCAAACAAAACACAACAACGTGCTTCCACTTGTAGAGGGGAGGAGGTTGGGTGGAAGATGGAAGGAAGAGCCGAGGGAGAGAGAGGGAGAAAAGGTGAGAAACACTGACTTAGCGCAAAGAAAAAAAAATCGTGTCAATCTACCGTTAGCCACATCAGCTGGTTTTTAACGGTGTTAATTTTGGAGGACTAAAATCAAAGTTTCCTTAAGGATAAGGACTAAAATGTACCTTACTTTAAAAAAGGGACTAAAACCAAAATCTCTTGATAAAAGGGACTAAAACCAAAATCTCTTGATAGTATAGGGACTAAAAACATATTTAACCTTTAAAAAAATAATAACAAAAATATGTTTTAAGGGTTAAACACACGTGTGATCGCTCGCTCGTCCTTGTGCTAAAAATATTTTCTCTTTCTTTAAAAAGTAATGACAAAAAATATGTTTTAAAGGTTAAGCACATGTGTGACTGCTCGCGTCGTTCTTGTACTAAGAACTTTTTCTCTTTCTTTTAAAAAAATAATAACAAAAATATGTTTTAATAGTTAATCACACGTATGACCGCTCGCGACGTCCTTGTGCACTCGTGTGACTGTCTACGTCGATCTAGTATTCATTACCTCCTTTTCCTAAATCATGCCAAAAATACCAAAAATGAAAAAATCTTCAAAAACTAAAAAAACATCCATTTTTGAACAAACAATCTTTCACTCAAAACTACGTGATGCTTGATTCTCTATCAAGACTGGAGATACATAGGAGCAAGGCCAGTACTTGTCAAGTTCACTTCTCAAAAATCCAAATTTATCCATAATCAATTTCTCAAACAAATTCTCAAACAATTCCTCAAACAAACTTTTCAAGCAATTTCCAAAAGAACTACGTAACCCTGATTTCTCATTTTGAATGAGAATATGTAGAAGCAAGGTCAATCCTTGTCGCGCTAAAAAAATTAAAAAATATATTTTGTTTCTTTAGAGTTTTATTTTAGGGGATATTTAAACATTTTGAAAACCACATCATATTCGCGTATTTAGTTAAAGGGTACTACCTTAGGGCAGGCGTTGTAGGGTGCTAATACATTCCCTACACGTAACCGACTCCCGAACCTTGAATCTGGTTCTTGTAGACCATGCCTTATCATTTTATGGTTTTTCCGTAGTTTTCCAGAATAAACTATGGTGGTGACTCCAGTCTCTTTTTCAAACTCGTTTCTTTTTATCCTTTTTGGATCGTCGTCCCGTCGCGATTCCGATTGCGGCGCATGACATCAACATTCTCTCAATAGCTTCCTAGTCACCAACTTGACTCTTCTAGAATAGGGAGCCTCAATTTCAAATACTCCATTTATCTTTATGTCCTTGATGACCCATAACCTATTCCTGATTCTCACTGGTTTGCCAAGTTTGGGTTCATAGCTTTCCATCACAGGGTTTTGGTGAACTAGTTTATCTTCCTTATCTCCACCCTCTTCTTTCACTTTTGGAGAGAAACAATTAATCCTCTTCTTGACCGACTTGGCAACTTGCCCTATTAGACTAATCATTGATAGAACTTCATCCTTAGCTTTAGGACTAGTCTGTTTTTCTTGATTTTGCTGCCCAGCTTCGAAGACATTGAAAGTTACCTCATCATCTTGGTCTTTCAATTGCAAAGTTCCATTATCCACATGAATGACAACCTTGGCCGTCTTCATAAAAGGTCTTCCAAGAATGAGAGGTTGATAGTGACATATTTTACTATGAAATTCAGTATTGAATTAGAGAAAATATCAACTCTTTCTCATCCTTTTTGCCTTGTAAATCCTAGTTTTCATTTAGTTTAAGAAGTGGTTTCATCTAAAGCTTTAATTAGATAAATTGATCATTAACCCCTTCATTTATACAAGTGAATTATTTGGAAGAAGTCTCTGCATCAAATGAAGAGTGCTGGAACCAGGGAAAACAAGAAAACAACAAAAACAGCAAAAATATGAAGAACCAGAATTCTGTCAAAGTTAGCTGGAGCGCCCTTTTTCCATGGGCGCTGGAGCTAGCTTGCACCAGGATTGGACTTAGCTGGAGCGCCCCCTACAAAAGGGCGCTGGAGCGCCCTTTTTCCTGTTTTCGCACGCTGGAGCGCGGTCTCAAGCGCGCTTGCTGCTGATTTGGCATATTGGGTTTATTTAACCCCAAATTAGAAGGGCTTTGACATCTTTGGCATCCCAAACACAAATTCTCTCAATTGGAGCGTCCAGAGGCGAGCTAGGAGCTGTGGGAACAGCCCTTCTTCATCCTTGGGTCTTCCTCCTTCTTCCATTTTCACCATTGTTGTAAGCTCAAGCTCTCCATTCATGGAGAGCTAGTTTCATTCTTGTTGGGGATTGATGTAACCACGGATCTCTTATGTAATTACAGTTGTTTTGAATGATTATATGCCTCTTTGATTGATTGTTAGTGTTTAATTCCTTTACTTAAAGCTTGTATGATTTATTCAACCATATCATGATTTTAGGGTTTGCTTAATATTGGGAAATATTGGGTGAATCTAGAACTGCATTAAACACCTAAAGGAAATTGTATCTAGGGATAGAACTAGGACCTTTGGTTGTCTTGAATCTCAATTCTTAAAGCGGATGAACTTGTTAGGTTTTCCAAGGGATTGGAGTTTAAGAAGTAAGTCTAGGCTCTATCTACCAAGGGATTGGGTTTGAGTAAATTAGAAGATTGACATTGGCTAATTAATGAAGAGGAAGTGAATTTCTATACATAAGAGTGAAGTAGGTGAAATCAACCCCCAACAATATCATTCCATATCATTTCTAATCTTTCCATTTCTAAGTGTTTGCGTTATCAAAGATCACTTTTACCATTTACGTTTTATCTTTACTTTAATTGCATGAAAAACCCAAAAACATGGAATTATTCTTTAGTCTAAACTAGTTAGATATTATACGATTGTCAAGGACACGAGTCTCTTGGGAAACGATACCCGGTCTTACCGGTTTTATTACTTGAACGATTCGATATGCTTGCCGAAGCGCCAACAAGTTTTTGGCGCCGTTGCCGGGGATTTAGGGTTTAGGGTTAAGGTCTTCCAAGAATGAGAGGTATATCTACCTCTTCCCCCATTTCCATCACTACAAAATCAACTGGGAATTTGAGTTTATCAATTTGGATCACAACATCTTCCACTACACCATAGGGATGCTTGATGGATCTATCTGCCATTTGCAAGATCATTCTTGTGGGTTTGACCTCAAGACCACCAATCTTCTTGAGCATAGATAGGGGCATCAGATTAATGCTAGCGCCTAAGTCAACGAGAGCCTTCCCTATATCATGGTTTCCAATGGTGCAAGGGATGGTGAAACTCCCCAAATCTTTGAATTTAGGAGAGAGATTCTTCTGCATAATGGCACTGCAGTTCCCCTGTACTTCAATTGTTTCCTCATCTAAATACTTCTTTTTATTGAGAAACTGCTTCAAGTATTTTGCATAAGGAGGAATTTGTTGTAGTGCTTCGGTCAAGGGTAAAGTAATCTCCAATTTCTTGAAGATATCCATGAAATGCCCAAATTGCTTCTCTTTCTCCTTCCTTGAGTAGACTTTAGGGTAAGGAAGGGGCTTCTCATGAACTTTAATCTTTCTTTTCCCTTTTTCCTCTTTCTTCTTGTCTTCTCCCTTATCATTTTCACTTCCTTTTCTCTTAGTCTCATCTTTTCTCTCTTCTTTTTCTCCCATCTTTTCGACCTCACTCTTTTCTCCACTAGTTTGTTCCTCCTCATCAACTTCCTTCTCTTTTCTCTCCATCTCTTTCTCTTAAAACATCTTACCACTTCTAGTAGTAATGGCTTTGCATTCCTCCTTAGGATTTACTTCAGTGTTGGCAACAAAACTCTTTTCAGATTTCTCCTCCAGCTTCTTAGCAAGTTGGCCCACTTGCATCTCCAGGTTTCTAATGGAAGCTTCAGTGCTTTTGTGGTTGGAGATGGACACTTGCATGAATTGTTGGAGAGTGTCCTCCAACTTAGAGGTCCTGTCTGATAAAGAGGGATGTTGTGGATATTGCTGTTGTGGTGGTCTATTTGATGGCCCGACTTGCCCTTGGCCCATGCTTGGGTGAGGTCTCCACCCTTGGTTGTAGTTACCTTGGCGGTCTTGATTACCCATATAATTCACCTCTTGGAAATTGGCTTGCATGGCACATTGACCATTTACATGATCTCCACCACATAGCTCACAACCTTGATGTTGAGCTTGAGAAGCATTTTGGAGCTCTTTAGGAAGTTGAGAGAGCTTGTTCATGAGAGCTTCGAGTTGTTGGGTCATTATTTTGTTTTGAGCTAACAATGCGTTCTGAGATTGTAGTTGAACACTTCATTGTCATTAGCAGCCATATTCTCTATTAGCTCATTTGCTTCTCCCGGTGTCTTCCATTTGATGTTTCCTCCAGCAGAGGCATCCAACATCAATTTGGTTTGGGATTTAAGGCCTCCCAAAAACATATTCAAGATAGTAGGCTCATCAAACCCATGTGTGGGCGTCTTTCTTAGTAAGCCCTTGAACCTATCCCATGCTTGGCTCAAAGTTTCACTACCATCTTGCTGAAAAGATGAGATTTCCTGCTTCCCTTTGTTGACTTTTGACTGTGGGAAGTATTTGTTGAGGAACTTGGAAACCACATCCTCCCATGCCCTGAAGCTATTCTCAAGAAACAAATTCAACCACACCTTGGCGTTGCCTCCCAATGAGAATGGAAACAGGTTGAGCCTTATAGCTTCGTCAGGTACATCATGAATCTTCACAGTATTACATATCTCAAGGAAGGTGGCCAAATGATTGTATGGATTCTCATGAAACAGGCCGTTGAACTGATTGTTCTACACCAAATGGATGAGAGTAGGTTTCATTTCCATGTTGGCGGCATTAACCCTTGGCCTAGTGTCGCAACCGGAATCGCGACGGGACGACGACGATCCAAAAAGGATAAAAAGAAACGAGTTTGAAAAAGAGATTTGGAGTCGCCACCATAGTTTATTCTGGAAAACTACGGAAAAACCATAAAATGATAAGGCATGGTCTACAAGAACCAGATTCAAGGTTCGGGAGTCGGTTACGTGTAGGGAAGGTATTAGCACCCTACAACGCCTGCCCTAAGGCAGTACCTTTAACTAAATACGCGAATATGATGTGGTTTTCAAAATGTTTAAATATCCCCTAAAATAAAACTATAAAGAAACAAAATATATTTTTTAGTTTTTTGGGCCCGACAAGGATTGACCTTGCTCCTACGTATTCTCATTCAGAGTGAGAAATCAGGGTTACGTAGTTCTTTGGAAATTGTTTGAGAAATTTGTTTTGAAATTATGTTTGAAATAGTTTTGGATTTTTGGGAAGTGAACGAATTTGGATTTTTGGGAGAATGAACCTGACAAGGCATTGCCTTGGTCCTACGTATCTCCATTTTTGGTAGAGAATCAAGGCTTACGTAGTTCTGGGCAAAAGATTGCCCGTTCAAAATGGATGTTTTTAGTTTTTGAAGATTTCATATTTTTTGGTATTTTTATTGTGCAAGAAAGAGAAAAGGTTCTTAGCACAAGGACGATGTGAGCGATCACACATGTACTTAACCTTTAAAGTATTTTTTGGTATTTTTTATGAAAGAAAGAGAAAAGGTTTTTAGCACAAGGACGATGCGAGCGATCACACGTGTGCTTAACCTTTTAAAATATATATTTTTTGTATTTTTTATAAAAGAAAGGGAAAAGGTTTTTAGCACGAGGACGATGCGAGCGATCACACACGTGCCTAACCCTTAAAATATATTTTTTTGTATTTTTTATAAAAGAAAGGGAAAAGGTTTTTAGCACGAGGACGATGCGAGCGATCTCACACGTGCCTAACCCTTAAAATATATTTTTTTTGTATTTTTTATAAAAGAAAGAGAAAAGGTTTTTTTGACACGAGGACGATGCAAGCGATCACACACGTGCCTAACCCTTAAAATATATTTTTTTGTATTTTTATAAGAGAAAGAGAAAAGGTTTTTGGCACGAGGACGATGCGAGCGATCACACACGTGCCTAACCTTTAAAATATATTTTTGTTATTTTTATTTAAGGAGATAGAAAGGCGTTGAACACTAGGACGATGCGGACGATCTCACGAGTGTTCCTACCGTTATTTATTTATTTAGGAAAAACTTGAGAGTATTGAATGCTAGGCTGATGCGGACGATCGCACGAACACTCATACTCTTTTTTTTTTAATATTTGTAATTTTAAAATATTATTATTATTATTATTTATTATTTTTGAGCAAAACAAAACAAACAGGTCTAATAGATAAAAAATAAAACAAGGGATGTGAGTTATCATACAAAAGGGGTTACATAAAATAAAACCTAACAATTAGACAAATAAAATAAAAACAAGAATGGCCCAATAAAGATAGGAGTGTAGAGATAAAATCAGGAGTGCTACTCAAAATTCTTGATAGAGGCCTAAGATGGGGGTGCAACAGTAAAATTGGGTGTCAGAACCGAAATGAACCCAATGTCCAATCTCTTCCTTTTTGTTTGGAGAAACTGGATGGGAGTGTGAATGGGAAACGCGCGTGGCGGTAGGCAAAGAGAATGCGGCCCAATATCTAGGCCAGGGTCCGTTTCTAGCTTAGAACATTGTAGGGGTTATCTCATTTGTGCATTCAAACATGCAAGAGACCCAAATCCCTTTCCTCTGAGAAAACATCCGCCACTCACCTCCGCCACTCGTGCACCCACTCCGTTCAAGCCTCAACCAAAACCGGCCACCGCGAGCCGCTGCCCACGCGTCGCCAGTGCTTACGCCGGAGCAACCACCACCCTTCACGGCGGACCACTATCTCGTCTCTTCTTCCTCGTGCGAACCAGGCTTCAACTCCGAGATCTCATTGCTCTCGCCACCTCCAAACTTCGTCGCCGTTGCCGGAGCCGTCGCCGGTCAAGGCGAAAGCTCTCTTCTTTCGTTGCTCGTCGCGCGCGAGCTGGACACGCCATCGCCAGCCGGCCACAACACGAAGGTCCCTTTCTTCTTCTCCACACGCATGCGAGAGAAACTCGCTCCTCTGCCGGCAGCCTCGTCCCAGGGCACTCCCGACCCGTCGCCGTGAATGAAGCCAGCCGCCACAGGGGTCTCCCTGCTCGCGGCGGTGTTGGGTTGGACAGCGGGTTCGAAGGGCTTTTGGTCTCTGTGTATTTGTCTTCTGGGTTTGCTGTTTGCAGGTTCAGATGAGTGAGATATGAGAATGGCGCGCGGGGAATGAGCTACGGAGATAACTGTTTCATTAGTTGAGGAGGTGCTGATGGTGGAGAAGGGTGTTACGATAGTTGTGATAACGGTGGCTGTTGACGGTAAGGTTGAGGGAAGGTTGATTCGGAGATGAAGATGATGCAGTGGGGAGCGGCGATAATGGCGTGAAGGAGGGTGACGGGTTCACGAGGTGATGGGCAGACGTTGGAGGTATGGTGGATGGCGGAGTAGAAAAAGAAACGGTGAGTTGGGTGATGTCCACAGTGGCTTGTGAGTGGCGGTTTGGGTCTCTGATGTGGAAAGAGATGAGGGTGTTTAGTGTTGATGGTGCGGCTGGGAAGATGTCCACGGTGGAGGAGGTTCACGGTGAAGATGGGCGTCCGAGACGAGACCTGAGGAGGCGTGATGGTTGTGGGTTTTCACGGTGGTGTTGAGTCGGTCTGAGATGGCGAAGTGATCACGGTGGAGGGGGAGGTCGAAGAAGGTGACTGTTACATTGGTTGTGAAGGTGCTACAGGGATGTTGATGGAGGCAGACAGTGATAGGGAGTTTCACGGGGATCAGCTTGCATTCACAGAGGAAGGAACAAAAATGAGAGTGTGAATGGGATGTTGGTGACACTCACGGTGGCTGGTGGTGATAGCCGGTGGCTGACAGAGAACAATGGTGATGGAAGGATTCGAGATGATAATGGCTATGACTCGAAGATGGGTTCTTAGTGGTGCCGTGGTGGTGCTATATAGTGGCTGATGAGCGAACTCTAATGAAGGAGATGATTGAGAAAATGGCTTTCTGTTCTGTGTTTTTCTTTTCTTTGATTGGATTAATCTAGTTCCGAAAAGGGTGCTATGTTCATTAGCTTCCACTTTTCTCCACCTCTGTAAACCTTCTATATGATTATTGATGTTTTCTGGTTGCAGACATTGGTTATGGGTGGCCGCGTGATGGTTGATGGTAGCACAAAGGTATTTGGCAATATCATGAGATCAAGTTGGTGTTATGGGTAGAGTTCAATGTGAATGCATTGGTTGAGAATTTAGGGGAATTATGCAGAATCTTAGAAAGAGTGATAGAATATTGGGCACGGGAAAGAGGATAACATGAACTCAGTGCAACATTAATTCACAGTAACATCAACACACAAGATAATCTTTGACATGCATTTCAATATCATAGCTCAATAACTTACGTACTTTTGAAGCATTTCGACAATGAATACAATCACAATTTAAACACACACCTCTTGAAGCTTCCTTTAGTTTCTTCTGCTCTCCGTAGCCTCTTTCAAGTGTTGTGCCCCCTTCTCTTTGCTGCTGTGTCACACTGTTAATACCTCTTTTTTTCAGTTCAGCAGAACTCTCCCCTTTTTCTTCTTTTCCCTTCTCTCCCTCTGTTCCTTTTTCTATCTTTGATCTTCTCCCCCCTCCTCTTTTCCCCAAAATTCCAATTCATGCGCAGTCCTTTCTCCCGCCCCCCAAAATGTTTTCTCCCCATTTTTACTAAACACCGAACCATGCGGAGTCCTTTTCCCGTACCAGTATGTTTCCTCTTCATTTTTTTACTAGATTCCAAACCGCACACTTCAAAACCTTTTCTTCTTTTTTTGTTTTAAAAATTGTGTTAATTGTACTAAAGCAAAACTAAAAAATAAAATCACAAAGTAAAAACAAAATAAAATAAAAAACGAAAATTCTAAATAGAAAAGACTAATTAGAAAATAAAAATAAAATAAAATAGCATAATGAAATAAAATGATAAAAACTTAATAAAAATGAAAAATAAAATAAAATAATATCAAATAAAGTAATAAAGTAAAAAATCTATTATTTAGCCGACTCGGACGAAATTGGGTGTTGACATCATGAAAAGAAGAAGCACACCAACATCAAAAATCAATCTTGAGCACAATGGTGTCAAGCTAATGACGTTAAACAAGCGTTTACTTGGAGGCAACCCAACTTTCTCACATTTTCTTATGTGTGACTTTTTTTGTTTGAGTGTGATTTGATTGCTTGAATTTGCTTTAGAGTGTTTTAGCTTGATTTAGTTATTTTGGAGCATGTTAGTTTGCAATTTAACTTATGTGATGTTAATAGTTACATTGGTGTAATGTTGAGTGTTTTGGTGAGTTGACGTGCTTTAAGAGTGTTTCAATCTGTTTTCATTTGTTCTGGTGTGATTAAATATGCTTTGGTATGTTATGATATGTTTAGGTGTGTTTGTGTGGAAAAATCTGGTGTTTAGGTGTAAGGTTTAGGTACATTGAATATGACATTCATGTTTTAGATTCATGCATTTTATTTGTTTCACTATGATTTCCATGTGTTTTTATTGAGTAGGAACATGAACATCTAGTTTTGAATGAGTGTGAATGCATGAAAAATGTCAAAAATCCAAGATTGAATGTCCAAATTGCTGAAAAATTGCATCTGCCAGACTACCGCTCAGTTGCACCTGCGCTGCACCTGCGCGCTATACCAACAGAAGGCTTATTTCTGCATTTTACTGATATGGCGCTCAGCTGCACAAAACCTATGCCGCTCAGCTATGGCGCACCAGGACATCTCTCCTATTTTCTATGCAATTTGGTTCTGTTATAAGTGGGGCTTGCTGCTAGCCTTTTGTTTTACATGTTTTATCAAGCTACATGATTCTATACCCCTGGTTATGTGATAATTTTAGGTTCCAAACTTGTTTTTTTCAAACATTAACCATGATGTTTGCTTGATGAGTTTTTCACTTGGCCTGGAGACCAGACCAATTTTGTAGGGGGAGGTGGAGCAGCAGCTGGTGAAGATAATGTAGATGAGGAGGAGGATTCTGATACGAGCGATGATAGCTTTTCATGAATAGAGTTGGAGACTCCTCTGTTCACTCACAAGCCCTTTTATTTTGCTTTTATGTTTTGTTTGCTTGTCTTTAAATTTGAGTGTGACTTTTACTTTTTAGTTTGTTTAAAGATGTTTAAGTTTTCTGGCTTGGTAGACTGTGTTGAACCATGATGCTTATGCTTGAATATGAAATGATTCTTGAGATGGTTCAAGTTAGTTCAAATTGTGGTTGCTTTCTTCATGAAAATTTTGAGAATGCTCTATGTTTATTTGCGATCAATATTTATGGCAATTTCTTGATGATGTTTGTGGAACCTTGAGTTAACCTTGTGAGATGTTGTGCCTTAGATTTTTCTTGTGAATGCTATCATGTTAGATCACAATTGACTTTTCCTGAGTTTCTCTGAATTGAATCATTTGCTTGCTTGTTACACATGATCAAGGCCATCTTACTCTTCTACCTCTTTTACATGTTCTGAGCCAAATTAGCCAATACTAACCCCTTCAACCTTAATGAAAGATTTCTTCCCTCTTTGAACCTCAAGTCTAATGAAAATTCCCTGATTTCCCTACCTTGAGCTGAATAAAGCAATCAATTGTACTACAGGAGAATGGTTTAAGTTTGGGAGAGTTTGTTCAGTAAGGGTGTATTGAGAAAAATAGAAAGATAGAAAAATGAGGAAAAAGAAGAAAAAAAAAGAAGATAAAGAAAAAGAATTGAATGAAAGAAAGTTGAGATATAAGTTTGAAATTGGTTGTGATTTAAGTGAAGCAAAAGAGAAACTTGTGCATGATTTGAATTGTTTAATCTCTTAAGCTCAAGGTGCTTTGTTATCCAGAAAAACCATGTTTCTTTCAACCACAATACAAGCCAATCAAAGTCCTTGTGATGCTAACTTGCTTGTGAATGTGTTTAATTTGGTTGAAACGAAGGGCAAAGTTGATTTGTGTGACATTGTGATAGTAGAGTGATAGATACACATCCTTATACACCAGAGCATTAGAGTGAAACACTATCTTGGGTGAAGATTGGTTCTACATAATTCAGTGAAGCATTTTGCTTTGATTATTGATCTCTTATAAACTGTGGCATCAGATTGATTGATTGTGTTGTAAGCACCATAGTGGAAGGCTAATCTATTACACATTTCCAGTTGTTTCAAGTTAAGCAAGTATTGTGAATTCATCTATGCTTTTGAAAATTGTGTTTTGTGTTAAAGCCAGATACCTTTTGCTTGAGGACAAGCAAGGTTCTAAGTTTGGGGGAGTAATATTTTCTACTTAACTTAAGGTAAAGCTTTTTACAAAGGGTTTTTCAAATCATGTTCAAGGCTAAGGGTTCAAAGGATAGAACACATTGTGTTCTCTTTTTGTGGCTACAACATGCATTTGACTAACAAAAAGGGTTATCAACAAATGGCCTTGATCATATGATGCAAACAAACAATTGATTCAATCATAGAAAACCTGGTGTTAATACCCAATTTCGTCCGGATATTTAAATAAAATATTTGAGTTAAGAAGAAGTAACAAAATAAAAAATAATAACAATAAATAAATAAAAAAGGAGCAAATATAAATCTATTTTTCTACTTTTAAAAAAATAAGTAGAATAAGATTTTTTGTTTTAGTTTTCTTTACTTTCTCGATTACTTTTTATCCTCTGTTTTTATCTTTTTTCGTTTATTTATTTATTTATTTTCTCTCACGTTTACTTTATTTCTATTTTTACTTTTATTTTATTTCTATTTTTATTTTATTTTTGTTTATTTTATCTTATCTTATCTCGTTTTCTGTTTATTTTTATATGTTACTACGTTTCCTTTTTATTTTTCTTTTGTTCCTTGTATTTCAAATATCTTGTTTTCTGTTTATTTTCATATTTTAAGTTTCCTCTTTTATTTTTCTTTTCTTCCTTGTATTTCAAAATAAAAAAAAAAGAGATATGTTCTTAATATATGCAATATGCAATGACGTTCTCTGTAAAAAGAAATAAAAAACAACAAAATAAAACAAAAGTCAACTAAGCTTTCTTACCTGCACAAAGCAACCGCGCTTACAGCTTGCAACGTTATACAGCAATGCTTAAAATATTCTGGCAGTTCAAGAAAGTTTTGTTTCTATTACTAAAATCCCTATGCAGAGCTGCATTGATACATCAAAGAGGGAAAGATATCTGAATGTCTTTTCCCGTTTGATCCAAATTAAACATAAAAGAAGGAAAAAGGCAAAGGAGATCCGAGGTCAGAGGATATGCAAGAGATATGCCAGGAAGCGGTGCAGCAAGCAAGGCAGCAGAAAGGAGCTTGGTTTTTTATAAAATGGTTTCGTCATGGTCAGAAGGGGGGACTTTTGGCCTTCACCTTCACCTTGGTTATCATCCGGGAACGAGAGGGGACTCTGGCCTTCACTTTTACCTTCACCTTTGGTTATCGTCCGCAAACGATAGAGCCCGATTACGAGAACTTTTCTTGCACCTGCAAAAACACATTGGGAACCAAGAGGAAATTGAATCCAGTAAAGAAAAAGAGACTAAAACAAGGAAAGTTTCATTTTCTCTTGAAGCTGCAAAGGTAAGTCTTCGTATATCCAAGCTCTTTGGTCATGCTCGTCTATATGCTCATATATATGTTTTCCTTGTGCATGCTGGGAGATGAATGAATGATGAATGATGTTTCAATCAATGTATATGGTTACGTTTGTTTGTCTTCCTCTGTTAATCAAAACTGCACCCAAAATGCAGTTTCTGTCTGCAAATTTCATCTATCTAACTAACAATAGAAGATAGGCATACACTTCCCTAACATCAACACTTCATACCACTTTAGCACCCAGAAAACATGCAAATAAAAGCAAACTGGAATAACAGACGCATTTTCATACAGCAAAACAGAAGGCAGAAATAATTTTTCCATCTCAAGATCATCCTTCACCTGTATCAAACAGATTAAACCACAGATCTCAGGCCAATACACTCAAAGCTTGTCCTCTGAAATAAACCATTTTATCCTCTGTTATATCCAACACATTCAAACAAGGGTGACAAATTGACATTTCGGACTGCATCAGTAGTTCAACCTTTTCAAGTCCCATGACCTCAGTACCAAGCACCAAGTTCCTGCTACCACCCATCTGGATTCGCTCATAGCCGTATCCATATCTCGACACTCACGGCTTTCTTCCCCTCTCCAACGGAGTTCATCTCCTCAACCTGCACACAGAAACCATATATAGGAATGAAAACATCGCTTTCCCCTTTTACTTCTTCCCTAACAACAAAACACATTCAAAAAAAAAAACAAAATGCACCAAAACAAAGTATCAAATAACCTGCTCTTTATCAAATTTCAATGTCATTCTTCACCTATAACAGCCAGAACCAGATTTAATGTCTTAGTGCTTGTGTCGATTTCGTAAGCTATAGGAGGATACAAGGGAGAGGTTGTCCTTGTCAGATTTCAAACATAAGCCAGGCTAAAATAATAGTGTGAGGAGAAGAAGAGAACCTCGGTGCGATTCCAGAGGGCTGGAACCGCCGTGAAGGGCACTGTTCCTTCCGGCATGAGCTCGCGGCGACTAGCTTGTAAGCAGCAGCGGCGACGTCCATCCTCGTTGGTGATGGCAACCTCGAATTTGAAGAAGAGGGAGAGGGTTCCTCTGTTTGCAACAGAAGAGGGAAGGAGGATGTTGACGTGGTGACCGGAGGCATCTCTGGCGACGACCGGTGACGCTAGTGGAGCCCAGGCCGGCGCGGTGGTCGAGCTCGCCCAAGAGGCGATTCACGAAGGAGAAGACGATCTCTCTTGCGCGCGAGAAGAAGAGGAAGAGGGGAACGTTATTCCGTGACCGGCTACGGTCTCAACAGTGGGCGGCTGGCTTTGTGAGCGGCGGCGGCGACATGCGGTGGCCGGTTCGGCGGAGACGGCGGGGCGTGTGCAGAGGAGACAAACCTCTCTGGATTTTTTCGAAGGGAACCTTAGGTGCGTGCCAGATTTCTGAATGGCAAAATGGATTGGAATTGGAGAAACCCCTAATGCTCCTGACTGGGTTAAAGACTTTGGGTCTGGAGTGGGCCGCTCATATGCTTTCTGTTGCGGCGTTACTCATTTTCACACCCCTATTGTTTCTGCTGAGTGAAGTTGTTGGCTTGAGTCATTGGGCCAGACTCTATCTTTATTTTTTCTGTTAAAAAACAAAAAAAAACTAGCAGATTCAAGTTAGATTTTCTAGGCCAGTTTTGGGCCAAATGGAACCCTTCTTTCCCAACACACTTCCGTTTCTCATCCTGGCACCCTGTTCCTTTTCTTTTCCATTTCTTAGTTGGGTCTTGAGCCCACAGGCAACTATGAGTATGTTCCCTCTTTGCAGCTCCCTTTTTAGGTTTCTACCTCCCATTAATAGTTTGACCATTTCTCCTTTTTAATTTTCAATTTCCTTTCTTATGTTTTTCTTTTGTCATTTTTGTTTCTTATTTTATTTTATTTTTTTTTGTTTATTTATTTATTTATTTTCTTTTATTGTTTTTCACGATTATTTTATTTTATTCTATTTTTATCTTAGTTTTATTTTATTTTTATTCTCATTTTACTTAGTTTTATTTTTTTTTTCTTTTTTTCTTTTTCGTACCCACTTTCTAATTATATAAATATTAAAAATAATAATAATAATAATAATAAATATATTTTAAAGGTTAGACACGTGTGTGATCGCTTGCATCGTCCTCGTGCTGAAAACCTTTTCCCTTTCTTTTATAAAATAATACAAAGAACATGTTTTAAAGGTCAGGCACGTTTGTGATGGCTCGCATCGTCCTCGTGCTAAAAACCTTTTTGCTTTCTTTTATAAAAAATACAAAAAATATATTTTAAAGGTTAAGCACATGTGTGATCGCTTGCATCGTCCTTGTGCTAAAAAACCTTTCTTCTTTCTTTCATAAAAATACCAAAATATATATTTTAAAGGTTAAGCACATGTGTGATCGCTCGCATCGTCCTTGTGCTAAAAGTCTTTCCTCTTTCACTTCCCAAAAATCCAAAATCATTTCCAAACAAAACTCTCAAATAATTTCCTAACAAAATTTCCAACACAGTTTCCAAAAGAACTACGTAACCCTGATTTCTCTTTCTGAAGGAGAATACGTAGGAGCAAGGTCGATCCTTGTCGGATTCAAAAAACTAAAAAATATATTTCTTTAAAATTTTATTTTAGGGGATAGTTAAACATTTTGAAAACCACATTCGCGTATTTAGTTAAAGGTACTGTCTTAGGGCAGGCGTTGTAGGGTGCTAATACCTTCCTTACACGTAACCGACTCCCGAACTCAGAATCTGGATTTTCTTAGACCACGCCTTATCCTTTTATGGTTTTTCCGTAGTTTTCCAGAATAAACTATGGTGGCGACTCCAATCTCTTTTCCAAAAACTCGTTTCTTTTTTGGATCGTCGTCCCGTCGCGATTCCGGTTGCGACACCTGGGCAAAGTCATTCATGCTTTCAAAGTAATAGCATTCAATCACAAAAACTCTGGAGCTCAAAACCTCACATATAAGCTTATTCACATTCCACATACAACATCCTGCTTAGCATCATAATCACAATCACAACATCATGCATTTGTTCCAAAGCTTGTGAACCGCCTGTATAAGCATATATTGTGCACAATCTCAACATCAATCAATATCAAAGCATCATCAAGCAATACTCATCATGCATAAGTCACAAGCAAACCATTATAACAGATAAAGTTCAAATTGAGTACATCAAACCCTATTCTAAAAACGAAAGCAAATGATAAAACAAATCCTGCTCTAGTGATTTGAAAAACTAGCCCCAACAATGATGCTCTCTCCCAACCCCAAACTTAGATGGAAAACTAGTGAGAAAGTGAGTGGAAGAGATTTTCTAAAGAGGAATGAAGGGAAAAGTGTATAGAACTCTTGGAAAAGTGTTTAGGAGTGTATGGGAAGAAGAAAATCTGAAAATAGAGACCAATTCGCGGCCTTAGGGTATAAAAACGCCCTAATGGGCTTGGGTTCCGCTAAGGGGCAACCCAAGCCCATTCTGCGATACTACCGCTGAGCGGCACTTATGTGTTGTGTTTTTCTTCTTCCTAGGTGTCTTTTACTCATGCCCCTCATTTGCTCTCTGCAATTAAGTTCTCCGATCACTCATGCATCCAATCCCTATCATGCAACTAAAGCAGAACAAACAACAAAGATAAAATCAATCAACTAAGTTGCCTCCCAGTTAGCGCTTGTTTAACGTCACGAGCTTGACCCAAAATCCACCAACACCCATCAGTAGGTGTGAATCTTTCTTACCAACACCCATCAGTAGGTGTATACAAACATAATATCCTCAGTAGATACTCTTCCGCCTAACATCCATCAGTAGATGTAAACCCTGTAACAAACTTATAACAAAAATAAAAATACCCAAAAGTTCAAAATTTCATCACCAAACCAAAAATTAAAAGTTCTTAAATCATTGGGTTTTAACGTCACTAGCTTGACCCAATAAAACTCAAGTTCTTTCTTCTTTTTCTTCTTTCTACTAAACTTCTTCAGGAATTTGATAAAACTAGGAACCTGTTGCAATGTCTCAATCATAGGAACTTTAATCTCCAATTTCTTGAAGATTTCCATAAAGCGCTCAAATTCCTTCTTCCTATGATACTTCTTTGGTTGAGGAAGAGGTTTTTCATGTGATTCTATCTTTTTTCTCTCGTCCTCTTTTTCTTTTCTCTCACTTTCTTCATCTTCACACAAATTTTCTCTTCTTATTCCTCTTCTCTCTCTTTTCTCTCTTCTTTTTCCAACTCAACTTTTTCAACATTTACACTCACTAGCACTTTACACTCTTCCCTAGGGTTAACTTCAGTATTAGTCCCAAAATTCTTGTCAGGACTTTCTTCCAACTGCTTGGTAATTTGACCCATTTGAATCTCCAAGTTCTTAATAGCAACTTCAGTGCTCTTTTGAGTGGATTCAGTTTTCTGTATGAACTGCTGAAGAGTTTCTTCCATCCTTATTGATCTTTCATTAAGTGTAGAAATTTGTTGCCATAAGGTTGCTTGTTGTTGTTGCTTGTTAAATTGCCCTGCTTGTCCAGCTTGCCCACTTTGTCCTTGACCAATGCTTGGGTGTGGTTTCCACCCTTGATTGAAGTTCCCCTGACGGTATGGAAATTGATTGGCCATGAAGTTAACATCCTCTAAAGCTTCCACTGGAAAGGCGCATTGACCATTGATATGGTCACCTCCATATAGTTCACACATATGTTGTTGAACCTGTGCAACAATCCTTAACTCTATTGGCAGTTGTGCAAGTGCCTTTGTGAGATTCTCCAGTTGTTGAATTATTATTTTGTTATGAGCTAACAGGGCATCATTGGATTGCAACTGTAGAACTCCTTTTTGTTGAATAGGAGCTCCTCTTTCACTGTTTAGCTCATTGTCATTTGTAGCCATATTTTCAATTATTTCTGTTGCTTCCTCTAGAGTCTTCCATTTAATATTGCCTCCAGCTGAGGCGTCTAGCATCAACTTAGTTTATGAACCAAGTCCTCCAAGGAAGAATAGGACTACTACTTCGTCAAATCCATGTGTGGGAGTCTTTCTTAATAGGCTTTTGTACCTGTCCCATGCATGACCTAGTGATTCCTCCATGCCTTGCCTGAAAGATGATATCTCTTGCTTTCCTTTGTTTACTTTAGATTGTGGGAAGTATTTATTCGAAAACTTGGCCACCACAACTTCCCACTCTGTAAAGCTCCCATCTGGAAAAGAGTTTAACCAAAGCTTAGCATTGTCTCCCAATGAAAAAGGAAACAAACTAAGTTTGATTGCTTCGTCTGGCATCCCCATTATCTTCATTGTATTGCAAATTTCATTAAAAGTTGTGAGGTGCTCATATGGGCTTTCATGTGACAACCCATTAAACTGATTACTCTTAACCAGCTGGGTCAACACCGGTTTCACCTCCATGTTGGCTGCATTTACCCTCGGTCTTGCTATGCTGTTAAAATGTTGAGGGCCAGCCACATTGGTGTAATCTGCAAGAGTTTGTCTAACATTATTATTCTCCATCTCCTCAGTGTTAAGGTGAGAACCTTGTGGTGAAGGTTGTAAAAGATCTTCCGGAGGAGGGAAAAGTTCTCTAGATGTACGGATTCTTCTCCTCCGTCTACTCTCGTCTAAGCCTTCAAGAAGAGGTTCCGAGGTTTTCTTGCTTCTAGTTTGAATTGCTTCCTGCATACACAAGAAAACAAATCCCTAGAAAAAAATTTGTTAGTACAAAAAGATAGAGAAGATATAAAATAAGAGATAAGAAGATAAAAGATAGAAAGAGAGAAGATAAAATAAAAAACAAAAAAATAAAAACAAAAAAATAAAAACAGAAAATAAAATAAAATAAAAACCGAAAAATAAAAAAAGAAAAATAATAACAGAAAAAGTAATAACAGAAAAATAAAAACAGAAATTCAAAATTCGAAATTTAAAATTCAAAATTCAAAAACAAGTCAAAGATAATCAATAATCACACAAATAAACTAGTTAAACCACGAGTCCCCGGCAACGGTGCCAAAAACTTGATGACAAATTTATGAACACCGAAAAATGGCGCCAAAAACTTGTTTAACCCTTGGCAAGTGTGACCGAATCGTATCAAGTAATAAACTCAGTAAGACCAAGTATCATTCTTCCAAAGGACTCACGGCCTAGTTAGCTATATAATTTCTTGATTATTTAAGACTTGTGAACAAATTGTTATAAGTTTTAAATGCAAAAGACTGAAAATTTAAATATGTATGCATGTGATGATCAATGGGAAAGAAGAAACAAAACACGTGAATTGAAATATGTGGATGAGTATTGATGAGTTAATATTTTCTTGATTTCACTTAGTTTATTGTGTTAGAATTAATCAGGGAATTGTGCTTAAATGTCCGATATTTTTCCGTTTTTGTTAACTATGCTTAATTTGACCAGAAATTCTTATTTTAACTAATTTGAATTATCTGAGGCTAATTATTTGCATTATTAATTATAGGGAAATTGTTGGATAATATTTGGGACATTTGGAGGTCAAAAGAAAATGCCACATCAAATATACTATAAAATAAGATGAGATAGGAGGTGTGGATTTCATTTTTTTGGGGAATGCACTACACGGCCTAAAGCACTTCCAAGGGGCAGCAAGCCCAACTATCTTCATTCATTTTCCAGCTAGCATTAAAGTGGTGTGACGGTGAGAAAAACGGGTGTGTCCAGCAGGAAGAAAGCCTTCGCGGTCCAACACGCTTTTGAGGAAGTCTACGTTCACGGCCCAGGTCCAGAGGTGTGTGCATGGAGAGAAATGGTGTGACGGGCAGCAGCATCCAGCAAAGGGCTTCACGGGAAGAAGCTGGTCCAGCAAGGCACTCACGCTCCAGCTTCATTCACGGTTCAGCACGTCCACGCTTCCAGGAGACTCGTTCCAGCAGCTTGAGCCAGCAACACACCCGACCCAGCAGAGTAAGACTTCACGCACGAGCAGCAACGAAGTGATCCAGCAAAGCAAGAGGCCCGTAGGTCCAGCTTGGAAGCACACGTCCTAGCAGCTTGGAAAGGGTGTCACGGTCCAGCAATTCACGTGTGCAGCAATTTGGTAGCACAGTCCAGCAAGGATAAGGGGAATTAATTTGATCAAGAGCAGCAACTACACTTGGGGGGCAACACGCGTGAGGGAGCTTTCACGTCCAGCACACGGCTCACTTGGAAGCACATCCAGCCTCCACTTCACGCATTCAGCAGACTTGAGGGTGTGACAAGCAGAAATCAACACGTGGTCCAGCTTGAGTAAAGCAGGCCAGCCGCCACGTTGATGAAGGGGGGGTGTGCATCAGCTTGGCACCATTGAGAGGAGGTGCACCCAGCACGTAAAGTCCAGCAGCTTCCAGCAAGCTTTGAAGAAGAAGAGGTGGCGCGGATCTTCATTGACGTTTCCAGCAGCCCACGTGGAAGCAGAGGGTCACAATACAAAAATAAAGGGCAAAATGCAGAGAGAACAGAGTCAAGAAGAAAATGTCGAGGATAGAAGACGCGAGAAAGTTGTTAACATCCAAGGACAGGTGTCACCACCTCAAAGAGCTGACGTGGCAGGAAAGAAGAAATGTGTGAGGCACCCAAATGCACGTTTGAGAGGGTATCTGTGGAAAGGGAATTAGTTATATAGCAGAGGGTGGGTAAGAGAGAAGGAAGGAAGGAATTGGAAAAATTATTCTTCTCTCTCTGAATTTTCGTTTTCATTGTTGTGATATTGTACTGGGGTTTTCCTTTCCATTTCTGTTTTGCTGAAGTTTCTTGTGATTGAATTGATTCCTTATGATCTCATTTGAACTCATAGAAAGTGCAATCTGAGTCAGACCTTATTTTCGTAATATACAAGTTTTATTACGTTTTGTCAGTCTTCTACTACTGTTATTACCACACTGTTACATTGGTGCTTTCATCACCTCCACCATGACTACGAATACACCTTCATCGGAGCTTTCGCATATTCTCGAAATCCTTGAGAAACGCGATCGTGACCACGCACGTGAGATGACAGAGTTGAGAAATGAATTAGCAGATTTTAAAGCTAATCTTCAAGGTAGGGGACGGAACTCACAGGGTTTCACAAATCCTTTGCAAGTGAGGAACGTGAAGTTGGATTTCCCTAAATTCGATGGATCTGAGGTCCTTCAATGGATTTTTCGTGCGGAGCAGTTCTTCGAGTATTATAATACTCCTGATGAGCAACGCATTGTTATTGCAGCAGTCCACTTTGAGAAGAATGTAGTACTGTGGTATCAAATGATGCAGCGAACCAGTCTAATTATTTCCTGGAATACGTTGGTCAGGTCACTCGAACTTGAGTTTGGTCCTTCTCCGTTTGATTCACCTAGAGTAACACTTTTTAAACTCACACAAACAGGCTCCGTAAACGATTATTATGTTGAATTTACTAGCCTTGCTAATCGTATTTATGGCGTCAGCGCATAAGCTCTATTGGACTGTTTTGTAAGTGGTCTTAAACCTGACATTAAACGTGAGGTCATTGCCCAAGCCCCTAGTTCTATTTTAAAGGCCATTGCATTAGCCCGCTTATTTGAAGAAAAATATAGTGTCAAAACCAAACCTCAGCATGTGAGTTACCATAGGCAGAATCATACCACTAATTCCCAGCAATCATTCACTAACCCTGTGCAACAACCCATTTTGGCTACACCAAACACCAAACCTATTGCTGCATCTTTTAGAAACAATACCATAAAGAAGTTGTCCCCTACTGAAATGCAATCCCGAAGAGAGAGAGAGGCTTATGTTTCACTTGTGATGAAAAGTTCTCTGCCACGCATAGGTGCCCCAATCGACAGTACTTAATTATGCAGCTAGAAGAGGATGAGATGGAAGAACAGGAAATGGCGGAGGATGTGGTTAACTTGGAAGAAGAATTGGCACATCATTTATCTTTTAATGCATTAAAAGGATCAGTGGGCACAGGAACAATGTAGTTTACTGGAACAATTACAGGGAAGGATGTTCAGATACTACTCGACAGTGGCACCTGTGATAATTTCTTGCAACCTAATCTGGCCAAATTTCTTAAGTTACCAGTGGAACCTGCTTTAGGTCTTCAAGTGTTAGTTGGTAATGGAAACACCTTATCGACTGAGGGCAAGATTTCAGAACTGCAAGTACAGGTGCAGGGCCAGATTATCAGCCTCCCTGTCTATTTACTCTCAGTTTCTGGTGCTGATTTGGTTTTGGGGGCATCATGGCTAGCTACTTTAGGGCCACACATTGCTGATTATAGATCATTGACCATTAAATTTTACAAAGATAAAAAGTTGGTGACGTTAGTTGGTGAAAAACATAAGCCTATTGGTGTAGCACAATTCAATCAGTTGAAGAGATTGAGTCACACGCAGAGTATTGCTGAAATATTCACTCTGCAACTATGTTCTAATTTTACGACCCAAGACCAGTGGGCCAACAGTCTGCAGGATATGCATCCAGAGATAACACTCTTACTACATACTTATAGAGGAATTTTTGCCAAACCCGTCGGATTGCCTCCTCCAAGATCTCAGGATCATAAAATTCCCTTGCTCCAGGGTAGTGCTGTAGTGAAAGTCAGACCCTATAAATACCCACACAGTCAAAAACAACAAATAGAGATCATGGTGAAAGAGATGCTTGATGAAGGGATAATTGCTCCAAGTTCAAGTCCATTTTCTTCTCCAATCATTTTGGTCAAAAAAAAAGATGGGACATGGAGATTTTGCACGGATTATAGAGCTTTGAATGCCATCATAGTTAAGGATAGTTTTCCGATTCCCACGGTAGAAGAGCTTTTGGATGAATTGTTTGGTGCTAAGTATTTTTCGAAGTTGGATTTGAGGGCTGGTTATCATCAAATCTTGGTGAATGAAGAAGACAAATACAAAACAGCCTTTAGAACTCATCAAGGCCATTATGAGTGGTTAGTGATGCCATTCGGGTTAACAAACGCTCCTGCAACATTTCAAAACCTAATGAATGACATATTCCAAGGGCTATTGAGGAAGTCAGTTTTGGTGTTCTTTGATGATATCCTAGTCTATAGTCCATCATGGTCAGCTCACTTACATCATCTACAACAGGTCTTACAGATTCTTGAAGATCATAAGTTGTATGCCAAAATGTCAAAATGTTCATTTGGGCTGGAACAAATAGATTATTTGGGACATATTGTTTCTAGCCGTGGAGTGCAAATGGAAGATAACAAGATTCAAGCTGTGTTGCAATGGCCTGTGCCAAAAACTATCAAACAACTCCGAGGGTTCTTAGGTCTCACAGGCTATTATAGACGATTTATTAGAGGATATGCAACAATTGCCAATCCTTTAACAAATTTATTAAAGAAGGACAACTTTAAATGGTCAAATGAAGCATCTAATGCTTTTCTGTCATTGAAAAACGCCATTACCACTGTAACAGTGCTTTCCTTACCAGACTTTTCTAAGCCGTTTGTGCTTGAGACCGACGCATCGGGGTCAGGAATTGGTGCAGTCCTGAGCGAGGACAGACACCCTATTGCTTTCTTTTCAAAGAAACTATCAACCAGATTAACCAAGCAATCAGCTTATACACGTGAATTTTATGCTATAACAGAAGCCATTGCTAAGTTCAGGCATTATTTGTTGGGGCACAAGTTCATAATTCGCACTGATCAAAAGAGTTTGAAAGCCCTCATGGACCAATCATTGCAGACCCCGGAGTAGCAGGCATGGTTACACAAATTTTTGGGCTATAATTTCACTATTGAATACAAGCCCAGGAAGGAAAACTTAGCTGCTGATGCACTTTCAAGATCATTCTTCATGGCTTGTTCTCAGATCCATAATGATCTAATTCCAAAGATAAAAGGTGCTTTAACTTTAGATCCAAAGCTGCAAACCATTATTACTGATTGCTCTCAAGGGAAACTGGTTCATTCTCATTATTCTTGGCTGGGTGGCGTATTATATTGGAAAGACCGAATTGTAGTTCCAAGTGAGCAAGCAATCCGAGACCACATTCTCAATGAATATCACTCCTCTCCTTTTGGCGGTCACGCTGGGATTGCGAGGACGATGGCAAGGATTTCAGCTCAGTTCTTTTGGAAGAATATGCATAAGGATATCACTGCCTTTGTCCAACAATGCAGGGTTTGTCAACAAGCAAAAACATCAACAACTTTACCTGCGGGACTGTTGCAACCATTACCAATTCCTCATCAAATTTGGGAAGACATCACCATGGACTTCATAGTTGGGTTACCACCATCTGAGGGATTTACGGTAATTTTTGTCATTGTTGATAGATTATCCAAGTATGCTCATTTTGCACCACTCAAGTCTGATTTCAACAGCAAAAAGGTGGCAGAAGTGTTTCTCTCCACAGTGGTAAAATTGCATGGTTTTCCAAATTCAATTGTGTCTGATAGGGACAAGGTCTTTACTAGTTCTTTTTGGCAACATCTCCTTAAACTAAGTGGAACAAAATTGAACCTTAGCACTGCTTATCACCCTCAATCGGATGGGCAATCCGAGGTGGTTAACAAATGCTTAGAAATGTACTTGAGATGCTTTACTTATGAAACTCCCAAAGCTTGGCTCAAATTTCTACCTTGGGCTGAATATTGGTACAATACTTCCTATCATCACAGTACTCAAATGACACCTTTCAGGATAGTTTATGGCAGAGATCCACCTACACTTCTCAAGTACCAATACTCATCAATAGATCCCCCTTCAATCCAAGACATGTTGCAACAAAGAGATGCTGTTTTGGCTCAATTAAAGTTGAATTTGCTCAAGGCTCAAGAAAGGATGAAGAAATATGCAGATCAGAAGAGAGTTCATAAAGTATTTGAGGTTGGTGATTCGGTGTTGGTTAAGTTGCAACCCTATAGGCAGCACTCCGTTGCTTTACGCAAGAATCAAAAGTTAGGTCTGGGATATTTTGGACCTTTCCCGATTATGCAGCAAATTGGTACGGTTGCTTACAAACTTCTTTTGCCTCCTCATGCTAAGATACATCCAATTTTTCATGTTTCTCAA
Source organism: Vigna umbellata (assembly GCF_029865625.1). Lineage (NCBI taxonomy): Eukaryota > Viridiplantae > Streptophyta > Magnoliopsida > Fabales > Fabaceae > Vigna > Vigna umbellata. Next base: position 39,427,333 of record NC_142170.1, read on the forward strand.
CTGAAACTATATAAGGGAACTAATAATGATGTTGTTTTTGTTCCATTGCCCCTTACGACTGTTATAGAAGGTCCCATTCTATCACCCTTTAGAGTACTCAGACAAAGGGAAATTATGAGAGGTACAACCACAATTCCTCAAATCCTAGTACAGTGGGAAGGATTAGAGGAACATGAAGCAACTTGGGAAAACAAGGAAGACATAGTTGAAGGTTATCCATCGTTTAACCTTGAGGACAAGGTTAGTTTTCAAGGAGGGAGCATTGTAACAAGCGCAAATGATGAGGAGGGTCACAATACAAAAATAAAGGGCAAAATGCAGAGAGAACAGAGTCAAGAAGAAAATGTCGAGGATAGAAGACGTGAGAAAGTTGTTAACATCCAAGGACAGGTGTCACCACCTCAAAGAGTTGACGTGGCAGGAAAGAAGAAACGTGTGAGGCACCCAAATGCACGTTTGAGAGGGTATCTGTGGAAAGGGAATTAGTTATATAGCAGAGGGTGGGTAAGAGAGAAGGAAGGAAGGAATTGGAAAAATTATTCTTCTCTCTCTGAATTTTCGTTTTCATTGTTGTGATACTGTATTGGGGTTTTCCTTTCCATTTCTGTTTTGCTGAAGTTTCTTGTGATTGAATTGATTCCTTATGATCTCATTTGAACTCATAGGAAGTGCAATCTGAGTCAGACCTTATTTTCGTAATAAACAAGTGTTATTACGTTTTGTCAGTCTTCTATTACTGTTATTACCACACTGTTACACCCACGTGGAAACGGAGGGGGGCACGGGTTTTGCTAAAGTGTGGAACACATCACGCAAGCTTGAGCCGCCACTCTCTCTCTCGGGTTTTCTATTTCAGTAGCACAATTGAGAAGTTTTTAATTTGAGGGCTTTTAAAAAGAAATGTAAACACACACACGCTGGAATGTGCAGCCGCCACTTGCCATTCTCTGGATTTTTTTTTAGCTTTGGGTGGTGAACGTTTCTTGTAGGGGAGAATGTTTTAAGCTGATTTCATGAGGAATGAAAGAGATTTTCCCATTTTATTTTGTGCAAGGGACTGGAACGTTCTTTTCTTTTTAGTTTTTCATTGAATGAAAAAGGATTCAACACTTAGCATTTAATACTCTTTTATTCTCTTGATTCCAACTGCTGTCACGGCCAACATTGCTTGGCATTTAATGTTCTTTTTTTTATTTGATTCCGGCACACATGAAGAGGTGATAGATAGAAGCACAATGTTGTCACGGTAGGAGAGAGCGCTTCTATGTTGAAGGGAAAAATCACGTTAGGTAGTGTGGTGATACGACTGAAGTGGGCATTTACTTTTTCTTATAGAAAAGGAACGCTGATTGATGTAGAGAAGAGAAACCAAAGCTGGCATTCAATTTCTTTTAGAGGCGTTGAATTATTAGGAGAAAGGTGCACACAACAATGATTCATCCAAGAGAGGTTTCGGTTATTTTTTTTATTTACGCTTGGACCGAGAAGCTTTCATATGTTATAGATTGGAATGCATTGCCTATTCATTTAGTTTATTTTACTGTTCACACATTTACTTTTTTTTAAGTGTTGTTTTCGTGAATGAGATGCTTTGATTGATGACTAAGCGTTGTAGTCAAATAGCATTAGATGAGTTTCTTTGTTGCATTTTAATTAGTTTACACACCTTGCTTTAGGACCATTCAATTTACTGTTTTCATGTTGTCTGTTCAGCTTGGCTTCTTTGTCTTCTCGCATTTCCAATTTCCTCACTTGTTTTAGAAACTTTTCGGTCTCAATGTAGAACCGTTCGGTCATCTGTAGGACCGTTCGGTCTTCACGCTTTATTAATTTATTTCACTGTTTTCAATTATGTTCAGTTGTATTTAATTTCCAGTTTTAAATTAGTTCATTTAAAATCACAAAAACACTTTCAGAAACCCCCCACTACGTGTTTGACCTAAGACTCGAACCACATTTGGTCCTTAAGAGACGACCTAGGAGTCACTTCCTAGCACTATACTACATTCTTTAATGCACAACAAATTTGATGGGCCGCGACAGCCCGCATCAAGTATGTTGTTGGGGTAATCAATTTCATCCTATCCACTCTCATATATTTTAGGAATTCATCATTCTTTTCATCAATGTTAATGTCATTCTCTAAATTACCTTAAACCCGATGTCTCGGCGAAGAAATCCTAATCATAATCACTAGTTTACAATGTCTTGTCTTCCTAACAATTAATCATGCATTATAGTGAACGGAAGCTTAAAGGCAACCAACCATCATACTCCTATGTCTAGGTTTATACTACTGTTGGGAGAGTTTCCCCGGATCTAGATTTTACCGTATGTGTCCATATCAATAAAACCAATAATCATGACATCGAATGAGTTAAACAATGCATGCTTTGAGCAAAGAGGAAAAACCCTAACTAATGATGAAAGAAAGCATGTATCATAAATATGATGTTTAAACACAAAATTTCATATATGAGAGTTTCGAAAGATTACATTGATTTCCCAACAACAATAAAAGTTTAGTTCTCCATCGTCATGGAAGAACTAGATAAACAATGGAATGAAAGAATGAAAGAGATAGAAAAACCCGAGAAAGAGAAGAGCAGAGTCGTCACCATCTCCAATTCTACCCCCAAGGGGTGAAAAGTGTGTTTGTGCTTCGTCCCAGCCAAAGATACAAACCCTAGGACGTCCTAAAGCTTATATACTATTCTAAAAAATACAGAAAATTAGGCCCAAGCCAATAAAAGTAACAGAAAACTGGTCCAAGCCCATTTAGAATGGCGCTCAGCGGTATTTTACCGCTGAGCGGTACTACCGCATGATCCATTTTGCCCCCCAGCTGCTGTTTTGCCCCTCAGCAGTGATTTCGGCACTTGAAAACTGCCGCTCAGCGCAAAATTACCGCTCAGCACCACTCAGTCGCAACTTTTTTTGCATTCTGGTTGACTTTTCAGCATTTTGGTTGACTGGTTGACTTTTCTGGTTGACTAATTGACTTTTCTGGTTTCTGGTTGACTTTTCAGCATTCCAATCATTTGGTACTTCAATTCTTCTTTCAAATCATTCAATTAGCTTACAAAATCAAGGGAATCTTGCACAAAACTATTAAATTCACCTTCAACTCTCTTATTCACAAAACTAAAGCAAAAATATGAGTTCAAGCTAGTTTCTAAGTCTTAAAGGTTGCTTTTGGTATCAATTTCAAGCATAAAAGTAACGGTTTTTCAACCGTTATCAGTTGTCCCATCGCGATTTCGGTTGCGACACTTCTTATAGGATCATACAGTTTGTATGCACCGGTAGGATGGTATCCAACAAACATCGTTGCCTCTCCCTTATAATCAAGCTTCGTCCTCTTCTGATCTGCAATGTGACAGAAGGTCAAAGAACCAAATATTTTAAAATGCTTGCCTGAAGGTTTCATACCTGTCCAGATTGCATGCGGTGTAAGACCCTTGTAAACTCAAGAATTTACCAAGTTGTAAAAAGTTCAAGTTATAATGTAAAATAGAATGCTGTCAAAGTTTGACATGGTTTACTATTTTAATTATAACTTTTTGTAGAAATAATCAATTGAGTTGATTCTTGTTTTATTGGAAAGTAGACTCAAAGAGCTTCAATTTGAGTACTCATACGTATTTTTTCGACTTCGAGAAGGGGGTCAACCGGACTGTCAAAGTTGTGACAGTTGTGCTGCTGGAGAGACTGCGCCCCAGCGCCCATCCCTCAGGGGCGCCCCAGCGCGCGATTAGTGATAATTTTGCGCTCCAGCCCCCTTTTTCCATGGGCGCTCCAGCGTGGCTAGTGATCTGCTTTTTTTGTAAAAGTCGACAAAATGAGCTGGCAGGCTGCGTTTCTTTCGTGGGAATATTTTGGGGATCCTTCCAGACATTCCCTCCACGTTTTGGGGCTGGAAAGAAGTATGGGGTATTGTTTTATTGATTTTTAATTGCTAAATAACAAACCCATGGGTCCTTATGTGTCTAGGAATAATTCCCTTTAATTCCAAAGCTGAATGAGTGTTCTGGACAGAGAGTAAGGCTCTTGGGGAGAGTATTCCGAAAATTCTAAGTGTGCTAAGTGTGGAGGTTACCTTGGTCTGTGCAAGAAGAGGGAAATTGCAAGAAACTAGGATTCTACCAAGGTTGGGGAAGAGATCAAGTTAAAGTTTCAAAGGCTAAAGGTAAGGGGAGCTAACTTATCTCTTCTGTGATTATGTGTGTGCAGAATTTACTTGATGAATATATGGTTTCTTATGTGTAAATGTTGAGTATTAAGGATTTGAGAATGAGAAATTGGGATTATCGTATACATATGCATGCCATGATTTTAATTGGTTGATTTGAAGGGATCCTTGTGCTACAACTTTGATCTATGAATCTTGATTAAGTTATATGATGAAATATTGGTGGAAATTGATGGATCTATGTTGAATTGATGGTGGGATTTCATTCTTTTATGTTGGTATATGTGGATGGAAAGTTTTGAACCAATTTGGTCATGAAATGGGGTTGTATATATGGGAGTTTATCTCACTGTATGTTGATTTGCGAAATTGGATTGAAGATTGATGAAGGTGAGAGTTATATAAGTTGTTTCCAGATTTGGATGTGACACATTTTGGGATTTTGAGTGGTGGAAGCTACTCCTTTTCCTTTGTTTTCTTGAATTTAGAAAGTGATATGTGCAAACTGTTTTGGGATAAGTTGCAGTACATTATTGATTTGTTTTGGTGTTTAAATTCTTGGAGGAAAGATCATTGTTGGGTGCTGAATGTTTGGTTGCAAGTTGTTGGAAAATTATGCAGGGATATGTGGTTGTTGGATAGTTAAAGAGTTGATTTTTGCATGAGAAATTGGATAGGTTGATGTTATGATGTTTTTGGTTGATTGTGGAGTGTTAATAGACTCCAAATATGTTTGAAAACATTTTAGAAGTGTTGAATATGTACTGGAAATCAAATCTGGAAAATTCTGGGTGAAAAACCAGAATCTGGTTGCTGTCACGGCGCTCCAGCGCCCATTTATCGCGCTCCAGCGCGCGATGGTCAGGTTGAGTCGCGCTCCAGCGCCCTCTGGTCGCGCTCCAGTGCGCCTGAACGCAGCAGCATGCTGCAGATTTTGTTTTTAGGAGTTTTGGGGGTTCTGGATGTCCGTTTTGGACGTTCTTTAGTTCGTTTTGGGGGTTTTTGACCCTTCCGGAGCTGTTGGTGATGGTTTCAAAGCTGTTTGAGTTACCTAAATATGGGTATTAAAAGGATATAAAGAAAAAGTGTTATATATAAACTATTTTGAACTGTTTGATGCATTTATTGAATGTAGAAATGTTGTATGATCCGTATGAGATTGTAAAAGGATATGAGGATGAGGTTTTCATGGTTAAGTCTTGTTGAAATCATGGTTGGATATGAATTGATTATGAGTTTCATGATGTATGAAGAACTTGAATTGTTTACAATTTGGTATTGTGATGATTATGTGATGATGATATGTTATGTGCGTTATGGTATGGTTGGATTGGTATTGTGAGGATTATTGGATATGTGTATTTTTGGCTGGTTGGTGTCATTGAATGAGTGATGGATAGTAAGCGTTGTGGTTGCTGGCCCGGGGAAGCTCTATAGAGTGATGGGAAGTAACCCTATACACGGGTGACGTGTGTAACCGCCCGGGGAATCTCTTACATTTATGTAAGAGTGATGGGGGTGACGTGGGGTACTAGTTCGGTGAAGCTCATTACAAATTTGATTGGCGTTGTGCTTGCGGGCCCGGGGAATCTCTTTAGGCGAGTGATGAGGGGTATACTTGCACTTGCCCGGGGAAGCTCTTGATTAGAGTGATGGAGGGTGACATTGTGTACTTGCTCGGGGAATCTCCCTATAGAGTGATGGGAAGCAGCACTACACATTAGGGTAATGTGTAACGGCCCGGGGAAGCTCTGAAAAGAGTGATGGGAGTGACGCTAGTACAATATTAGTGTATGTATTTCGAGTGATCTGTAATATTGGTGGATGTAGTCTGATTTATTTTGTAATGCATATCGGTGTATGCATTCTAATTTGATATTTTGATGCATATTGGTGTATGCAATGTAGTTGAAGCATAATTCGTACTTGGGTATATAGTTTGATCTGGTTAAGGTGTGGATGATAGTATGTTATTATGAGTACATTTATGATGTATATGAATTGTATTTTCGTTAGCTCACCCTTGCTTGTTTGTGCATGTGAATGCGATGATCGTATAATGTGTGATGTTATACGGGAGCAGATGTTATTACAGATGTGATGGCTGATGCTTCTGAACATGCATAAAGGATGAAAGAGAGATGGGATAGAGAACTTGGGAATGTATTTTAATGTTTTATTCGATCCTGACTATTTGAACATTTTATTTTCGGAATAATCAGTTTGTAATAAATAACGTACTATTTTTCCGTTGAGGTTGGATATTAAAAATTTGAATTTTTACTTATGTGTTTTACGGAAAAATTAGTCGGTGTAACACCAAATATCGGGGTGTTACACTTGTGGTATCAGAGCAGTGATTTTTTTTTTTCGAAAATAAAATTTTGGGGATTGGGGAGTGAGAAATTCTATCATGCATTCTTGTGATTTTCTTGTTTATTTTTGAAATTGATTGTGTTATTATTATGCGTGTAAAGAGCATCATGTCTAGGAGAACTGAGAATGGCAACTCTCACAATGTGACTGAGAGAATCGAAGGAGTTGTTGGTGCTATCGAGAGGGTGGTTGACATCCTACACCACAATGCTACGACTGGGCCGAGAGACCAACCCGGTCTGACCCATTTTATGCGCCACAATCCCTCTAAGTTTGATGGGAGTGCCACCCCTGACGAAGCAGAGTACTGGATCCGTGAAATCGAGAAAGTATTCGAAGCAACGTCTTGCCCAGAAGACAAGAAGGTGGTTTTTGCAGCCTTTCTACTGACTGGAGAGGCTGAATACTGGTGGAGCGGGGTTAAACGACTGATGGAGACCAACGGGGATGTCCCTACCTGGGATAGTTTCAAACTCCAATTTCTGGAGAAATACTTTCCTAGAAGCGCAAAGTTCGCAAAAGAGATTGAATTTCTGAATCTATGCCAAAGACTGATGTCTGTGCACGAGTACGTGGTGAAATTTGATCAACTTTCGAGGTACTATTCACAGCCCCTCCCAGAAGAATGGAAGTGTCAAAAGTTTGAAGAAGGCCTAAGACATGAGCTGAAGAAAGCCGTTGTACCATTGAATATTCGACATTTCTTGACTATGGTGGAAACCGCTAAGAGGGTGGAGAGGCTGGAGACAGATCCAGAGAGGATTATTAGACCTCATAGAGGAAGCTCATCCGGGACTAAATTTCAGAAGAAGCCCTATAATCGACCACATAGGCCGCAACAAGGACCAATGAAGTGTTTTAATTGTGGAGGAGCGCATTTCAAGCGTGATTGTCCTCAGCTCAGGGGAACAAAACCATTTGTCAGGAGATGCTTCATTTGCAATGAATCGGGACATTATGCCAACATGTGTCCCAACAAGATGACGAATAGTGGACCGAAGCCACAAGTCTTAGCAGGAGCAAAGCCTCAAGCTACAGGAAGAGTGTTTGCTATGACCGGAGAAGAGGCTACTCAGTCAGGTAACCTTATCTTAGACACTTGCATGATACTTGGAAAGTGTGTACATGTTTTGTTTGATTCAGGAGCTACACACTCCTTTGTATCCTTGTCTTGTTTGGAAAAACTTGGTTAGCCAGTAAGTGATCTAGGATGTGAGCTAGTAGTTTCGACACCAGCATCTGGACATATAACAACTAGTTCAGTCTGTGTCGGATGTCCGATCTTCATAGCAGGGCGCAAGTTTAAAGTAAACTTGATTTCCTTACCTCTTCAAGGTCTGGATGTTATTCTAGGCATGGATTGGTTGACTGCAAATCACATTCTTCTCGACTGTGGACGACAACAGTTGGTGTTTCCAGACTCTAACGATTTTAAGTTGATCACAACTAAGGAAGCCTTGAAGGAGGTCAATAATGGAGCCACATGTTTTGTAGTGATGGCTCAGGAGAAGAAGAAGAGTTCTGGAGAAAAAGCAATGAGAATTCCAGTGGTAGAGGAGTTTACGGATGTCTTTCCGGATGAAGTTCCAGGATTACCACCAAGCAGAGAAGTAGAGTTCTCCATTGATCTAGTACCAGGAGCTGGACCAGTGTCTGTGGCCACGTACAGGATGGCTCCGACAGAATTGGTCGAACTAAAGAAGCAGATTGAAGAGTTGTTAGAAAAGAAATTCATCAGGCCAAGTGCTTCACCTTGGGGGGCACCAGTACTATTAGTGAAGAAGAAGGATGGAAGTTCGAGGTTATGCATTGACTACTGGCAGTTAAACAAGCTGACGATCAAGAACAAGTATCCATTACCGAGGATTGAAGACTTGTTGGATCAATTGCGTGGAGCTGGCGTGTTTTCAAAGATCGACTTAAGGTCTGGGTACCATCAGATCCTAGTGAAGCCTGAGGACAGACAGAAGACAGCCTTTCGGTCACGTTACGGTCACTACGAGTATGTGGTGATGCCGTTCGGAGTAACCAATGCTCCGGCAATATTCATGGATTACATGAATCGAATCTTCCGGCCTTGGTTAGATAAGTTTGTTGTTGTGTTCATAGACGACATTCTCATTTATTCTAAGGATCAGGAAGAACATGCTGAACATTTGAAGACAGTGTTAGAAACACTCAGGGAGCACCAGTTGTTCGGGAAATTATCTAAGTGCGAGTTTTGGTTGGATGAGGTACAGTTTCTAGGTCATGTGATTTCTGCCCAAGGAATTTCTGTGGATCCAGCCAAAGTAGAAGCAGTGTTGAAGTGGGAACGTCCAAAAAACAGTATCCGAGGTGAGGAGTTTTGTGGGCCTAGCTGGGTACTACAGGGGATTTGTTAAAGATTTCTCAAGGATAGTAGGTCCACTAACGCAGTTGACTCGGAAGGATCAACCATTCTCTTGGACGGACAAGTGTGAAGCAAGCTTCGAAGAGATGAAGAGAAGGCTGACAAGTGCTCCAGTGCTAATGATCCCAGATACTTCGAAGGTTTTTGAAGTGTTTTGCGACGCTTCACACCAAGGACTCGGATGTGTGTTAATGCAAGAGAAGAGACCAGTGGCCTACGCATCGAGGCAATTGAAGGTACATGAAAGGAATTACCCAACACATGACCTCGAGTTAGCCGCTGTTGTTTTCGCTCTGAAGGCTTGGAGACATTATCTTTATGGATCACGTTTTCAGGTCTTTAGTGATCATAAGAGCTTGAAGTATCTTTTCGATCAGAAGGAGTTAAATATGAGGCAGAGAAGATGGATGGAATACTTGAAGGACTTTGACTTTGACTTACAATACCATCTAGGAAAGGCAAATGTTGTTGCAGATGCTTTGAGCAGGAAGCGAATACAGATATCATCTATGATGGTCAAGGAACTAGAGCTAATCGAAAAGTTTAGAGATATGAACTTGGGTTTACAGTTGAACCAAGATCATATTTGGTGTAGTCATTTGAAGATCACAAGTGACTTCTTGGAGAAGATTAAAGCAGAGCAAAAAGAAGACGCAAACTTAAGACAGACGGTGGAGTTGTTAGGGACAGAGCAGGCTAAGGATTTTAGTCTAGGAGCTGACGGAGTTTTGTGGTTCAAAAACAGGGTGTGTGTTCCAGCAAAGTTGGAATTGATAAGAAAGATTCTCGAAGAAGGACATAAGAGTCGTCTTAGCATACATCCTGGTATGACTAAGATGTACAAGGACCTGAAGGATTCTTTTTGGTGGACTGGAATGAAAAAGGATGTGGCGGAATTTGTCTCCTCTTGTCTAACTTGTCAGAAGGCTAAGATTGAGCATCAAAGACCAGGAGGAATGTTACAACAGTTAGAAATTCCCCAGTGGAAGTGGGATGACATATCAATGGACTTTGTGACTCATTTACCAAGGTCCCCGAGAGGTCATGATTCTATATGGGTGATTGTGGACAGGTTGACCAAGTGTGCTCATTTCTTACCCATCAACCAGAAGATGTCATTGGATAAGCTAGCAGAATTTTACATTAAGGAGATAGTAAGGTTGCATGGAGTGCCCAAGAGCATTATTTCAGATCGTGATCCAAGATTTACGTCAAGGTTTTGGAAGAAGATGCAAGAAGCTTTGGGTACAGAGTTAAGAATGAGTTCAGCTTATCATCCCCAAACGGATGGACAGTCTGAAAGGACTATACAATCCCTAGAAGATTTGCTGAGAGCATGTGTGCTGGATCACTTAGGAAGTTGGAGTGAGGTGTTACCTTTGGTAGAGTTCACGTACAACAATAGCTTTCATGCGAGCATTGGAATGGCACCGTATGAAGCTCTCTACGGTAGAAGGTGTAGGACGCCTTTGTGCTGGTTCCAAGATGGGGAAGTAATATCGGTGGGCCCAGAGTTGTTATAGAAGACAACCGAGAAGGTTAAGCTGATACAAGAGAGGATGCGTGCAACACAGAGTAGGCAGAAATCTTATGCAGACAAACGACGGAGACCTCTTGAGTTCGAGGTGGGAGATCATGTTTTTCTACGAGTCTCTCAGATGACAGGAGTTGGAAGAGTGATAGTGGCATATTTTACTATGAATTCAGTATTGAATTAGAGAAAATATCAACTCTTTCTCATCCTTTTTACCTTGTAAATCCTAGTTTTCATTTAGTTTAAGAAGTGGTTTCATCTTAAGCTTTAATTAGTTAAATTGTTCATTAACCCCTTCATTTATACAAGTTAATTAGTTGGAAGAAGTCTCTGCATCAAATGAAGAGTGCTGGAACCAGAGAAAACAAGAAAACAGCAAAAACAGCAAAAATATGAAGAACCAGAATCTGGAAAAATGTTAGCTGGAGCGCCCCTGAGCAATGGGCGCTGGAGCGCGCTCTGCACCAGGACTGGAGCTAGCTGGAGCGCCCTTTTTCCAGTTTTCGCGCGCTGGAGCGCGGTCTCAAGCGCGCCTGTTGCTGATTTGGCAGATTGGGTTTATTTAACCCCAAATTAGAAGGGCTTTGACATCTTTGGCAACCTAGACACGAATTCTCTCAATTGGAGCGTCCAAAGGCGAGCTAGGAGCTGTGGGAACAGCCCTTCTTCATCCTTGGGTCTTCCTCCTTCTTCCATTTCCACCATTGTTGAAAGATCAAGCTCTCCATTCATGGAGAGCTAGTTTCATTCTTGTTGGGGATTGATGTAACCACGGATCTTTTGTGTAAATTATAGTTGAATTGATTGAATATATGTCTATTTCAGTGATTGCTAGTGTTTAATTCCTTCTCTTAAAGCTTGTGATGATGTGTTCTACCATTGCATGATTCTAGGGTTTGCTTGATGTTGGGAAATGTTGTGTAAATCTGGAATTGGATTAAATACCTAAGGGAAATTGTATCTAGGGATAGAACTTGGACCTTTGGTTGTCTTTAATCTCAACTATTAAAGCGGATGAACTTGTTAAATGTTCTAAGGAATTAGAGTTTAAGAAGTAAGTCTAGGCTCTTTCTACCAAGGGATTGGGTTGGAGTAAATTAGTAGATTGACATTGGTTAATTAATGAAAAGAAAGTGAATCGTTTGCACAAAAGTGAAGTAGGTGAAATCATACCCCCAACAATACCATTCCATATCATTTCAAGTCTTCCTTATTTCTAGTGTTTGAGTTTCAAAGATCAACTTTTACCATTCTTGCATTATCTTTAATTCAATTGCATGAAAACCACAAAAACATGGAATCATTCTTTAGTCTAAATTAGTTAGAGCTTATACGATCGTCTAGGACACGAGTCTCTTGGGAAACGATACCCGGTCTTACCGGTTTTATTACTTGAACGATTCGGTACACTTGCCGAACCATCAACAAGTGTTCGGCAAGTGTACCGAATCGTTCAAGTAATAAAACCGGTAAGACCGGGTATCGTTTCCCAAGAGACTCGTGTCCTAGACGATCGTATAAGCTCTAACTAATTTAGACTAAAGAATGATTCCATATTTTTGTGGCTTTCATGCAATTAAAGTAAAGATAAAACATAAATGGTAAAAGTGATCTTTGATAACGCAAACACTTAGGAATGGAAAGATTAGAAATGATATGAAATGATATTGTTGGGGGATGATTTCACCTACTTCACTCTTATGTATAGAAAATCACTTCCTCTTCATTAATTAGCCAATGTCAATCTTCTAATTTACTCAAACCCAATCCCTTGGTAGAGAGAGACTAGACTTACTTCTTAAACTCCAATCCCTTGGAAAACCTAACAAGTTCATCCGCTTTAAGAATTGAGATTCAAGACAACCAAAGGTCCTAGTTCTATCCCTAGATACAATTTCCTTTAGGTGTTTAATCCAGTTCTAGATTCACCCAATATTTCCCAATATCAAGCAAACCCTAAGATCATGATATGGTTGAATCAATCATACAAGCTTTAAGCAATGGAATTAAACACTAACAATCAATCAAAGAGGCATATAATCATTCAAAACAACTGTAATTTACATAAGAGATCCGTGGTTACATCAATCCCCAACAAGAATGAAACTAGCTCTCCATGAATGGAGAGCTTGATCTTACAACAATGGTGGAAATGGAAGAAGGAGGAAGACCCAAGGATGAAGAAGGGCTGTTCCCACAGCTCCTAGCTCGCCTCTGGACGCTCCAATTGAGAGAATTCGTGTCTGGGAAGCCAAAGATGTCAAAGCCCTTCTAATTTAGGGTTAAATAAACCCAATCTGCCAAATCAGCAACAGGCGCGCTTGAGACCGTGCTCCAGCGCGCGAAAACTGGAAAAAGGGCGCTCCAGCGCCCTTTTGTAGGGGGCGCTCCAGCTAGCTCCAGTCCTGGTGCAGAGCGCGCTCCAGCGCCCATTGCTCAGGGGCGCTCCAGCTAACATTTTTCCAGATTCTGGTTCTTCATATTTTTGCTGTTTTTGCTGTTTTCTTGTTTTCTCTGGTTCCAGCACTCTTCATTTGATGCAGAGACTTCTTCCAACTAATTAACTTATATAAATGAAGGGGTTAATGAACAATTTAACTAATTAAAGCTTAAGATGAAACCACTTCTTAAACTAAATGAAAACTAGGATTTACAAGGTAAAAAGGATGAGAAAGAGTTGATATTTTCTCTAATTCAATACTGAATTCATAGTAAAATATGCCACTATCAAAGAGCCATCAAGTCAAAGAAACTATCTCCGAAGTTTCTTGGACCATTCCAGATTATCAGGAGAATAGGACCGGTAGCATATGAAATCGCACTACCTCCTCAATTGGAAAATTTACACAATGTGTTTCACGTTTCTCAGTTGAGGAAGTATGTGTCAAACCCTGATCATGTGCTCGAATTGGATGATGTTCAAATCATAGAAGACTTGTCATTGGATACGAAACCTGTGCGAATACTAGATGTTCAGTCGAAGCAGTTGAGAGGGAAGGATATTCATACAGTGAAAGTGTTGTGGAATGAGAAGACTCAAGAGATTACTTGGGAATTAGAAGAAGAAATGAAGAAGTCTTACCCTCATTTGTTTGGTTAATAGATGCAATTTTCGAGGACGAAAATTTTTAAAGGAGGGGAGAATGTAAGACCCTTGTAAACTCAAGAATTTACCAAGTTGTAAAAAGTTCAAGTTATAATGTAAAATAGAATGCTGTCAAAGTTTGACATGGTTTACTATTTTAATTATAACTTTTTGTAGAAATAATCAATTGAGTTGATTCTTGTTTTATTGGAAAGTAGACTCAAAGAGCTTCAATTTGAGTACTCATACGTATTTTTTCGACTTCGGGAAGGGGGTCAACCGGACTGTCAAAGTTGTGACAGTTGTGCTGCTGGAGAGACTGCGCCCCAGCGCCCATCCCTCAGGGGCGCCCCAGCGCGCGATTAGTGATAATTTTGCGCTCCAGCCCCCTTTTTCCATGGGCGCTCCAGCGTGGCTAGTGATCTGCTTTTTTTGTAAAAGTCGACAAAATGAGCTGGCAGGCTGCGTTTCTTTCGTGGGAATATTTTGGGGATCCTTCCAGACATTCCCTCCACGTTTTGGGGCTGGAAAGAAGTATGGGGTATTGTTTTATTGATTTTTAATTGCTAAATAACAAACCCATGGGTCCTTATGTGTCTAGGAATAATTCCCTTTAATTCCAAAGCTGAATGAGTGTTCTGGACAGAGAGTAAGGCTCTTGAGGAGAGTATTCCGAAAATTCTAAGTGTGCTAAGTGTGGAGGTTACCTTGGTCTGTGCAAGAAGAGGGAAATTGCAAGAAACTAGGATTCTACCAAGGTTGGGGAAGAGATCAAGTTAAAGTTTCAAAGGCTAAAGGTAAGGGGAGCTAACTTATCTCTTCTGTGATTATGTGTGTGCAGAATTTACTTGATGAATATATGGTTTCTTATGTGTAAATGTTGAGTATTAAGGATTTGAGAATGAGAAATTGGGATTATCGTATACATATGCATGCCATGATTTTAATTGGTTGATTTGAAGGGATCCTTGTGCTACAACTTTGATCTATGAATCTTGATTAAGTTATATGATGAAATATTGGTGGAAATTGATGGATCTATGTTGAATTGATGGTGGGATTTCATTCTTTTATGTTGGTATATGTGGATGGAAAGTTTTGAACCAATTTGGTCATGAAATGGGGTTGTATATATGGGAGTTTATCTCACTGTATGTTGATTTGCGAAATTGGATTGAAGATTGATGAAGGTGAGAGTTATATAAGTTGTTTCCAGATTTGGATGTGACACATTTTGGGATTTTGAGTGGTGGAAGCTACTCCTTTTCCTTTGTTTTCTTGAATTTAGAAAGTGATATGTGCAAACTGTTTTGGGATAAGTTGCAGTACATTATTGATTTGTTTTGGTGTTTAAATTCTTGGAGGAAAGATCATTGTTGGGTGCTGAATGTTTGGTTGCAAGTTGTTGGAAAATTATGCAGGGATATGTGGTTGTTGGATAGTTAAAGAGTTGATTTTTGCATGAGAAATTGGATAGGTTGATGTTATGATGTTTTTGGTTGATTGTGGAGTGTTAATAGACTCCAAATATGTTTGAAAACATTTTAGAAGTGTTGAATATGTACTGGAAATCAAATCTGGAAAATTCTGGGTGAAAAACCAGAATCTGGTTGCTGTCACGGCGCTCCAGCGCCCATTTATCGCGCTCCAGCGCGCGATGGTCAGGTTGAGTCGCGCTCCAGCGCCCTCTGGTCGCGCTCCAGCGCGCCTGAACGCAGCAGCATGCTGCAGATTTTGTTTTTAGGAGTTTTGGGGGTTCTAGATGTCCGTTTTGGACGTTCTTTAGTTCGTTTTGGGGGTTTTTGACCCTTCCGGAGTTGTTGGTGATGGTTTCAAAGCTGTTTGAGTTACCTAAATATGGGTATTAAAAGGATATAAAGAAAAAGTGTTATATATAAACTATTTTGAACTGTTTGATGCATTTATTGAATGTAGAAATGTTGTATGATCCGTATGAGATTGTAAAAGGATATGAGGATGAGGTTTTCATGGTTAAGTCTTGTTGAAATCATGGTTGGATATGAATTGATTATGAGTTTCATGATGTATGAAGAACTTGAATTGTTTACAATTTGGTATTGTGATGATTATGTGATGATGATATGTTATGTGCGTTATGGTATGGTTGGATTGGTATTGTGAGGATTATTGGATATGTGTATTTTTGGCTGGTTGGTGTCATTGAATGAGTGATGGATAGTAAGCGTTGTGGTTGCTGGCCCGGGGAAGCTCTATAGAGTGATGGGAAGTAACCCTATACACGGGTGACGTGTGTAACCGCCCGGGGAATCTCTTACATTTATGTAAGAGTGATGGGGGTGACGTGGGGTACTAGTCCGGTGAAGCTCATTACAAATTTGATTGGCGTTGTGCTTGCGGGCCCGGGGAATCTCTTTAGGCGAGTGATGAGGGGTATACTTGCACTTGTCCGGGGAAGCTCTTGATTAGAGTGATGGAGGGTGACATTGTGTACTTGCTCGGGGAATCTCCCTATAGAGTGATGGGAAGCAGCACTACACATTAGGATAATGTGTAACGGCCCGGGGAAGCTCTGAAAAGAGTGATGGGAGTGACGCTAGTACAATATTAGTGTATGTATTTCGAGTGATCTGTAATATTGGTGGATGTAGTCTGATTTATTTTGTAATGCATATCGGTGTATGCATTCTAATTTGATATTTTGATGCATATTGGTGTATGCAATGTAGTTGAAGCATAATTCGTACTTGGGTATATAGTTTGATCTGGTTAAGGTGTGGATGATAGTATGTTATTATGAGTACATTTATGATGTATATGAATTGTATTTTCGTTAGCTCACCCTTGCTTGTTTGTGCATGTGAATGCGATGATCGTATAATGTGTGATGTTATACGGGAGCAGATGTTATTACAGATGTGATGGCTGATGCTTCTGAACATGCATAAAGGATGAAAGAGAGATGGGATAGAGAACTTGGGAATGTATTTTAATGTTTTATTCGATCCTGACTATTTGAACATTTTATTTTCGGAATAATCGGTTTGTAATAAATAACGTACTATTTTTCCGTTGAGGTTGGATATTAAAAATTTGAATTTTTACTTATGTGTTTTACGGAAAAATTAGTCGGTGTAACACCAAATATCGGGGTGTTACATGCGGCACGCTGTCTGTCAACCTCTTCGTTGGACACCTATTGAGGACATAAACTGTTGTTGACACTGCTTCTCCCCATAATTCGCGTGGCACTTCCTTTTCCTTCAGCAGACATTTGGCCATATTCATTATGGTCCTATTTCTTCTCTCCGCTAAACAGTTATGTTGAGGTGTGTAGGGTGCGATCACCTCGTGAGCTATACCGCAATTCTGACAAAAAGTCTTGAATTCAAACGAAGTGTATTCACCTCCTCCATCAGTCCTAAGAGTTTTAACCTGCCTTCCGGTTTCTCTTTCCACACGTTCTTTGAATCGTTTGAATGTTTTGAAGAGCTTCACTCTTCTTCCTTATGAGATATACCCATACCATTCGGTTGAACTCATCAACGAAAGTGATAAAGTATTTGTTCCCTGCCAACTAGGTACCTCTAGTGGACCACATATATTCGAATGTAAAACCTCGAGGCATTCTTTTGATCTCATCTCCAATTGTGATTGAAATGGTCTTCTGACTTGCTTACCAACAATGCACGATTCACATGATTTCTCTGGTATGATGATACCTGGTAAACCAGAAACCATCGTCTTTTTGTCCATTGCTGTAAGTCTCGAAAATTTAGATGCCCAAATCTAAGGTGCCATTTCCAGTTTTCGTTTTCTGTCACAAGACAAACACCGCAGGTTCTCAACCATATCCATGCAAACCTAAAAAGTACGGTTTTTAGAGATCTTGCTTCTCAATATCAATTCCCTACTTCTGTCAAATATTTCTACTTGACCATTGTTGCCCTTGATCACTGTGAAGCCTTTTTCTACCAGCTAACCAAGACTAAGCAAATTACACTTCATCTCTGGCACAAGAAGAACATTCTCTTATGTTGCATGTAGCCCATCCTTCTTCTTTATGATGACATTTCCAATTCCTTCAACTCTCAACGTGCTATCATCTACAACTCTGACCTTGCTCTTCTTTGATTCATCCAAGTTGATCAATCATTCTTTGTTGTACGTCATGTGATTTGAGCACCCTGAGTCTAGATACCATGACTTGTTCGTTTTGTTCGAAGACACAGAGCTCTCTAAAGAAGTTGTAACCATGAGAATTAGAGGTTCCGAATCAGATTCTAAATTCGCAAGATGAGCCTCCTTGTTTTGATCTTTCTTAAACTGTCTACCTTTGTTTGAATAACACTCATAAGAGAAATGTCCCATCTTGTGACATGTAAAACATTCTATGTTTCTCCTGTCTTTCTTCTTATATTCTAATTGAAACCGCCTCTTCTTTCGGATGAATTATCAACTCTTCCTTCTTGATCATCAACATTATCATTCTTCCATCTTCTTTGTGCAGTGGGCTTACCTCTCCAAGTCTTAAAATTCTTCTTTCCATCACCTCTGACATGCTGAGTTCATCATGTTTGACGGGATCTCTATCCAGAAGCCTCATCTCATGAGCCTCCAAGGAGCTCTGCATTTCCTCGATCTTTAACTTCTCAACATCTTTGGATTCCTCGATTGCAACAACGATAAAATCAAACCGCCGAGGTAACGACCTCATTATCTTCTCCATTATCAATAAGTCGCTAAGCTTTTCTCCGCAACTTTTCATTTGATTTGTAAGAGTCAAGATTCTACTAAAATAATCACTGACCTTGTCCTTGTCCTCCATTTGCAGCAGCTCATACTGTCGTCTCAGCGTTTGGAGCTTTACCTTCTTGATCTTCTCTCCTCCGGCATGGCAACGTACTAAGATATTCCACGCTTCCCTCGCTGTAGTCGCATTTTGGATCTTCTCAAAATGCGTATCATCTATGGATAATCAGCAAGGCTTTATCATCTTTCTTTCTGTGCACCTCCTTCTGGTCCTCTATACCATGGAAATCAGTCGTACCATGGAAATCAGCCGCAGACTCCTATCTTTCTATCACGCTGCTTACATCTTGAACGCGAAACAAAACTTGCATTTGTGTGCTCCACCGACTCTAATTCTTTTCTGTGAGAATAGGAAGATTTGTCGTGGAGAAATCAGCCATGATTCACCTTCTTTCCTGCTTCAAGAACTTCTTTCTTTGAACGTTTCAACCGTGCTTGGCCAGCCGCACTATACCTAGACACATGAATACCTTAGGCCCTTCTTCAACCAAGGCTAATTGATACCACTGATAGGAGCAACAGAAATACAAAACAGTTATAGAACTGATATGTGCGAGAAAATAGAGATGTGCGAGAAAGTTTTAAAGTAATACATTTGAGAGAACTATCTGTTGGGTTATTGGGCTCCCTTTCTATGTGGAGAATAGGCCCAAATAATGTGGACCTTTAGGTCTCACTAGGTCAAATTGAGATGGGTCAGATTAGTAGAGCACATTAGAGTCATTTGAAGAGAGGCAAAAGTCAAGTGAGAGAAAAGGAAAGAGAGAAAGTCATTCCCGCATAACCCTAAACCTGCACTGGTGTTTTATTCGCTGTGAACTCGTTCACCGTTGGATCGAGCTGATTTTTGGACAGTAGGTTCCAGACATATGGTTCTTCATTCTAACCGTTCGGATCGTCAATCGGAGGACTATATTGGGAGAAATCGGTCCCGCACCAGCAGTCCTGTTTTGTGGAATTTTCATCTTCTTGGTTCTCATGTGCAAGCATTTGTGCTTATTTAATTTGGCTTATTGAACACATCATTTGGTGTTATTATTGGAGACTCTTTTGTACCCTATTATTGATCATAGTGGATTTTTCTTTGGTCTGGACGACTCGTGGTTTTTACCCTTGCATTGAGGGGTTTTCCACACTAAAAATTGTTGGTGTCTCTTTGTGTTTTGGATTCTATTTTTGTTCTATTTGTTTGGTGCTCCTCACAGTTTCTCGCAAGAATTTCCACTGCGTTATTACTATTTGATAAGTTGTTATATTTTTTGGCCCTTTCCCCATCACTATCACTAAAGTAGGAGAACAGTTTTTATATACAAGGAAGGAAGGGAAACACAATAAAATGATCAACGATATTAACTAACTTCTGACTGACTGAGTCAAATTTTAACATGGCTTTGAATTATATATATCTAATAAAATCTAGTTTAATTTTACACAATCCATTTATAAAATGAGATATAAATCTATATATATTTTAAGTTAATTTTATTTTTAATTAATAAAAAACTTTCAACGGATATATATATATATATATATATATATATATATATATATATATATATATATATATATATAAATACATCTTCAAAGTTTTATTTAGATTTTTAGTTTTATTTAGATTTTCAATTTGACTATATGTTTGGGAATGACGAAGAATTCATTTTTAATATAGTTCCTTGAGACTTAAAAAGTTGTTGCATAGAAGAATTTATAAACACACGTTTTCTATCGGAAACTATAAATTTTGGAAAACCATAAATTTTGCCTACATTATTAATGAAAGCATCAGCTACTATTTTACTTGTAAAACCAATTTTCAAAGAAAATGTGTAAATTTAGAAAGCCTATCTACGACAAACATAATGCTAGTATAGCCATGTGATAAAGGTAAAAGAGTAATGAAATCCAAAACAATATCATCCTAGACCTTATCAGGAATTGCTAAAGGATTCAACAAACTAGCTGGAAGAACATTTGATTGGTTTGGTTTAGGCAGCATTATCATTATAACAACAATGGATAAGCATCTGTCAGATTTCATGAAGTTGAAAGAATTGTGTGTTTGTGAATGCTCAAATTTGATCGAGCTTCATGCTTATGTTGGATCTTTACATAATCTTCTCAACGAGTCGTGACATGTTTAACTGATTCTAATACAACACAGCATATATGAATTCTGATTCAAAGGTTTCGTTTGCCTTCTGCAATTGTCTCCACAATCAATTGCTTAAAAATGCTAACAACACATTCTAATATTACTAGTAAGAAGTTGTTTTTTCCAATCTGACAATGACAGATTATTAGTTCTTCTGCATTACAGTTCGATCCTCTGCAAGGTCAACGGACCCATAATGGTTTGATCACTCTACTTGGGGAAACTCCATGTTTCAGGTTTTGTAATAAATTGCCATCTTTCACTGTGTGTGCAGTTTCAGAAGTTTGTGATAATATCAAGGTTCCTTTGTGAATGAAATTAATGATGTTGACACATGTGTTTCTTCTGTCCCTTTTAGGGAATAATGTAAACCGGTGGCTTCCTCAGAAACACCATATATTTATGATCAATCTTCAATGTCATTTTCAGCATCCAATGCAGAATCAATCTAGAACAGTACTTAACAAGAATGAGTGGAATTAATCAAGTGAAGTTCTGTAATGGATCCTTATCCTTCTAATAACACAAATTATGTGGAAAAAAATCTTCTGTTTGTAAAGCTCTTTGTTATAAAATAATCATTACATTACATTAATCAACCTTTCATTAGACTATGAAATTGATGGACAAACTTTGAGTTGTGTCTAGCAATTTAGATTCAAAGTTTTTACTCTATTTAGTTTTGCTTCTATCAATCTATCAATGTTATTTAAAGCTGTCATGGATCAGCAATATAGCCCAAAAAGAAAGCCTCTGTATTTTGGGTCCTCTCTCAAGTTATTCAACCCACAAATAAAAAGGATATATACATAATTGAAAAAATGTGTCTAATATCCTTTCTTTTTTGTTTGGGGTGAAGTGAATTTATGTGTATTTAATGAATTTTGGAGAATTTTAATGAAAGTCTTTTATGTATAGAGATATGTAGTTAAATACTTAAGTTAAAAGTAATACATAATTGACCAAATAAGAACTGGTTAATGTTACACTACAAAAAAGTAGGGCATTACCGAAGGCCAGAAACCCTCGGAAAATGCCAAAAGCCGTCGATAATGGACGTTTACCGAAGGCCTATCGACGGCCAAAAATCCTTCGGTAAATCCCTTGTCGCTAACCATTACCGAGGGCTTCTGACCTTCGGTAATTACCGAGGGTCAGAAGCCTTCGGTAATTACCGAAGGGCGAAAGCCCTCGGTAATTACCGAAGGGCGAAAGCCTTCGGTAATTACCGAAGGGCGAAAGCCTTCGGTAATTTCCGAAGGGCAGAAGCCCTCGGTAATGAGCATTCGAGGGTATTTACCGAAGGGCGGAAGCCTTCGGTAATGGCCAGACGAGGGCATTTACCGAAGGGCAAAAGCCTTCGGTAAAATGCAGAGCAGGTTTTAGAGAAATGGTTTTCCCTCTGCAACCCAGACCTGTATAACAAATTTAATTTACAAACAGACCTGCATAACAATTTTCAAACACATACAAACATGCATAATGTGCATCTCAAAGATCCAATCAATGATCAATATCCAAGGCACATCAAATAATCCACAGGACATCCATTAATGTAAAAATAATGTATTTATAGTTCAAACATAAAACAATGTAACACAAGGATGTTGTAACATCCAAAGTGTGTAAGTACATCTAACATTGAAATGATATCAACTCAAAATGTTCTAATATCCAAAAGTTTGTCTAACAAGTAATGAGAAAATGAAACCTAATAATGTACATAACTATCATCAGAATGATTTTCATCATCCTGCTCCTCTATTGATGGCTGGACTGGTGCGGGTTGGACTGATGAGGGTTGGACTGATGAGGGTTGGACTGAAGTGGGCTGCTGAGTGGCAGCAGGTGATGAGGACGGTCGTGATTGGGTGGGAGGGATATTTTGTACGTCCTGTGAGGTTTGAGGCAAGACAGTCATGACCAGGGCCTTAAAATTTGAAAACTCTGCTCTGAGATCAGTGAGCTCCTGGTCACGTTGATGGAGTTCCTGCCTGAGTTGAAGAACCTCGTCAGGAGTACTGGTGGAAGAAGAAGGCTGGTGCTTCAGAGTACCTCCTCTGGATGCTGTATAGTTTGCAGCAAGCTGTCCCGCACCATACACTCGTCCCTTTTTCTTCCCACCAACGGTGTCGATCCAGCACTGCGTCCTACGGATGTCATCATCTGCATTACTGGCATCATCCGGTGTAGGAGCTGACTCATGTTCAGATCTAACCTGTGAAAGTCTCGTAGAAAAGTCTTCCTGTTGAAACATTAAAAGCAATGTCAGAGAACGACAGTATAACAGAAATAAAAAATTAGTAATAGTGTTATTTGCTTACATGAGTCTTCCGAGATCTTTCATCAACAAATTCATTAGTTCCCTTCCGAACATGAGTCTGTGCAAAGACCTCATCAACATGGACCGCCCGTCCTAGAGCCTGTGCCTGTAACATAATTAAGAATTACAAGCGTACATATGAAATACAATATACATAACTTGTGTATGAAAGAAAATGTTATGTAATGAGATTATACCATACGAATGGCATGCTCATGAATGGTGATCGACCCACCAGTATGCAGGGTGCCACCCCTTTCAGACGCTCTGTTCCGCTGGGCTTTGGCACACTTATTGCGGAACTCTACTGTATTCCAATGGGCCAGTAAAGAGTTCCAAATGTGCTCACCCAGCCAGTTAGGGCGCTGTGCTGCATTCCGGGCATCCCTAAACATCTCTGACAGCCGATGAGATGCTTTCATGTGGAAATTTCTGTGTATCTGAGTTTCATGTTCAGGTTTCCACTGCACCTTCATCTGTAACATTAAAGAGAACAAACATTGATTACAGAACATACTAAAATATTCCCAACATTAGTGTAATAGATTGCTCACCTGAAAGCGCTGCCAGAATGGCTTCCTGTCGTCCTTAGGTATTGCTCCCCAAGTAGGCCATGGAGTTAAAAACTGTTGCTTTATTGAACGTGTGATGGCCTGGGAAGCAACCCTAGATGGAATAAACCTGCATAACAAAACTCATTTCAATTACAATATGGTTTAAACATCAAATGATATCAACAGATTATAAACTTACCCTTTACCATAGGGCTCAATCCATGGTCGATCATGGAGGGGCGGGTCAAGATCTTCACCATCACCACTTGAATCTGGATCACCAAGTGGTGTGACGGTCTCAAAGGTAGTAACAAAATTATAAAAGCAATGGTCAAATTTACCTTGCTCTAAACGGAGGAAAAACTACGGACCTGATTTCTAAACCAATGCGGAAACTCTGAGTGTATTCTAGCAGAAGTGTTTCCTTCTGCGACTTGCTCAGCCACAACAAATGAGCTGGTACAAATGAAATTAATTAGTGTATAACAATTAAACCGCTTGATAGATTAGAGATGGATGATGACATACTCAAGGTACGGCTTTACTTCACTGCAATTGATCAAGACATGGACATGAGCAGAGTTGAATTCAGCATCAGTTAACCAGTGAGTGAATTCTTTCCCTGCGTGACGGCCTGTTTGTCGAAAAACTGATAATGCACCTTCACGTCGTTCAACTTGCCATTGCATTTCATTTCTGACATGAGTGGGGGACAACATGAAGTTCTTGAAATAATGTGAACAAAAATAAGTTGTCTCTCTGTGCAAGTAAGCTGCACAAATTGAGCCTTCCACTCTAGCTTTATTTTTAACTGAGCGTTTGGATTCTCCCATAAACCTTTCAAAGGGATACATCCACCTGTACTGCACGGGTCCCCCAAGCCAAGCTTCATATGCAAGATGTATTGCAATGTGCTCCATTGAATCAAAGAATGCAGGAGGGAATATTCTTTCCAATTTGCAGAGAATAATCGGGATATTTTCATCCATCTTCTTAAGGGAATCTTCCTTTAGTGTCGTGCAACACAAATCTTTAAAGAAGTTACTGATTTCTATCAGTGGATGTAACACGTGTGTTGGCAAACAACTGAACGCAAGAGGGATGAAAGTCTCCATGAATACATGACAATCATGACTCTTCAACCCTTGAATAGTACCGTTCTGAACATTGGCACATCTGGACAAGTTAGAAGCATATCCATCTGGCATTCTAAGCTCCTTTATCCATGCACACACTATTCTTGTCTCGTCTTTTGACATGGTGTAATTTGCTTTTGGTTTAAATAATCGGCCGTTACCTTGTGCCTTCAACTCTAAGTCTTTTCGTCCACAATACAAAGGTAAATCTTTTCTTGCTTTCTCATTATCTTTTGTCTTACCTTTAACATCCATGACTGTGTTGAAGACATTGTCAAAGAAATTTTTTTCTGTGTGCATGACATCGATGTTGTGTCTTAGCAAGTTGTCCTTCCAATAGGGAAGTTCCCAGAATATGCTTCTTTTAGTCCAATTATGCCATTCCCCAAACCCTTCTAGCCTATTCTGACCAGATTCAGTCACTTTTGGATAGTCTTTCACTCTTCTCCACACGTGTGATCCAGTCAACTTTGGCGGGGGCATATCCGTTTCAAGTTGTCCTTTTCGAAATGCCTTTTTGTTTCTTCTAAAGGGGTGATCAATGGGCAAGAACCGTCGATGGCAGTCAAACCAACTACTTTTCCGGCCATGACTCAATTGGAATGACTTTGTATGTTCCATGCAATGTGGACAAGCTAATCGACCATGTGTGCTCCAACCAGATAACATGCCGTACGCTGGGAAGTCATTAATAGTCCACATCAAGGCTGCCCTCATAAGGAAATTTTGCCTCCTTGAAACGTCATACGTCCAAACACCATTCCATAACTTCTTCAAATCATCAATCAAAGGCTCCAAGTAAACATCAATCAATGATTTGGGATTAGATGGACCTGGTATTATACACGATAAAAACATGTAAGGCTTTGTCATGCACATCTCAGGTGGTAGATTGTATGGGGTAACTATCACGGGCCAACATGAATACGGTGATGCAGACGCCTGAATGTACGGGGTAAACCCATCAGAGCATAAACCAAGTCTGACGTTACGCGGTTCACTACCAAAGGATGGATGTTTACGATTGAAGTGCTTCCAAGCTTCACCATCAGAAGGATGACGCAAAAGTCCCGGAGTTTTGTTACCATCATGCCATGTCATGTGTTCTGCTGTTTGCATTGAAGTAAACAATCTTTGTAATCTTGGAATTATAGGTAAGTAGAACATGGACTTTAATGGAATTGGTTTTTTTTGCCTCCGTCCAGCATGCATTGTCTGATATCGAGGTGAGCCACAGAACTTGCATTCCACCAACATTGCATCATTTTTGCCACTGTCATTGTCATAGAATAACATACATCCATTAACACAACAATCAATCTTCTTCACATCCAATCCCAACTTTGAAACACATTTTTTGGCTTGGTAATAATTCTTCGGCATCAAATTGTTTGGTGGTGTCAAATCTAACATCAGTTTTGTATAGAAGTCCACTGCTTGAATGGGAACGTTCCAATTAGATTTGCCAGCCATGAGTCTAATGCACACTGACAATTTTGACTCAGATGAACCTTCAAATACAGGTAGATTTGCCTCTGTCAGTAAATTGTAAAACCTCTGCGTCGTTTCATTTGGAGGCTCTTCATCATGACTATCGTCTGCTTCTGCAGCATGGTGACGAAGAGCATGGTCGACCATCTCTTGCATGTAGGCAAATTGATCTATCTCACATGTATGTACAACAGTATTCGAACCTGATGCAAGCCGTCTTTCAGCTGCAGTGGAGGTCGAAGGAATTTCTTCACCATGAAATGTCCAGACCGTGTAATTAGGCATGAACCCTTTTTGGTAAAGGTGAAGTTTGACGACTTCATCTTTCAGAATGCTTGTACATTCGCACTTGATGCATGGACATCGAATCCCTCCATCAAGGGCATAATATTGATATCGTCGGGCTGTCTCCACGAACTCTTCAACTCCGATGACAAAAGATTCCTTCAAACCTCTCCTTCCACTATAACAACGGTCGTACATCCATCCACGATGGTTGGAAAAATGGGCCATGTTCTGTGACAAGCCAAACAAAAAAAAAACTTAGCCAAAACAGCAACACTCCATGTGACATAAGTAATAGACCTATTACTACTCAAGTCAGACATGGAAGGCAATTTGAACACTATTGTCTACGGCATTCAATAAGGGCATCCAAAGAGAGGTCCTCAGTATTGAAATGCCTTTGACATCCTAAGTGGTTGTGTATACAACTTTGGGGAGTCAATAATCATCTAACATTACTAAAGTTCTCTTTTATAGAGTACTTTCACATATTTTGTAAATTGTAAGTGTTTAAGGTATTATTACCCTTCTCATTCTATTGAGAATGCTTTTAGTAACATACGACTTTAAATGACTACTTAATTGAATCAAGGAGTAGCCAAATAAATCAACATACAATATACAGGAGCATACAATATATACATCAACACACAACATATATATGAACATTCACTGGTGGTCTAAATGCAGGTTTGATAACAAATTTGTCCAAGGAAATAAAATTCTCACCTACTTTAGTCTATTTATAGGTGTTCAATAGTCAAATTCTGTTTTTCTTTTTATTTCTCAATTGACAATTCAATTTTATCTTTCTTTTATCTTTTAAAAGTGGTGTAGATAGTTAGTTTACTGTTTTTGTGACTACTTTAAAATACTTTTCGGTCTTTGGACTTGTAGTGTAATTTAGGTACTACTTTTAGGTTTCTAAGTTGACAAATTTTGAGTTTTAGGTGTTTTATGTACTGGCACTGCTTAAATAGCAACGTTCTACCATTCTTAACTTGTTAGGATACTTTATTTGGTGTATATTTTCCTAATTTAGTGCAGTTTGCAAAATTAGTACAATATTTTTCAGTTATGAGTAGTGATTTTTAGGTGTTTCATCTAATTTCTGTTTAACTCCACCTTGTTGTTGTTTTTCGGGTTGGTCTTATGCACTTATACATTCTACAGTGACTTTTAACATTGCCTAGTTAATTGAATGTTATAAACTCACTTTTGGTGGTGTGAGGGAGTGATTATTCTGCACTTTTGGCCATAACAAAGTAAGATTTCGAAATCTACCATTTCTATGTTGTGTCACACTTTGAGCATATCTAAAGTGATCTATAAAAGTTAGTACCATAGTTCAATTCCTGATATAATGGTCTAAGTGCATAATAGTATACTAAACCATCAAAATTCAGTCAAAATTGGGAACTGCCAAGGTGTTTTTTAGTAACACTTTGGATGGACCAGCACTGGAAAATAATGTATATAATATGTGAGATAAACAATAATACATAAGTTCAATCTATATTTTAATGTTTGAGGGATTAAAGTAGTATAATATTTAACGTAAATATGACAAAACATTGATGGACCAGCACTGCAAAATTGGCAACACGTTGTTTAAATTTGAGAATGGAAAAATGTTTAAATTGCGTCAGATTACAAGAGGTGTTGATGGGAAAAGATGATGATTACAAAGAAGACAACAAGTGGTTGGTAGAGTGTTTAGTCTTAGTGATTATTCAATTCCTCCACTGGGTTTGTTTGTTTTGAAGGAGTCTTACATGTAATTCTTACCATTATAATTTTATCTTAATATCTTAAATAAACGTTTAAACTGAATGTTATAATCTAGACTAATCCTGTGGAATTTTAATTTTAAAATTCTGCATCTGCAGTCACTGTACTCTATTTTATACTTTTATTTCAAAAGTTCAGACATTTCAAAGTTTGCTTCCATATCGTCAACACCATTATTATTTTAATAGACATCCATGTACTTAGAAAGTTGAATTAGTTTGACTTATAAATAGATTGTTGTTGGGTACTGTGGAAGACAAGAGGATGAAGTGTTTCTATGGTGTTGAACAACTATAACCTACTGCTAATAGGGCAACTTGGTTTAGAAAATTTAAACAAGGAAACTGATGAAATCTACTTGAGATTCCAGCTCAGTGTTTGACTATACCAACCCTCCAAGTGGTGAAATCTACTTGAGATTCCAGGTCAGTGGCAGTGCAGGGATTTAATGGGTTCAGTCCAGGATTTCCAACACTTTTTTCTAGGTTCTAAGTCTAAAAACTCTTACATATTTGACAATCAAATTCAAACAATTCAAAACAAAGTTTGACAAAACTCAATGTATACAGTATCATAAACTCGATTCAACATAACTTAACATTCAAAGTGGACATTCACAACATTTTATAACAACATCAAATTCATGAAACAAGAATGAAAATAACATATATCACATATAATCATGCAATTTTAGTTTAGGTGACCATACCTTCGCCTTTGTTATCCTTTCCTGCTCAAGTCTTCTTTGTAGACTCTCTTCCTCCCCTTATGGCCACAATTGCTTTAAAAACTCACCTAAGACATCAAATAGAAGTGTATTTAAGGTTATTCATTAGATATTGTTCCATTAATTTAATAACCACAGCAACAGTTTAAGCATTACCTAATAGTATCCAAAAAGGTATTTAAACACACAGCTCAATGTTCAACCAACTTTGTTTGCTGATTTTATTAGTGTTTAAACTCTAAAATGAGTTATAAACAGCTTGCAGCTGAAAATCAATACTCCACTTCCATTTTAATTCCAAAAGTTATGGTTTAGAAAGAAAATTTTCATATAAACCTAACTATGACCCAATGAGGTGCATAAGACTTTACTTTAAATTCTTTCTTCCTTTTTAAAACTTTTCTAAAGTGTGAACAATTAAAAATAAGAAAACAAAGTCCTGTAGACTTGTTTGATCAGGCCATCTTGAACATAAATAATATTTTAGTAATGAACTTCCTAACAACTATAAAAAGAAAATGAAAGTGATTTAAACAAAGAAAGAAGAAAAGTGTGTTAAGGATCAAAGACTAATCAAAGAAAGATGGAGCTGTGCCACTAATTACGTAACAAATCATTCTAAAACAGAGCTTGTGCCAGTTAAACAACCCTGCTTTAGTATAATGACAAAGCTTAACACCCATCCATCCTTTTATTTTTTTCAACTTTTCTGGAACCTTTTTAATCATTTCACATTTACTTTGATCAACCACTAAAGAACTCTCTCAACCATGAAAAAACAAAGGATGCAAATTAACACAGGAGATAAGGCAGCTGCATTTGGTTTTGGACATCTCACTCATATCATTTCTCGTACTAAAACATCACCAAACATCACCAAACAAATTTATCATACTGCACCAGAATTGAACAAACCAATTTCTTTAAATTTTGACAACTTGTGGCCAAAGAAAATAATCAAAAAGTAGCATGACAAAAAATTCTCCACTAGACAAAGTCCCTTGTTGTGTTATTTCATACTAAAACTAGTATGGAACAGATTTAAACACACAAATGAATGTTCAAGCAACTTTGTTTGATGATTTTAATTGTGTTTAAACTCTAAAATGAGTTATAAACAGCCTGCAACTCAATATCACTACTCCACTTCCATTTGAACTCAAAAAGTCATGCTTTAAAACCAAAATCTTCATATAAACCAAAGTATTACCAAATGAACAGTAATTTCAACTTTCTTACACCAAATTAAACTTGTTCAAGCTTTCCAATAGCACACAAAAACCATAAACCGAAAACCAAGCCTTACTGTTGCCAATTATGCAGTAAAATAAACAATCACACCACCAAAAAAAATATTCAGAGTAAGTGAGGGACATCAACAAAACAGAGATTGGTAAATATCTTGGATTCTGAGAACATTACATAATATATTCTTTATAGTTATATTCTTTACAGTTTGTTCACTTTACTTGTACATCCATTTTAGACCATAATTTAGTTGTATATATTTAATTGGCTTTCTTCCAAGCTGCTTCAAGTTCCAGTATTTTGTTGTCCCTTACCTTAGTGATTTGGTGATTCACTCGTTATAGTATAATAATGTTCCTGGTTTTAGGTAAACCAAAATTTGATTGAACCATAAACTGTACCCAAATATACAAGTAGCCAAAGCACAAGGTCAAACAGTTTGGTTTCACCTTGATTTCAACCTGCATTTTGACTTTTCTTGCTTTATTAATATACTCTACACCTGTGTTAGGATCTATTTTGAGTGTCTCCTTTATTAATAGCCTTAATTGGTTGTTTGTCTTTAAATTAAAAATCTGGTTTTGTCCATAGTAAGTCAGTTCTGTTTCAGCCTTACTTTCTCATTTATGGTGCTGTTTACATGGTTATTGGTGCAGATTTTGTGCTACAGTAATTGCTCATGCTACTAGTAGCATGTTGAGGGGTGGAAACTTGTATAACTCTTCATCTAACTGCCTTTACAGTAAGGGAAAATAGCTTCTAGAAACACAATTATGCAGTGACAAAAATAGTGAAAAATTGGCAAATCCTATAGCCAAATTTTGAGAGGCCACTTGAATATCAAAGTGAATGACAGATTGAGTGTATTGAACCTCAAAGAAACTTCCTAGAGTACCCTAAAACAGTGCAGAAATAGAGTTGTGAGGTTGCACCCAAAGCTAAATAGCCCTGGCCGAGAGGAAAATTTTGGCACTCAAAAATCCATTTTCTCAAATTAAATTGTGCTATCAAGGTGGTTTCTACAGTTTCTAAATTGATAAAAATTTTACATGATCAAAAGGATTTCGAAAACTTGTTAATTGAACTGGTTTCTATAGTTGAAGTTCCAGATTTCAACTTCTCAAAGTTGTTCAAAACACATTTCTTCAAATCTTCTTTATATCAGTTCACTTTCTACTTTTCTGGTGCTATATCTGTTTTAGCTAGTTTTCTCTCCAAATTCTCCATTAATTCAAAATCAGTTTTGCTAGTTCATTAATTTGTTCAGTTTGGAGCATTAGATATTCTTGGTGGTTTGATATAACAGTCCAGGTTTTCACTTGAAGGGTGTCTTACAGCTTGTGCAGAAGATTTTCAAAGCAAAGAATTTAATTCAATCACAGCTTAAGTACCAAATTTCCACGTGATTTTGGAGTTTGAATAAGCTAAATTCATAGAGGAAAACCTTGCAGCATAGTGCAATTGCTCGTGATTTAAATTCAACCTATGCATAATTGTTTTGGACAGCTTTCTGAAGACCATTAAGAATGAGATGAATGTGCTCTACTTGAAGTTTCACGGTTGCATGAGGAGCTAATTAAACAGCATAATCAATACTCTGTAGTACCCAATATTGTTCCAGAAGATTGAATCCTCTTTCAACAAGGATTGAAGGGCTAAAGCACCAAGACAGATACAGAAAGAAATTCAAAATCAGTGAATATATGGAGCAGTACAGTAGTTTATCTTGATCCTATTTGAGTTTTGAACTTGTAATCTGTTTTCTTTTGTTTTCTTGAAAAAGGTCATTAAGAAAATTTGATATAATACATCCTTCTCTTCATAGAGATACTAAATCCTTTGCTCTTAACATATATCTTTCTACATTACAAGAACATGCAAGTGAGTGGTGGAGTCATAGGTAATATAGTGTCAAGAAAGGTAGAAAATCCTTCATTCATGATTGGTATGAGCTAAGAGCTTGCATGAGAACAAACTTTGTTTCTCCTTCAACCAAGAGAGACCTAGAATTAATGGGATACCTCATTTTTGAGGGAAAAACATTTATGATAGGTGTACATGGTTTCTCTACAAGGGAAATTGAATTTAAAGAAAAACTTGAGAAACTCTTGGATAACAATACAAATAGCGAGACTAGAAGGAGAGAAGAGGAATTGAGAGAAAAGATAGAAGAATAAATGAGAAAGACACAAGAAGACAAGATAGCACAAGATGAGAGAAGAGAAAAAGAAAAGAGAGAAAAGGAGCATTTGCTACTGATAGCAAATTCTACTCCTACAATTCAAAGGGAACCAATAAGGGAAGGTTTCCAATCCTTTAATTCTTCTTCAATTATGTTAAAGTCTTTGCATGATAACTTCTCCTTTAAACCAAAAAGGGAAGGTCTTCAATCCTTTAATTCTTTGCATTCACGTTCAACTACTGTGTTTGTGTGTTTTGGTTTGTAAAAGACCAGTCAAACCCTTTATATAGGCTAAAGCAAACACCTAAAACTGGAAAATGAATCAACAACACAGGTAACAACTAACTAAGTACCTAAATCAAAGGTATCAACTAACTAAGTACCTATATCACATGCACACATACCATGATATCATCACCAGTTTCATAACAGCATTTATTCTAATATACTTAAACAAAACTGAATCAAATGTCCAGGACTTTAATACATTTAAAACCTTCATACCCTTTACCAATATGGCCATAACACTACATTTGACACATGCAACATAGCTTGGAATATAAGAAAAAATAGCATTGAACCTAATATGACCATAGCTGTGGTTTCAATCCTTACCAAACATGCATAACAGTAATACAAGCAATGTAATTCCTAAGATGAACTCAAAACACTCTAATAATACAATCTCATTCTTTAAGTAATGCAACGACATTTGTTCAACATTTAACCATAATTCTACACCAATGCTAGCTTCATTCAGAGACAAAGAGCTTACCTCCACGCTACAACCAGCTCCCTGGACGAAGACAGCCTCCTAACACCACACTTTTTCCCTACACTACGCTTCACTCCACCTTCAACGCACCACTACAATTCCAATAATTTTCCAATCATATTTAGTGTTAAACAAAATCTCCAATGACAACCAAAACCAATACACATATATTCAGGTTAACTCACACATGCATCACAAACAGGGCAGCCACCAAAAGCTACTTAATTTAAAGCAATAATAGGAACCAATTACTCACCTCTACGGTAGCCACAACCCTCGAATACCCTCTGTCGTGCAACCCTTCTCACGCACCGAAAGGCACTTTGTCACACAACCCCTGGATTAGCCTCCCTTGGCAATTACAAGCTCTGCCCACCCCGCGACAACACCTCCTGACGCCGCCAAACCACCGTCGTAAAGAAATAGCAGCTCCACAACTTCACAATCAATGGCAATGATGGTTTCGGAAGGTGAATGTAAGAGGGAGGTAGAGATTAGGGCACGGTAGAGTGGAAAGCGGGGACGGGAGTGAAAGATTGGGACAAGTTCTTCGGAAAGTATTTGGGAAAATGGAAGAGGGAAATCCCAAATTCAGATTTCATTAAGTGAATGCATATACCGACGGCCAAAAGCCTTCGGTATATCCTCTGTGTAATACCGAGGGCCAAAAGCCTTCGGTAATGACCAACTTTTTTGACCGTCGAAAAATCCTTCGGTATTACCATTTTTACCGAGGGGCAGCTGGCCTTCGGTAATTATCCTTCGGTATTCAACGATTTTCTAGTAGTGTTAAACTTTTAAAATGATAACTAAATTTTTTTTAAAAAAAAACTTCAAAAGATTCAACTGTTTAAAAAACAATATGATGCAGAATTTCTGAAAATAGATTTGAGTTAATTTTCCTGAAACAAATATTTAAAAGGAGACAATAAACATTAAATGTGATTGATTTTCAGACTAAACTAATTCAAATAATTTGAAGTGTAGATAAAACTAAGATCTTTGTCATAATATACAGTAAAACAACTGCATCTGTTCCAACGCAGTCTTTATTTTAAAAAGTTAATTCTTCTTCAGACACAACGTAATTTAAAATCCATTAATTAGTTAATTCAGACACACATTTTGAACAGTTAAAAACTAATTATATTAACTTTAATAAACTTCTAAACGAAATCTAATATTTTAGTCACTTCAACCTCTTTCTCGATTTTGCCGATGTCATTTACAGTTCATGCAGTTTTTATTCAGGTGGATTTCAGGGTGTGAAGAATCACATTAAATTATCTGAGTTCACTGAAATTATTAATCCTTAAATTTGCAATCAAATTATCTCAATGGTTAAACATTAGAATTGATTATATTTTAATTAGCAAAACAAATAAAAAAAGACTTTGTTATCGTTATCTCCTTCGTTCTGTCCCCTCTCACCGCCCATAACACCTTTTGCCGGAAATTGGAAAATGGTTTAAGGAAAAATAAATAAAAAAATTTCATACCAAAATTGCACTGCAACTTCAACATCTCAAACATGCAAAACTATGAAATCGCTTTAGCCAAATTTTACAGTACATATATACAATATGAATATCATAAGAAGATTTTTCACTCTTGTTTGCTTAACTAGTGTCTCCGACAGGCTCTTTCTCGGAAGATGTCTGTCATTTTATCTTCTGTCTGTGTATTTTCGTTCATGATAGGCTTCGAATACCCTTTTATGTCTATCTGTTTATTCCCTTGTAAGGTTTGAGTTTCTAACAGTGATCTGAGAAATCTGTGAAAAACATGAACAGAGAAATGTGAAGGAGAAGTCCCACATCCAGTAAAACGTTGAAAGGAACTTTCTCCTCTTATTATAAAATGGAGGCTAAGGCCCTTTCTTCGTGGATCTAAAATTCAATTCTCTTCTGGGAAAAAAAGTTTAAGAAAGAATATCAGTGTTTTTGTTAAAGATCTTTTTAATGTTATTCCTTGGTACAACAGAGAGGAAATGGTAAATTATTTCATTTTGTCTACTATCCATAGTTTTTAAGAAAATGACAGTGATGAAAATCATTATAATGTGAAGGGAGTTTTCGAAGAAGAAAATTGTTGTAACATGGAAACGCTTAAACAAAAGAGTAAGACAAAACCCTAGATTAAGTAAAGAAAAAAAAAGATTTTGAGTGGTCCACTCTTATGAAAATTACACCTTCATAAATGCTATCCGCAACTCAATGATGATGAAACATCATAGACACATGAATATTGCAGATAACTTTTAAAGTATTTTTTGAGTAAAAATATACATATAATATAGAGATGTGAAAAGAAAAATAAATTTTGCTTACGTACCAATGACACATAACTGCTGCACATGATGCATTTCAGGAATCATTTTGGGAGACTCAAAATGTACAAAAGAAGCAGAGATATAATTGTTTGGTCCACTTTGGATGGCCCCACGTACAGAAAAGCTCAGCATGTGCATGCAATTAAGCATTTTTCTTGCACATGGACATGGACAGTGCACAGATAAACGTGCCTTTACAACATATATTTCACTTTCATACTAAACTATCACTGTTGGGAGCTAATAATTAAAATCTTCAATAAATGTGATCCACAGTGTTATGTAATAAAGAGAAAGAAGAAGAAATTGAAGTAGAAACACAAAAGGACTAAATATATGTTTGTTTTTAAAATTTTTGTTTACTCAGTCACATCACCTTCATAAATATGTGGTTGTTTTGGGTGCCATGTTCAATTGGTCAAAGAAAATGACCATAATGTATGGCATGAATGGACTACCTGTTCAAGATTTTCAATTCTCTGTTTCTTGGCCTGGCTGTACGCTGACATATTATCTTGATCTCTACACACCTACATGCACAAGCACAACCTCTCTGTCAAACAACATACTAAAAAAACTATTGTTTCACTCTGAAAACCAATTTATAAAAAACAACGAAAGGAGAAACAAATATCAAATCCTATGTTAAGATTAAAGCATAAAGAACTAATAGTATATAAACCTTCATCTTTACCAAAACATCTCACAAACACCTTTCAGTTTTCCAATAATGTTTTCTATTTTTGTTCCGCATCTGTCAAATAGCTTTCAAGTCTCCATTGTATATACTGCAACACAAAGCTTTTACACCGTTTATCTTTCTCAACGAAATAAACAAAAAACTTGTGAGTTCAGCTTCAAGGAAACAAACATGACCAAGAAAGAAAGGGACATTTATCATATTCAAACTCTTCACAAGCACAAGCTCATCTACTTACCAGAAAAACATACACAATCTTGTAGCAGTGTATGCAAGTGAAGGAGTTTCTGATGCAGTAATTGATCCTAGCCAGCACTTACATGATAAGAAAAGAGCCAAACGTAGCCAAGAACCACTTGCCGACAAAGTTACCGTGAAGAGCATGCAGTGTAACGCCGGCAAGTCATCCTTGGCTGCATCACTCTCTCTTCCTCTTCATGTAAGTTGCTCTTAGGAAGAGACTCACACAAGTGCTGCATGATTTGCTGCATCATCTATGTCTATATTTATAATAAGGTGGTGCAGGGTATGGTAATTTCATGGAATTTATAATTCAATATATATTATATAAAATAAGGGTTTTGAATAATATATGTGTATATACATATTTTTGTGGCGCATTCACCAAAATGCCAAAAGTGGGAAGTGGCTTTAGATAGCAACCGAAAGCCACACTGTGAAAGTCACACCGCCGGACTGCCACATTGCCAAACACATCCCAAAGATCTTACTTGATAGGGTATGCCACAGAGGGGACCAATCCTTGAAGTTTTAGGCCCACTTTCTTTTCTTCTCTTTTTTTGTGTATAGGGTGGTCATGGAGGAGAGAATGGGAAACACAAAAATAAATTAAACCTTTTTAAGATAATTTTTTATTTTTATTTTACTTTTACTTTCATCTGTTTTTGGTTTTCATTAAATAAATATGTTTTGGTTTTGGTTTTGGGTAGTAATTCTTTCTTTTTCTCTAAAATTGTGAAATATTTTAATTCTTGTTTGTAAAATAAATAAACTTTAGTTTTAGTTTTATCTGCTGCTCCATAAAATTTATAAATACTATTCTTTTTATAAATTACGTAGCTGAGTTGGTGGTTCGGAGAAAAAAATATATTAAAGTATACTTAATGTACCACAGGCATTAATTGTATTTAATTGTATTAAATATATGAATACTCAATGACAAAATAATAAATATTAGAAATGGTTTTTAAAAGATAAAAATATAAGGCAAATAAAATTAAAATTTGCTGATTTTGTAAGACCGATGATATATCAGGATTAAAAGATAGTTAAAAAAATGGTTTTATAAATAATGTTCGAATATTTTACTAAAAAGTTATACTATTTTCTATTATTGAAATTTTATTTTGTTAGAAATATCATTTTTTTAAAATATTAATCTTTCTTTGCTTTCGTTATAGATCTTTAACTTTATCTTTTCTTTTATTTTATTTTTAATGAAATTTGTTGCATATAAAGATTGTGAAACTTGTATGTGAAGTTTAAAAGACTGAAAAATAATCTTTGTTCGGTTAAGATTGTTAGAGTGTGGTTAAATTATTGATAAGAATTTTTTATGTGTAAATATTGTATTTTGTGTAAATAGGTTTTTGGAGACAGTGAAACTTTCTTTTCATTAAGAGAAACTGGTAAATTATAATGGTATCAATTAAATATGTGATTATTGTTTGAACGAGAATAGATTAGTTTTGTAATGTTTGATTTAGTATGTTAACATTTTGAATTTATGAGTCAAAATATTTGATTTTAAATTAATATGTAATGAATATAAATTTTTGAATTGTTGTTACAATTTGAAACTAGTTTAACCAAGTTACTATCATATTCTCATTCAAACAAACACATTTTCGCTTTAAGTTGAAATATTATAATTCAAACATTTTTGTCTGAGTAAAAAGAACAGAAAAAGAAGAAATGTGAAATAAAAAGTTTGTTATGAAATATTGAAATAAAAAATATTATTTTCTAATATTAATAACAATGTTTTAACACCTTAATTATTTCTTAGAGAAGGTAATGATGACGAACTTAAATAATTCAAAATTGCCAAGGTATATGGCAACTTTGTTAGCATCTCCATGTAAGAGTATGGCTTTAATTTTTTCTTCATAAAAAAATTATGTGAAAATAGTGAGCAAACGATATGAATGAATGACTACACAAAAAGGTTGGGAATCTAAATTGAAAGTGTCGAGGAAAAACAGTGATGCTTTTTTGAAATGAGGAAACTTCAATTATTTTCTAAAATTTGATGCCACGTATACCATCATTTTTCAAAACAATTTATTGTAATTAAATTATAAAAAAAATATAGTATTTCATTTTTTTCTTGTTTGAGGATTCTGATTACGACTTTAATCTCAGGAACATTAAAACATCACCCTGTTTATTTTTATAAAGACTCGCAAACCCTAACTCCCAAATTAAGCATGCATAATGGTTATTTATACATGCAACATAGGTTTAGATTTATAATGTGTTAAAAATTCATTATCAAAATTATCTAAGTAGAGACAGACAAGAAAGAAAAAACAATGGGGAAAATTTACTAAGTGAGAATAAGAAAACAATTCAATATTTTGGAGTAATATTGTAGGGACAAAAATTTATTTGAACTTTAATGAGAGGGTACTTTCTTTGGGACCAACTGCCTCTACATACTCTATCCCAGTTCTGTCCATCTGTAAGTTTTTGATACCATTTGCAAGAGAGTATTCAATTCTCTTCTTTAATAATGCCCTCGAATTTAGCGAAACGATAATTCAATTATTTTGTCAATAAATGAATCAATTTCTGAACTTTTATGTATATAATATGATAAATGTTAGATAAGGTGTTTCATAAACACGTATGAATAATTAAAGAAGGTTATTTAACAAGTTAAAATTAAGTTATGTATAAGTTTGTTAATTATTGTAATTTTTCTTTCAAATTTTCAAGACGTCCTTTAAAAAATGGTAAGAAATTTTAAATTGAAAATTAAAAATAGATAATACTAAAGAATAACCTTAAAGATAATATATATATATATATATATATATATATATATATATATATATATATATATATATATATATATATATAATTATGATGATCGTGTGAATCTTACACATTCATGTACTTTACTTTGCATGTATTGAATTGGGGAGAAAGGAAGTGAATATCAGTGTGACATATGAGAGACACTACATGTGTATCATGGAGTTAATTAATAATCGATTAAAAATATCATATAAGACAAAGACGTATTTGTAAATGCAAAGGAAGATAAAAAGATAACACCAAATTTATTTCTAGTCATTCAAATCAATCATATCAACTTACAATTTTTTACTTTTCTTTTTTACTCCCTTTTATCAAATTCAAAAATCTCATATTTTGTTTGATTTGGAGTGTGTGGGATGACATTCAGATTTGCTTGAAACTCCAAAAAATTAAGATTGCATAGTGTGTATCACCGTCGAGATAGATTGATGGTCAATCATAACATGCTAAACATTACTATGATGGAGGATAGAATGATCATGTGTAAATATGACAATGGATTTGATTCGACGGAGATAATATTTATCTATTATTTAATTTATAATAAGAAAATTTATTTGTTATTAGTTATATTACTTGTCGGATATTTGTTGAAAAGGAAATTTGTAGGTATTTATAGATGATTAAAAATATATATTTTATAAAAATTTTAAAATAAAATTATAAAAAAATTATAAAATATAATATAACTTAATAAAACATAAATTAAATTTTAATTTAATCTTTTACTGGATATTTATGCGTGCAAACAATATGATATTCGTATGATATTCGTACTTACTTGTTTATAAGCAGGTATTAAAAAACCTTACACATAGATATCAATTATCTGCTGTAAAATTTATCTAAAAATATCTATAAAAATTGAAATTAAACTTAACATTTAGACCATTTCACATAAAACATAAAACTTGAACTCAATCACAGTCTAAAATACTTATGTATTTTACTTATGTACTTTTAGAATTGATATATTGAGAAACTGATTAAATCAATTAATTATGAAAATCACTACTTATACAAAATAATAAATTAATACCAAAATTTAATTTTATCATAGTCTACTACACTTAATTTCTTTATATAATCAAAATGAACAATAATATTTGGAATAATAATCATTTTGTACTTTTTTTTCTTTTTCACTTCTTAATTATGGTGTGCCGTGAGTTTCTCAATCATCACATTAACTAACAAAAACACGATTAATTTATCATTACTTTTCTGTCTTTCTTTTACCAAATTCAAACAATCCCATCACCCTCTTCCTCTTTCTTCTTTCCTTTTGTTTTCTCATTTCTATTCTTCATTACTTCCCCTCTACTGATGCTTATAAGTGTTTATAATTTGTACTAACATCCATCAAATTTGATTTTAAATACATGATTTCTCTATTTAAGATTTATATCACTTTGTCTTTTTAGTTTGAGTTATGCATGTTTTGGCGTGCCAATTTTTTTAGATAATAATAACATATTTAAAATTTAAAAATGCAATTAGTTTATATATATATATATATATATATATATATATATATATATATATATATATATATATATATATATGGTTTAATGTCTCAATAGGTTCCTATTTTTTTTCAGAATTTGAAATAGGTCCCTTTATTTTTTGGCGTCTCAATTGGGTCCTTATTTTTGTTAATTTGATGCAAATAAATCCTTTCCGTCAATTTCATGTGACGTGGCCTTACACGTGTCAATACTGTTCTCAGGCCACGTCACACATTCATTAACGCCGTTTGATGAAATTGACGGAAAAGATTTATTTGCATCAAATTAACAAAAATAAGGACCTAATTGAGACGCCAAAAAATAAAAGGACCTATTTTAAATTCTGAACAAAAATAAAGACCTATAGAGAGATTAAACCTATATATATATATAATATAATATAATATAATGTGATAACCTATTTCTGTCTATGGGTAAGTGGACACAATTTGCAAGATAGTATTAAATTTTGTATTTAATAAGACCCTCGAATTTAGCAAACGATCATTGAATTTCTGAATAAAATTTATACCACAGAAGAACCACCTTTCTGCACTATTTATACGTTTATATTATATTTTATTATATATATATATATATATATATATATATATATATATATATATATAATATTAAATTTTAGATAACATGTTCCATAAACACGCATAAAAAATAAAATAAGGTTATTTCATAAGCTATAATTTACATATAAGCTTGCGAAAGTTTTTTCAAATTTTTATTTTCATTTATTTCGACATAAATAGACTACGATTATGAAAGAAACCATAACCTATTATATGTAGACTAATATTATAAACTAAAATGTTTTTTTAGAATGATATATATTATGATTAGTTAATTGTGGCCTAGATATAGTATTACACCTTTAACGCAAAATATAATTATATAAAAATTTTAAAAATAGAGTATTAGAGTTGATAAATATTTTAAAAAAATGACACCGAGTATTTTTAGTGTCAAAATAATTTAATAATATAAACAAAATTTCTTAAATACGTCTCATTATTTAAAACACTTATTATCTTTCTAAAACTCATTCTCTAAGTTCTCTCTCCTTTCTCTCTAAGATTTCTAAATCCTAAGACATGTATTTGATGATCAGAAGGTGTTTAGGAGATCATGACAGCGAGTTCTCCATTTTATTGAGTACTTTTAAAATTCTTTGAGCTAAGACAGGAGTAGTGTGCTTCATGAAGTCATGGTAGATTTTTAAACAGGTAAGGGAGTCTAACCTTGTCTTTAATTTTAATCTAGAAACTATGAGTTTATGTCATTATTTATCTGTAATGAAATTTTGTTTAATTTGATGAGTTGTTATGATGTGAACTGGTTTTGATTATTGAATGAGCTATTGATAAAATTTTGGTATTTTGTATGATAACATGCTTGTTGATCCATGGTGATTTTGCTGAATGATGATATGAAAGTGTTGAAATTGGTTGTATTGTTTGGATCATGTGAGGTTGTTGTGCGGGAGTATAATTTTAGTAATGAAAAAATGATATGGTTTTGAGGTTAGTGAATAAATAGATCTTATGGTTGGTTTTGGGTCAAATAAGAGGCTTTGACAGGTCAAACTTTAAATTACAGGTTGAATGGGAAAAACTGAGGTTTAAAGTATGTTTTATGGTTAATTTAAACTTGTTTAGATCTATAATTAAGCTAAATTTGAGGTAGAATGGGTCAATGGTTGATAGGTTAATTATGTTGTTTTTGGGTCATAGTTAGAGGTTTTAACAAGTGAAAATCTAAAATAGAGGTTTTATAAGCTTCGGTTTCGTAGTAACCGAAGCGTATATGACGCGTCAGAAGGCTCTATTTTTACTAGTGTACACACATGGATAGGTAAATTGAGGTTTAGAATACCAAATGGGAGTTGTAAATGTTGTGGAGGTGTATGAATTAGGACATGTGAGGTTTGGGGAGTGTATGTTCTACATAATTGATGTTCTGCAGAATTCTACAGGCTCACTGAGTGAGCAAAAGCTCTCTGTTTCTGCATTCGCAGAGTGAACCATGGGATTAGGCGAGTTAATCTAGGGAGAAAATTTTGGTTATAACAGTGGATGAGCAAGAATGTTTTCGCTATTCGCAAAACGAGTGGTGGCTCGTTGAGCGAGATGAGTGTTTTCGCTGGACCAAGGCATGCGCTGAGCGATTTGTTTAGAGTTTGATAGATTGCTTTCTTTCTTTTAATTTCTTGTAATTATGAACTATATTAAGAACTGAAGTTTGTTTAAAAGTAATTATTGAATTAAATGATGCTTTATACACGATGTTAAGTATGTAATTGAGGTGTGATTGGATAAGAATTTTTAGGGTGAAATTCTTGGTGGTGGTTTCAAATATTGTGATTTATTAGGGACTTAGCCTTGAAAGTTATCTTGATACTCCAATAATCATTCCATCTCAAATAGAGAAGATGATTATGTTGTGAGAAGTAGTAGAAAGTCTTCATTTATGGTATGATGTTATTTGTCCATAGGTGGTAAACGAACTAGACTTGTGTGGTAGCTTGGGATGGACTAGCTATTCCACCACACTAAAACTTGCTATAGTCCAAATCAATACATATATCAGGATTGATCGAGTCTATAAATAATATGTATGTTGAGATTGATTTTATTTGGAAATTAGTATTATTGTATGATGTTTTATAAATTGCACGACTGAATTTCTTTTATAATGTTAGTTTAGTTTTTTTGTGTTGTGTTTGTTTATACTTGATGTCTGTTTTGAAATTATCACCTGATGAATGTGAACAGAGAAAAATGAAACTTCCTTGAAGCAAACTTTGATCAGTGAAGGAACAAATATTTAGTTTGACCTATTTATTTAGTTCTTGTTTTAGTTAGATCCGTATATATAAAACTTTAGTTATAGTTATGCTTTAGAATAACTGTAATCAACTTTTATATACTTTAAGTTTTATTGAATATCTTGTTTATTGGATGTGTGATTGTTAACACTATTTAAATAGGATGTTACATGCAATATTTCATTCTCATCAAAATATAAATTTTATTTTAGTTGTATTACACTTATGTTTTGGCGTGCTAGTTTTTTTAGATATTAAAATATTTTTTAAATTAAAAATATATTTAACTTATTTGGAAAGAGAGTATTGAATTTTTTTTCTTTAATAGACTCTCGTATTTAGCAAAATCACCATTGACTTTCTAAAAAAAATTTATACCAATAAGATGAGTCCCTCCCAATCTGCACTTATTTATATATTTATATATTATAAACAATAAAATTAATTCACAAGTTAAAATTAATTTATATAATTATGTTAATTTATTTATAAATTACTTTTAGGCTATAAAAATTATTTTATTTTATTTTCTTTGTTTACCAGAGGTTTCTATGTCTTTAGTTATTTGATCATGGTTTTGTATATAAAGTAGGGAGAGAATGGATTTTGAGCATAACATTGTACATAGTATTTGGTTTGATACATGTTTATTCTATGTTTTACTTGAAAAAGTTCATGCGAGTGAGGCTTACATATTCATTTTGATTTTGAGCATAACACACATAGTATTTGGTTAAAAAAAAAAATCTTACGTTTTACTTTTTTTCCTTTCTTTCTCTTTCTCTACTTAAGCTTCTTTTCAATCTATGAATCATAGAAGTGTTAAGTGTTTGTGATCTATAGTTCAAGTTGTATAGAATTCTACAGTAATCACAAAATAATATGATAGAACAGAAACTGAAAGTAAA
This sequence comes from Vigna umbellata, assembly GCF_029865625.1. Lineage (NCBI taxonomy): Eukaryota > Viridiplantae > Streptophyta > Magnoliopsida > Fabales > Fabaceae > Vigna > Vigna umbellata. The sequence continues at coordinate 39,471,720 of NC_142170.1, forward strand.
TTTAACTTATAGTTATTTAAAATAACCATAAATTTTAAATTTTACAAAAATCCTATCCTAATACAAAACTATAAACATGACTGATCAATCCCTACAAAATTATCCACATAACCGATCGGTCCTAGTCTAAGCAGCGGGATCCTCTCCATCCAGCGTCTGCTCCACCGAACACTCGTCATCCTCTACTCACACCCACAAAATGAACATTGCAAGAAAGAAATACCGAACGGACAACATATACAAGACAGAAAAAAAGGGTAAACTAATGTAATTTAATAGTCATGTGAGCATATGATTCAAACAGACAGATAAGATAATCATACTCATGTATAAAAAATATAAACACATATNATGGGGTCTTACTGAACTTTTGTAAAATGTAGGATTACTTTGAACCAAACCCCTAAAAGTAGGGACCAAATGATGTATTAAATCTTTTAATTTTCGAGTGAAGTGATTATATAATTTCAAATGCAACTTTCCTATTTTCAGGATGACTTCTTATGGAGAGAAAGAGTGGTACTTCTTTTCACCACGGGTATATGCACCGCACTTACATAATCCCTTCCCAGTTCAAGAGTAATTGTATTAAATTACGAGTTTATCCCCTGGACGGTCCCACTGGCTTTTCATGATGCTGAGGATGATAATGATGATAATAATTCCCAAGGATAAGTCCAGAATTTTGCTAATGCCATGGACGTTGAGATGCACGCGAGTCTTGTTTCTGAAGGTGGCAGCAAGCTCAAGATGTTGATTACCTTTGTCGATAATCTCCCTTATGAGTTTGTTCTCTTCAATCCCACAACCCCTTTTTCCTTGTACATGGTAGTGATGGCTTAGTGAGTTTTTGTTTTCTTGATTTCAGATCGTGGGGAAGTCCAGAAGGGAAGTGCAGAGATATTTTTCCAAAAAGTAAAGTTTTGGGAAGATGGGAACCTGTAGGAGGCACCACGGCCAGGGGCTGAGTTTCACGGTGGCGGAGGTCAGAGACTTGAAGATCCAGCTCGAGGAGGGGACGGTCGTGGAAAGGAAGGGGTGGCTCGGAATCACGGCGAAAGTGTTCGAGGTGGCGCTGGAGGTGGCGTCGAAGGTGGCTGTGGTAGAGTCGGAGGGAGAGGGAGGGAGGGAGAGGAGCTGCGAAAGGTTGACTAGTGTCAGAAAAGAAAATGAGGTGGCTTATTACCGTTAGCCACCTCAACTTATTTTTAACGCCGTTGATTTTGGAGAACCAAAAATTATGATTTTTTTAAGGAGAAGGATCAAAATATAGCTTAGTTTGAAAGAGAGACTAAAAACAAATTCGCTTGATAGTTTAAGGACTAAAAACATATTTAACTCTATAAAAAAACTATAGATTATTATTTTTTATAGCACCGTTGCTTATAGTTGTACAAATATTTTTAGAAAAATCATTAGTGATATTTTTTAAATTATTTAAGGTACTGTTAAACCCTAGCTGGCAGCATCACTCTTTCAGCTCTTTCCGAGAACAGGTCATCTTATTTGATCGGCCTGAGAGTCCCTTATGAACATATCAAGCTTTTCCGTAGGTTAAGTTGAACCTTAAATAATGTATTTTAAATGTACTAGTTAAACTTCACACAATTTTTTTCAACCAAAATTAAAAGTATCTAATTCTATAATATTAGTTAATTTTTTTTATTATCTAAACTAAAAAAATTATTCTCTAAATTATCTTTAATAATATTTATTGGATTGCTGTCAGATATAAATACAAGAGTACTTTTAAAATGATAAGCAGATGTAATTGAGTTTATTGAAATTTACTCATAACTATTTTCACTATTTTTTTTATTTGATTATGCAAAGGGATGTTTTATTGAATTTGTCGAGCTACTTTTGTTACGAGAATTTGGATTCTCAATTGTATTTTTAGCGCTGTCTTTTTACTATATGTTAAAAATATATTAACTTTTTAATATATTAAAATAAATACATTTTAAAAACACAGAAAAAGTCAGTACAAAAAAATTCAGTTCAGAATTTAAACTTCTGGACTGCAAAACTGAGACAAGTGTGGTATGGGTTAAGCAACTTTACCACAACTGGACCATTAAAATATTCTTAAAAAGACTAAGCTCACTAATTGGATGCTTAAGTAAAATTACAGTAATTACATTTGAGCCCGTGAGGCGGGAATAGTGGCAACGTATATGATTTGTTGGAGAAGGAGGAAGTAGTTAGGGTTTTTTATGTTCATAAAATTTTGAATTAGGCCACTATCTGGTTTGAGCCAGTTTTGAATTAGGATTTTTAATAGGTTTTAAAACTAATTATAAATTAGGGTTTTTATGATATCATTTCGAATTGACGAAAATAAATCTGTTAGTGAAATTGTGATGGTAATTCAAGAACTTTGTAGTGATTGACATTTTGTCCAATCTACTTGTTTTGGTTACGAGGTCAAGTTACCAAATACCTTCATAATTTCTACTCTTCGTTCTACTGTCCGGAGGTTATCTGCCAAAGATTATTCGACGTTAAAATGAGTAAGTTATATGTTCGGTGACTCAATACAATAGTAATAAATGTACAGTAAATATGATCTACCGTCTTTTTACCTTTGACTTATATTTATATTTTTGGTATATTTATCAGTTTTACATTTTCTCTCTATTCTGTCGTAGTTATTTGTCTCCGAAAATTACAACCACAACCTTAATTTAATTTAATGTTTGTTTGCATGCATACATACGTGTAGTATGGTAGCCACCAGGCCGTAATATAATAATTATTCAAAAATTATGCACCATGGATGGTTGACAATGATCGATAGCAATGTTGTATATGTACATTGTCTCGCATATAATAAGATGATCAGTGGTTAGATTTTCAAAATCTAATTGCAACCCAATATTTAATCTCATGTTGCACGAAATGTTTTTTTTTTTCAATTGTCTGTAACGTGTGCTTATTTCTTAATCATAACAGTTTGTTAAAGCCCATTTGTATACAGAGTCAACAATTCTTGTAAATTAAGACAGTTTGACTATTTATGATTAATGTTAGAGTTAACCATCATAGTTATTATTGATGTACGTTTGTTAAAAGAACCTATATGTTCATAAGAAAAACAGAGGAGTTTCTAATATATTTTATAAAATTGTATGATAATTTGTTATAAAAGATATATTAAATTAGCTTCCCAAATATTATTGATAAAAATGAGACATGGTGATGTCTATTGATACTAACTAAAAATAAGTATTAAAAGTAAATTAAATTAATGTTAATTTAATCAATTGTGATATTATTTATTTTCAACATTTATATTTATTTAAATTAATATTATCTAAATAAATATTAATTTAATTATTTATTTATATTGATTATAATCAATATTAGTAAAGTGTTTTATTCTAAACTTTTGTGTCAGTTTGACCGAGTAACTTAAACAAAAATTATATAATACTTTCATGTTCAAATAATATGAACAAAAATAAATAAATAATTATAATGATTAAATATACGAGTGTAATGAAAAATATGATGCAGATTAGGGAAAAAAGGTGAATGAAAAATATAAGAATAACAATATAGATGAAATAGATGTATAGAGGAAAAAGATGAGTATGGATAAAAGATACGAGTTTAAGAAAATTTATGAATGCAAAAACGAAGAAGACGAGTGTAATAAGATTTATATAAAATGTGAAAAAAACAAAAATTATTAGTGAAGAAATTTGTTATCATCTTTAAATTAAAATTAATATATATATTATATTCATTTTGCAATTGCACACGGATTTAGAATATATAAAATAAATATATATATTAAAAATAAATGAGGACAAATCTTATTTATTTTAATTTTTTTATAGTTAGCGTTAAACCAATGTTATTTATTTTAATACTTTATTATTATTTAACAATTTCTTGATTTACGCTAACTAAAATAAAAAAATATTAAAAATAAATAAAGTTAATATCGATTTAATTAACATTAATATTATTATTTTTAATATTTATTTTACTTTTATTTAACTTAAATAAATATAATTATTAAAAATAAACAAGATTAGAATATGCTAAAACTTAAATAAATATAAATATTAAAAATAAACAAGATTAGGATATGCTAAATTAACGTTACTCTTATTTGCATTATTGTATTAGTGACGTTAACTTAAGTATTTATTTATGTTTTTTTAATTTTTAACTTAAGGATATACTAAATTAATTATATGTTTTTCTAATTTTTAAAATATTAATCTTTTACATCTAATTATAATTAATTAAGTAAATGTTAATATTGTTTTGATTTGGTCTATATTAATGTTTGAAAGTGAAATTTATATTTTTTATAATGTTCTTATTTTAACTCTAGAAGCCTATTGTCATTTGTTTTTTTATAACTTATATAACAAGACATTATAATTTTACTTGAAAAGAACCTATAAGAGAAATGCGTTTCTTTTTTTATGAAGGTAATATTTTAAATATTTTGTATCTTCTTGTTATCATAGAAAGTTAAAAAATGGTTTGACACGTATGTATATATATATATATATATATATATATATATATATATATATATATTATATATAATATATATATAAGCATTATCAAATGAAGTTGAAATGATACTAAATCTAGCTAATCGTTACTAGAGTATGCTATATCTAATTTTCATTTAAATTAATTATAAAGTTAATTTCAGACCAAACCTTAATTAATTTTAAAAAAAAAACCAACGCTTACTTTCCACCTCGGTTATTTTATTCTCTTTCTTTTTGTCTTCTTAATCTTTCTTTTACATAGTAACTTTTACTAGTATAACGAAAATATAATAGTGATTATTTTAGACAAAAGACAATGGTTAATAGAAGTATATCCAAAGTAAAAAATAGGGAGTTTTTGTCTTCATTTAAAAATCAAAGAAAATTTGCTTCAGTATAAAAAAATCAAAGCAATAAATAAAAAAAATAAAGAAAGAAAATAATTTTGAGTTTTTGGCAACGTTCTGAAAGTAATTGTTGTCATATATTTGTTAGATTTTAAATAATCGTCTAATTTTAAGATTCGTTAGATCTATGACATATCATGGAATTAAATAATTATTTAAAATTTCATAGAGTTTATGGTTTGAGTTGTTTTTAGAGTTACTGTCAAAAACTTTTTATTTATGCTTCGATTATTATGTCAATTGACCTTTTTCTACCTCAATTCTTATCACGTCTAAAGTTTGTGTTTTTTTAAAGATGGTTTTATTTATATGACATCTTACATCACAAAACATGCATGCTATGAAATAAAATATGTGTATCACATAAATAAAGAGTAGAATATATTTTTCAATAGAAAATAAAATTATAACCATAAATAAACTCAATGTTTTCATATGCTAATCTACATATTAATATATCATGTACATACAATTGTACAAATATATTTGATTATTTAACCATAAATAAACTCAATGTTTTCTTTATGTAATAAATGTACGTGTCAAGGAGTGGAGCAAAAGTTTTGTACATAACATTATGATTTCAATTAGTATATTTGATTTTCAATTTATGGAGAAAAAAAATTGATTAAATGCAAATATTATTGTTTTCAACCACTTGTAATATAGACATGAATAATGGTCATCAAATCCATTACACTGTAATCGCACTCATATGAGCTGATTTATTGAACATTGAAGAAGATTCACTTTCTTTAATTTATTGAACATAAATTTCAATATTATAAATTTCAACCAAACATTTCTTAAAAAAACTTGGAAATAACAAATAAAATTTGTATTAAATCTCAAAGACTAATTCAATACAACAATATATTTAAGCATACAATTAATCACATATCAAACATACAAAAATGAATAGCGTACTGCAAAATTATATAAAATCATATGTTCATATTAAAAAGTAAATTTTAAGCCTAAAAATAGGGATCCATGTAAAAGGTGGACAACAATGCAAAATGGTGCGACAACTCATTTTTTCTAACAGAACAAAATTCCACCACAAAAAAAATACCTGGACACAAATACAAACAACAACATATTAGTGTAAAGAACCAACACTAACTCAAAAATACTCAATAAAAAGGTAATGAAGAAGGAACCAAAGCTCACCGCAGAGAAATGTTTGAAATATCTTTATGTAGAAAAAAATGTCAGGATTTTATGACATCGGTTTTCAGGAGAACCGAAGCCATAAAACCTATTTAAAATGTTCTTAGTTTAGAAGGTCAAATTTGTGTTTGTGTAACACATCTCTAGACTTGTTGTTTTTTAACCGAAATAAAAATTTTACCGTTTCTTTTTATATTTTGGTACTTTTGATTTGTTTTATATACCAACCAAAATGCCTCTTTCACTTAATATAATAATACTTTGCCCTTCGGAGGCTAAAGCTAATATGCATTGGTAAGATCTATAAATGGAGAGGTTTTATTGAGCTCAACTTGTGTGCCTCCTTTTCAAAACCGTCTAATTGTAAAAATTCATACTGCACGATCATGGCTCCCACTCTCAACTTTGATAGGGAACGAAACCAGGTTTTCTTCTTCTTTTTGTTATTCTGATAAGATTTTCTGATAATATAGTACCGCCATGAAAATTTTTTGGAGAGTGATATACTGCAAAGAAAGGTTATGCAGAAATTAAACTTATAAAATTGTGTTCTAACTAATCCTTAAAATAGAGATAAACATAAAATCATATGAAGATGAAATCAGTAGTTTAATAATGAATTGATTATATGAAGGTCTTTATGATAAATTATTGTATGACTATTCTTCCCTATATAGGTTCTTTTCACTGGAAATTCTTGTGTGAAGGTAGTGATACTAAACAGACCTAAGAAGCTAAACAGCCTTAACCATGAAATGGTAAGTTCATAAAGCCAATTCTTAAATGCTTTTAATATAGATTGCTTCAATCACTAAGAAGTTTAAGTGATTTCATTTTCATACGTAGATGCAAGGAATAGTCACCAGAGACAAAGGCTCTTAATTAACAACAAAATAATGTAAAAAATTTAAATCAAGAGACATAAGTTCTTTTGTGGAAGAATGACAATGGACATTATTGTTGTTTTGCAGATTTGTCAAATAAAAAGTAATTTAGAGTTGTATGAGAATGACCCTTTAGTCCAACTTGTGATATTGAAGGTAAATTAAGCAAATCACCTGCCGGCGAATTTGTCTACTAGCATTTGTTGTATTACGAATTAGAAGAATAACCACAATTTGCAGTTTTTTATTATTATTATATTGAGCTTGTTACAATATTTTTTTCTCAAGTGAAACTACCTACTTAGTTAAATATATCTAGATTAGTAGTTAAATATCTATATCCTTTCTTTTCCTGTTTTAAGGGCAATGGAAAAGCTTTTTGTGCTGGTGGTGATGTGGTATCAGTGATTACGTCTTCAGTTGCAGGTACATAACTTGTCCAAAGTAGCAAAATTTATAAGAAAAATTCCCTAATCCAATATATTTCAATAATATTTTAGTTTTGAAACTAAGCTAATTGGAATAGCTAAATACTTCCATTTTTAATATTTATCTACATATGTGTCAATCTAGGACACTGGACCTATGCAGCTAGCTTTTACAAGAAACAGCTTACTCTGGACCATTTGATTGCAACCTATAAAAAGCCAACAGTGAGTTTGTTAAGTTTCACAAAATATTATCTTTTTCTTTTGTGGTAAAATACTAAGGCTGAATCAAATAACTGCAAATAAAACTAAAGTAAATTTGAACGTGGATAATATTGAATATATAAAATTAAATAAAATGAATAATTAAGATTGAGTTTGGAAAATGAATTAAAATTATACTATATTTAACTCAATCTAAATTTGTATTTTAATACTTCTAAATTTATAAATATATTCTAAATTTTAAATTTTATTTTTAATATAATATTATTTTATTAAAATTTAGTAGTAATTTATATAAAATTATAGTGCATTATAATAATAATTATTAAAATTAAAGACGACATCTTTTTTAAGTTAAAGATTTCCTATATCTTATTTATTTAAAATAAAATAATTTTTTCATTAAACTTTTCTAACTTAGTATAAATTCACAATTTAAAAAACTTCATAGAATTAATTTGTAATCCAAACCATCTAAATCCAACTAACTAAATAGATTAAATGATTGGATGTAAATTTTAAAATATTAAATTTGGATTATATGTTGAATTAGTCAAGTTAGATATTCTAACTCGACTGAATTAACTTCCAATTCGAACAATCCAAAATTAATTAACTTGATAAATTAAATAATCAAATATAAATTTTAAAATATTAAATTTAGATTATACAGTGAATTTAGATTATGCTCACCAAATAGAACAAAAGTTTTACAAAGTGGTTGCTTTTGTGTTGTGGAATCAGGTCTCTCTTATGAATGGAATAGTGATGGGAGGAGGAGCAGGTCTGTCTATGCCCACAAGGTTTAGGGTTGTCACTGAAAAAGCAGTAAGTTTCTGTCATCATCACTTCCCTTCCCAGAGAATTAGAATTAGACAAGATTTTATTTTTCATTGATTATCCAGAATTATTTATGCATTATTCGTAGGTATTTGCAATGCCAGAGGCATCTATAGGACTTTTTCCAGATGTAGGAGCCAATTACTTCCTTTCTAGACTTCCTGGCTTTTTTGGTAGGCTTCTTAAATCTGTAAAAATATATTCATGTTTGTGTTTTTTTCGTTTTTTTGTATTGATATTAATTTGCAATATGAAGGGGAATATCTAGGGTTGAGTGGAGCACGTTTGGATGGAGCAGAAATAGCAGCATGTGGTTTGGCCACACATTTTGTGCCTTCAACAGTATAAAACTATCACCTGTTCCTCAATTAATATACTTTTGACTGTAATTGGTTTTAATAATGTGATATCTAAGAACTATAATATAAATCCGTACAAATAAATTATTCTTATGCGCAACAGAAGCTAACGTCATTGGAAAATGCTTTACAAGTTCTTAATTCTCCAAATGTTTCAACAATTTCTGCACTGATAGAAACGTTCGCAGAGAAACCAAACGTGAAAGAAGACAGCCCTTTTAGGAGGTAAATCAGGAAAACTTACATAGGATTCTGCTCTTTAGATTTTGTGTTTTTTGAGAATTGAAACACATGACAAGGTTTTCACTGTACCAAACTAAGGTTGGAAGTTATAAACAAATGTTTCTCAAAAGAAACTGTGGAGAAAATAATCGAATCATTGGTAAGTATATCTCTGCATCAGTATCATTTCTCCTTTACAATGTTGAATAATGCTTCGTATATAATATGATTTTGAACCATATGATCATGTTTTATAGGAAGAACACGAATCAGAAAATGGAGCTGAAAAATGGATTACGAATGCGTTAAGCTTCATGCGCTCATCTTGTCCTACTAGCCTCAAGATATTTCTCAAATCAGTAAGTATAAAGATAAACCAATATCACACTCTTACTGTTGATCATAATTTTGAGATATAGTTATTTACTGTCTTTTTTATTTACCAAGAAAACGACCTGGGGAAATTCCGTGATGCTTTTAAATATTAATCAATATTACTATTTCTAATCTTTTATAAGAATTTTCTGAAATTCTACAATCAAATTTCTGCTACATTAATTTTTTTAATGAGAATGATTTTGATGAGTGTTAGATTAGGAGAGGGCGGGTAGAAAAGATTGACCAATGTCTTTATCGAGACTATATCATTGCCTGCCACTTCTTCAGAGGAACTTTTGGCAATCATTTCTACGAGGTAAATATTTTCCTGACTCTCTTTTTAAGGAAATTTTTGGTCATTCTGCTATAATTTTTTAAGAAATTATTAAAAGTAATAAACTGTAAAAAATTATGAAATAGAATAAATCGTGTTTGGAAAACATAATCTCGTCTTGCAGAAGTTATGCTTTGCAAATACGATTTTAACCTTTATTTTTTCACAATATAAAACTTAATTATACTTGATATACACAGCTTATGTTCATATAAAAAAAATTAAAAACTAAATTTACTAAATATGAATGCAACATAAAAAAATTTATTAGATACTACTTTAATAAAAAGAAAAATAGAAATCAGGTTTATTACATGAAACAAAATTGTGTATGTTAAATATAATTTTTATATTATTAAAAATAAGAAGTTAAAATTATATTTTTGAAACACAACATTTTTTTTAAAACGAAAAACTACTTATCCAATTTTCTAATTTTCTATAATCTGAATGGTTAATTTCTCCCGTTTATGGCAAGAAGTTAAAACCCTATGTCCACATTATGTTACTTCAAATAAAACGACTTGAATTCTTAAACAAAATAAATTCAAAGAGTTAAAATAAGTATGATTAAGACGAGGGAGTTTAATAAAAGTGTTCATTAAGTCATTTTAGTAATTTATAAACTCTTTTGATCACAAATCATCTCAAATAATAAAGATGTTTTCTTCTGATGATTTATATTTGTGGTAAAAAACAATGTCTCTAAATTATTAGAGTTGGAAAGTTTAAATCAGTCTCTAAGTGTCACCTCTCAAATAAATTTGTTAATATATTTCATCAATAATGAAATTATAACTATTTTGACTGTACATTAGTTTTTTTCCTCTCTAAATTAGGATATAGAGATTTAGTATTTTTATGTTGTAACAATTGTTCTCTTGGATGTACTGAAAAGGGTTCGAGAGCAAAGCTATTTGATAAAGACAACAAGCCTAAGGTACGACATAATATCTTATGTTCCATTTCCATGGATGTACTTTGATTATCTGTTTTAAACCTATATTGTTATATAGTGGGAGCCTTCGAAACTAGAGCTTGTTGACGAAGAAATGGTGAATCAATACTTTAGGAATATCAATGATGAAGAGTGGGAATATCTTCGATTTCCTGATAGATCCAATTACCAAATTGCGTGCAAATTGTAGATTGAAGTATAATAAGGTTTAATTGAACTCATTCTTGGTGGTTAGCCATAAGAACTATGCAAGTAATCTATGAATAAAGTGGAGTGTTTCTACGTTTACATATGAAGGTACATAAGAGGAATTGATGCCCAATGCGAGTAATCTTTTGGAAGTCTCAAATTTAACCTTTCATTTACACTTCCTTAGATTCATCTCTTCCTCTTTATTAATTATTAGACAAAAATAAAAGAGATACTAGTATAATTAAATAAGAGTAATGAATATTCAATTATTTAGAAACAAACATTAAAATTGTTGAAGATTAAGTAAGTTAAGAGCTAAAGAAAAATTGATTATACTAATGTAAAATGAGTAATAATAATTACAAAAATTATAATATTATCATTTTTTGTCGGTTTGACTGACGCTGACTAATTAAAAAAAATCTTGTACAGTCCTTTTATCTTCAATAAAATAAAATATAAATAAAAAAAATGCAGTAGAAGAAGAGTAGTGTGGATAAAGAAAATGAACATAAATAAATGAAATAAGGATATGGATGAAGAAAATAGAAGTGAATGAACAAGACGAGCGTGAGAGATCGAGTTAAATTTAATGAAAAAATGAATATCTGAAAAAAAAAGTCAACTAAGAATATAAGTGTAAAAAAATTTATATTAAAAGTGATATTAACTTATGCTTAATCAATCTATTTAGTCCATGTTAATTTAAATAAATATTAAAATTAAATAAAATTAGTTTCAATTAATTAATATTAACTTCATTTATTTTAATTAACTTCGATTAAAGATGTCCTAGTCTCGTATGTCGTAAAATTTTTTACTCCTGTTAAAAAGTAATTAACATTAATTTTAGAATGTTAATATGACTCTATTAGTATCTAATATTATATTTACACCAACTAAATTTGTGTTAATCTAACATCAACATGAGTATTTATTAATTACAAAAAAACTAAAAATGATTAACATCGATATAGAATTGGTTAAACCGTCTCTCTCAGAGTCAAATTATTTAAAACTAATTTTGTATATTTAAATGTTTTAAACAAATTAAGCCTTTATATTTCATTAGAATCAATTAACAACTTTAATAGTTTCATAGTTTAATTAACAATAATATTTGGAAGCTAATTTAATATATATATATAATGATATATTCATGTTATCATCATGTAGATATGAAACTCCTCAACAGAGGTGATGAAAAGTTATTACACTACACACCCGCGATGATTTTGACATTTCATGCAACAAAAGTGACTTTATACATGCGTTTTACAAATTCAGAAACAGACGAAATTTGACCGTATAATACATGGAAAATACAGTTGTATATATAATCGTAGAAAAAGGAAGGAAAATTACAGAGACGATTGTGAAAACAGACCGAAAATTGGATTAATAGTTGTAAAGCCACCATCAACAGCAAGATTATGTCCACTGATGTACTTAGACTCATCACTTGCCAAATAGAGTGCAGCCTCTGCTACATCTTCTTCTGTCAAAGCAACCCCTTTAAGATTTGAATAAACTTTTGAGCTGCCATCATCATCAAGTTTGAAGAACCATTTTCCAGATACGTTAGTGATGAAGTAGGGTGACAAACAGTTCACTCTGATGCTAAATTTTCCAAGTTCAGCAGCTGCATTCTTTGTCAGTCCTACAATGCCATGTTTGGAGCTTGTGTATGCGTGAGTTGCAATCCCTCCAACACTTGAACTCACACTTCCTATGCTTATTATGCTTCCCTTTCTCGCTGGAATCATCACTCTAGCTGCATGCTTTGTTCCCAAGAACGGACCTATCAGATTCACTCTCACAACACGTTCGAATTCAGCCACATCGTTGTCAAGAATGATGGGTTTAGCTTCATCTATTGTTGCAGCATTGTTCACCATTATGTCTAGCTTTCCGTACTTGGACACAGCCATGTTCACTGCATTTTCAACATCCTTTTCTTTGGACACATCACAGTGTATGTAAGATGCAGATTCAGTTCCAATGTCAGCTTGAACTGCTTTACCTAGCTGATCTTGAATGTCTGCTATCACAACCTTTGCCCCATGTTTGCAAAACAGCCTTGCCATGCATTCGCCAATGCCCCTTGCCCCACCGGTGATCAAAGCCACTTTTCCTTCTAGTCTGCAAAAGATTGTGCCATGTAACAAAAAGATGTATGACTTATTTTTTAATATATTTATTTTAGCTTTTAACTTATTTCTCTCTTTTAATTTATTTGTTTTTTTCTCTCTCTTCCATTATTGCATGTTGAATTTAGACACAGCTTATTCAGAATAAAATTAGGTACCAAAAGCACAAAAAATAGGAAAAACCTAAAGATCAACATCTATGAAATATGAATATACAGAGAGGATGGAGAGAGAGTTCATCTTGTGCTCAGGCAATCTGTTAATCATATAAACCTTCCATGGTTTAAACTAATTAAAGTTATTATTTGTGAAATATAAAACAATATATTTGTTGATGGGGTTATAAATTAAAATCAAATAGTGTTTTATCATTAAAGTGCAACTAATATAAGCAAAATAGAAGAAAATATTGGGTGGTTTTCACCCAGATTAACACAAGCACTGCATATTATGTTTTTGTTCGTACCTCATTGCAGGAAGAGGTAGCTGTGGGCATGCTATACTAAGAAGATGACCGAGTATGAAGTGGTGTAATTAAAGATAAGAGAAATATATAGTTGAATGCTAAACAGATACGAAGCACGAGTCTCACGTAGCGATAAGAGCCACCAATGATAACGACAAAGTGTTATTATAGTTATGGATGATAAATATACTTTATATAAATATATAATATATGGTAAGATATATAAATATTATATATATAACTGGTATACTAAGTTTAATAATATTTATATTGATTGTTAGACTGATGTAGAGTTGAGAAATTTCATGTAAACTATAAAATAAAACAATAAATGTTTATTGGAATATATATGTAAATCATGTATTTGAAAGAGTTTTGTCTCAAAGATGGAATATTAAAGAAAAACTATTAACGGGTTTGTGCATTTTTCTAACTTCTGTGTATGAACATGGAATTTGGTTAGGGTCATTCCTAATCTATATACAGTGTTATTGTACTGGAAATAGTAGTATGAATCAACTTCAAAGCAAAAAACAATATATATTTCATAGATCTTGATACTAAGAAAATGTTGAAAAACGTTATCTGAACTGTGATATTGATGAAGCATTGAGTAGGCAAATTTGACCGAGTAATTAACACATTTGTCTCCTTTTATGTTCATCCTTCCTAATTAGTAATATTTTTTTCCATGAAAACTAATTGTTTCTTCCACAAAAGCCATTTTTTTTCTTAATTGGAAGCTCCATTCACACTCTCCAAGTCAATCTCTCGTGTCTCTCATTGAAAATAATTGTGGTATAGAGAGTTATTATTCAACAATGTTTGGTTTTAAGTGAATTTGTCAACTCAATGTTTCTATTACGACTCACATTTCCCTAACCAATTCATTGTATCTCTATAGGAGAACAATTGCTGTTGAGAATTACTATACGTTAATATTTTACTTTTAAGTGTTTATTTTCCCATATATCTGCTGGAGAAATATAAATTTAAGCTTAGTTTACTTAATTCATTTATGACCGATAACTTTTTCTTGATCCACTTTTGAGTTGAAAAAAAAAACGAATTTATACTATGTCAAAAATCATTTTTTCCTCTCTAAGATAGTGAAAATAAGAAGGATATAAAAAAGGACACAAGTTATGCAGAGCGATTAACCATTTTCTGAATGCCTTTTTTTTTAAAGAAAATTAATTCGGTCATAAATTATTTCACCTAAAATTCTTCTAAAATGAGTTGTTATATAATATTAATGAAGAAAACCGATTAAGAAAAATCATTATTTTTAATGAGACCTTTTATTATTTTCTAACCACGTTTTTAATAATTTTATTTTATTAAAAATTAATAGTTTTAATTAAGAAATTTATATTAACTCAAGCAAACTTATTCAATGATGTGGGTTCAAATTTCTATAAATATTTGAAAAAGGTTTCAGAGGAAGAATGTCACCATTTTACACATAGCCCTCTTTGTATAACTCATGGTATATAACAGGGGATCATTAATAAAAGATTAAACACCAAGATGAAATCATATATGTAAATCCTGAAAAAATTAGTGATTTTAGAATTAACAATAAAATTAATTTTTTATTATTAAGTTTGATCTCTGATTCAATATTTAATGATGAATATCCGATAATATGCTGTGTTTGGATTAGCGGGTGAATTGAAAGAATTGTAAAAAACAAGGAAATGAAAAATGAGGCTGTTGGAATTAAAGAAAATGTGTAAAAATTGAGAAAAAAAAAAGTTTGTAGCAGATTTGATTTTTTTAGTGTATGTTTAAAACAATCATAAAATTGGTTTTTAAAAATATTATAAAATATGTTTAAAAATATAAATTTAATTATTTTTTTAAAAAAAATTAATTTTAATTAATTAATTATTATAATATAAAATATATATTAAAAATATTATAATTATATCATTAATTATTTTAATTATTCATTTTACTATAGTAATAAAATATATTCATAAATGTTTAATTATTATATGTTACATATTAGTTTTAAAATACATACTAAAATTAATTGATTTAATATAAAAAAATTATTGTTCATTTTTACTACACATTTCTCCGATTTTTCTACTCATGAGGTAAAAAAGTTAAAAAAAATCATCTCAATTTTCGTACCTATTTTTATGTCGTCTTTTGTTCTTTCTTTCAAATCAGTCCTGGTGTGTTTCCATGGTAGGAAACAAACAGTGCATTAGGGTTCTATTGTTTTACCCTCCTGTCCAACACGATGTTGAAAGCTTAACATTTCTGACATCTTCTACTTGTTTTCTGTAATCATTCATGAAATAATTCAACTTTACAGAATAGAAAAAGAATAAAAAGTATAATATTATTTCCTTTTTTGCCATTATCTTCTTTTATGCCATCCCAGTGGTTTTCTTATCTTATGAGCACATTTTTTTATCACAGTTAGACAACAATTATTGTATATCAATTATGTGGGTTATGTACGTTCTCTCTGCATATCTTGTACCACTCTTTGAACTTTCATAATATATGTTAAAAAATTTTTGGAGAAATTTGTTTGTGAAGAATGCGTATAGATGTTAAAAACATTGGACCTAATGTGTTCTCCTCCCAATGTTTTTGTCAAGCTTGATACAAAACACTGGTGATGATACAGTTCACTCGTGATACACTACATTATTTGTTTGCTTGAAGGCAAAAAATTGATTTTGCGGGATTTAAGAATATTTGTAAAATTGATAATAATTTAAAATATTTATTGAATAACAGTTTTTAAATACGTATTTTTAATTTATCAAAATATTATTTCATATTACTTTATACAATTAAAGATAATTTTGTAATCTTGCTTTTCTTTTATCTATTAAATTTTTTTATTAATTACAATCAAATCATTTATAAATTTTATTTCCTAATTCACTTACTTTCACCTACAAATCTCTTTAGAAAAGACAAAAACTTTAACCTCAAATTCATCCACTTTTTTCTCATTGGGAGAGAATTACTCGAGAGATACAACGTTAATGAAACTTGAATTTAACCACATAAAATATTGACACTACTCTATATCCAAAACCTTAAGGCAATGATTAATAGATCTTCAAAATTATATAATATTCTACTTTCTCATTTTTACCCAATATAGGATTTAGACTTACACGTAAAATTCTAACAATAGATAATTCCCACACATGAAACTAATTAAGAGTGTTATTTGTTTTTTGTTGTTCTAGTTTGAAATATGACACAATTTTTTCTTGGATAAAACGATCACAAAATTTCCTTTCATTAGTTTTTTTTTACAAAATAGTCTTACCTTTAAAACTTACCCATATCCTTTTCAATTTTATAATTTAACATTCAATCTTATATCTTTGATCATTACAAGAAAATACAATATTATTAACGGATTATTACTGATGGATAGTGATCCGTCGATAAGACACATTTGCTAGTGAATTTATTGACGAAGTATAGAATGGTTGCTTGTTAGTAAATGAATTGTTGAAGAAGAAGTATTGAGACTATTAGTGATTATGTATTCCAAATATAAATATTTAATTCTAGAAATATTTTATGAATTGTTGAGGAAGAAGTACTAAGACCATTTTTGTGTATATCACCTTCACAAAACTATTTATTACTCAAATGTTAACTTTTAAAGTTTGCTCATTCATATTATTTAGGTTAAATGATTTCATTTGTTGTTTAATTTCATAGAAAAAATTTAAATGAATTTCTTTATTTTTATTTGTCTCAATTTAATTCTTGTTTTAAAAATTTAATGCAACTAAGTTATTTTCTTTAGTATTATCTATATAAATAAAAATGTGTCATATGTTAGTTCGTATTTTTTCATTTTTCTAATAAAAAAATATCAATTTGTATAAATTTTTTTTAAAGACTTATATACAAATTAAATTTTGTTTGAATTTTGAGAGGAACAAAATTGTTTAATTTTTTAAAACAATAGCACTAAATTGAAATGAAATAAAAATACAGGGACCAAATTGAGATAACATAAAAATATGGGAACCAAATTGAGACAAATGCAATGATATGTGGCCTGATAGGGACACGTGGCACTGGCAATGCCATGTCACACTATCATTGTCACGTGACACAATGTCAGCTTGACATTTGGGAAATTTTTTTTTGTAAAAATATTTCAAAAAATAAAAAAAATAAAAAAATATATTTAAAAAATTCAAAAAAACCATGAGGTGACACGTGGCACCTTTTTAATTGTGTTAGTATGGAACTAATGGTAAGGACTTAATTGCTAAAATTTTAAAAAATAGGGACCACTTCAAACAAAAAAAGTGAGGGACCTATTTGAGAAAAGTCACCGAAAATAGGGACTATCGAAATTACTAAACTTTCGTTTTTCACCAAAATCCCTCTCCCTCAACCTACCCCGATCATCAATTTGAAACTCCCCAGCTTGTGGTGTGACTGTGGATGCTGGTAGCAGTCCAGCGAGCGCGACACTAATGGCAGTGGCAGTGGCACGACCCTGCTGGCGATTTGCGCAACATTGGTGGCGCGACGATGACTTGACGAAGGGGAGAAGATGGCACGAGAATGGCGTAACAGTGGCGCGACCCTGTTGGCAATTTGTGTGACGATGGTTGTACAAGCATGAAAGTGGTGGCACGACGGTGGCTTGAAGGGTGGCACAACGGTAGTGCATGGGGGGAGTGACCCTGCTATCAATTTACACAACAGTGGTGCCACGAGCGCGACAGTGGTGGCACGATAGTGTTGCTGGGTGACTATGGCCGTTGCGTTACGGTGGCTGGTGATAGTGGAGGGTTTGTGGTTGTCCAGAACCCCTAAACTGGCAATGGAGGTCTAGGAGAGGTAAATTTGTGTTGAATGGATTGCCTTCTTGTTTTGGTTCTGAAATTGGACTAATGGATTGCCAATGATGCGTATGCCTAATTGAAATTGGTTCCTAATAGATTTGTTATTACAATGATGCTTACTTCCAAATTGGAATTGGTTTAATGGATTACCTTGGCTTAAATGTGTTTTAGTAGTAGTTATTGTAGGTTTGGTTTTCATACCTTTCTGCATTCTAGATTAGCCTTTGTAATTGCAATCTAAACTCATTTCTCATGAGTTTTTTTGTTGTAAAGGGATTGTTGATGTCGAAGGTTGGTGTTTGCTGCCTCTTTGTCGAGGGAGAGTTTGTGGTTGTGTAGAAGCCCTAAACTATTAGATGCCTCATGGACCATTGAGGTAAGTTATGAGTTCTCATTTGTTTGTATTTAAGTTCTTAAGGTCTGGATTTCTATTTAACTGTCGCACCATGACCTTTTAGATATTGGGATAGTAGATAAAAATTAATCAATATCTATTCATAGATAGTAGATAGAAATGAAGCTTCACATTTTAGTGCAGTTTAATAGTCATCATTAGATTTTTGTGTTTGCTTGACCTGTTTTGTTTACAACCATCACAACCTTCACAACTATCACAACCACTTGACTTAAAAGAATCTTCTAGTGTGACAGTTTTCCTTTGTTTGTTCCAACTTTTTTACTTACCCAAGAAACCATTGGACTTTGATTCAATCTCATTTGAATTTACATCCCAATCATTGGATGTTGAATTATTCAATACTTTAGGACTGTCTTCGAAGATAGCCTTAAAACCAGAGTTATATGGTAGGGACATTTCGAAATCCAAATTTTCTTCTTTTAGCAAAGCATCAATGTGTTCACCTAAACAAGCATCAATTTCTTTTTCCCCATAAGTACAAAATATATTATTACCACTACGTGAGTTCGCGGGCAGTTACACGCACTGTTCATCATTTTCCTCCTCGCGTTTTCTTTCCTCGGTTTGCATTTTCCAGGTGTGTTTTCTCTCTTTTGGACTGTTTAAACTTAGTTTTGCTCCGATTAAATTACTCTTTGATGAATTATCTTCAATTTGAACCGATTAAAATGCGTTTTCATTGTGTTTTGGTGCAGTTTTTCGCGTGTTCTTGGGTGGCGATTTTGAGGGTTTTTGGCCTGCGAATTCTTACGTGCACTCCATTTCCCTCCATTACTTTTTTAATATGCTAATAAGGTTAGCTTTGTTGTTGAAAACTTTTTGTGTATGCATGTTATTGGCTTTTGGGTATGCATGTTATTGGCTTTTGAATATATGCATGTGATAAAGTTTATTATGTTTTTATGATTGGCATGTTAGATTATAAGTATCAAATTATTGAGTGAAACTTAGTTCCCATTTGAAATTTAACACAAACGATTAATCTTTTAATCCTTTGTATTAAATTTTGAATTGTCCGATTGAACCGTTTGGAAAAAATATTTTTCATAATTTGCTATAACATGTATGTTGGAGTCTATGGATAAAATTGATAAAATTTCGGTTCAGATTATTTGTATTGTTCTCCGGATGCATATTTGATTGTGGTTATCTCTGACCACTTTCATTTCGTATATTTCGGAGACCAATGCGAAATGCTGCCGAAATCTTATCAAACTTATCATGTTAGACTTCTTTGCACGTGTTTTAGCAAATTATGAAGAAAAAAAAATTCTGAATGGGTAGGGCCTAACCTTGTGAGAGTTAAAAAATTGAAACTGATGAAGTATGTTACGAACATAGTATGGATCGAAGCTGGATGAATGAATGTCACATCAGTGAAGAATATGAGAAGGGTGTTTCGGAGTTCTTGCACTATATTGCACAAAATGCAAAGTCTGTGAACGGGACATATTTTTGTCCTTGTGTTCGTTGTACAAATCAAATTCATCTTTCAACATATGAAAACATAATGAATCTTTCTTCACTTTGCAGCGCTTTAAGAGTACATCTTCTATACCAGAGGACGCAATTAAGAAGATAAGACAGGAGTTGACAACTTATCTTCTGCAAAGATGGACCTACACTAGTACAATAAGGGGAAACGACAGCGGTTATTTTTGGCTATAGGCACCGGTTTCCCAACCGAGGCATATTCAGGCGAGGTAAAAAGTCAAAGACTTTTGGTCTCGGTTGTCAACCGAGGCATAAACTCACATCCTACTGCCTCGGTTCATCTCTAACCGAAGCATATACGTTTAACGTTTTTTTGATTTATTTTTTTCGTAGCACATTAGGCCTCGGTTCGTGGTAACCGAGGCATAAAGTTCCACTTTACTGCCTCGGTTTGGGCCATAACCGAGGCAGTAGATCCATTTTTTGTTTTTTTTTTCTCCTCCGCTACACATTCTGCTTCGGTTTTGACCATAACCGAGGCAGTAAGTTGGCTTTTGACCTCGGTTTTTACCAGAACCGAGGCATATAAGTACGTTTTTTTTTTTTACAGTGGGGTCTGTTTCTTCAACATTCCCAATCACAGAAACAGACCTGCATATCTTTTTGTAACCAGAACAGTCCAGAATATTACAGAAACGTATATTTTAAATGAAATTCATATTAAAACATAAAATATATTGAATGAAATCATAAATCAAATTCTTAGAAGCATAAATCAATCCAAAATGTAATCATAAATCAAGTTTCAAGCATAAATCAATGCAATGTACATGTTCAATTTATAGTAACGTAGAAAAGCATAAAAGAACTTAGAAACATAAACTTAAAACTTAGTATATCCTAATATCTACTACATACTATTATATAAATGAATTACATATCTTGCAAGTGTTTTCCTCACAAGTTGGATTGACTTCTCTGGAATTGGAGCAGTCCTATTAAATCTCTGCATAAAGTACAATGATTTCAATTAGTGTATATGAAATCCAAATATAGAGAACATAAAATTGAAACCTAAATATTACCGTTTCCCATCCAGTGGTGTAATGTGCACGAATGATGGTCATCATCCAAAACATAACGTAGTAACCACATTCATATGACCCCATTTGTCTATTACACTACAATATATCATCATAATTATAAAATGTTAAGTAACATCATTTGAATGGAAGCAAATGTAACAAAGTATGGACTAAAATACCAAACCTTAAGAGAAACCCATGCAAGCTTTTTAGCTGTAGCAGTAGATCTCCCAGATAACATCATATGTGCTGCAAGGGAACTATCAAAAGAAATTCTTTTAGCATACATTTATATAAAAAAAAAGGACCAGACATTGAGATTCTTACCAATCTACTGCATGTCTAAGAGGGCTGGGAGGAGACTTATGCAATGAACAAAACCAAACAGCCGTGTTCTCCGGTATGGAGATCACAAGTAGCTGCCAATGACACCTGAAATTGGTAATAACTTATGAATGATATACCAAAATTAATAAATGAATGTGTTGAAGTTAACAAACTTCACTTACCCATGTATATAAGGGAGAAAATATATCTCCTTCCCCGTTCCAAAGCAGGTGGTGATGTATGTCTGGATATCATCAAATTTATTTCTCTCATGAGTCATAGAAGGGTCAATGAACCCATATACATCGTTGAACCCCTTCTTGTTACTAACATCAAACAGATACCTAAAATGAAGAAATAATATGATATAAGTAAGTTGATAAAATACATGTATATATAAAAGTTTTCATAAACTTACATCATCCACAGCTGAATGAGTGTAATATTAATTTCATCTCTCCCCGACGCAAGCTCCCTAACATCTTGCTGATGCAAGTACAATGGCATAAGAGCTTCTCTTCCAAATGTAGTAGAATCCCAATGTACATTCATCGGCACCTCTGAAATGAGTTTAGCAAGGTCGTCTAACGCACCAAGAGGGTCTTCCTCAGATAAATGAGTTTTCTTCGGTCTAGGACTTCCCTCTTGACCTATCTGCTGTTAAATGCAAAAATGGTTGTTATAACGTCAATTAGAAGTAAATATTAAAATTGAGAAGTATATAGTACGAGTGTTTACCGGGGGATTAGATACATGACCAACCAAATGTCTAGGCCAGGCGACAAAGGACCTAAATGCTTCTTCCACAGTGAAGAACTCATCTGTAGGCACAGGAAGAACGGCATCCGCTATGACAACTTCATCGACCGTGACCTTGAACTCATCTTCTGCAAGCTGTACCCCATGCACTACAGTGGCTGTCTCATACACTGTACCACGAGCCACTAGCATGGTCCCAGTATCAGAGAGAATATATAAAGTCTTCTACCCCTCTCTCGTACTCAGTGCTGATGCGTGGTAAATTCATCCACCCTCTATCCGTACGCATGTTTACTGAAATTGTTTACGCAATTTCAATAATCTTGAATGATCACTTTGATCGTGTTTGTATTCAAGGTGTGACCCTATCCCATTCAAGAAGATTCACTTTTTTTAGTTTATTAAACATATCAATTTAAAACAACATATCTTAATTTTCACGAAATTTTGCCAGCATTTCGCATTGGTCTTCAGGTTACACGAAATGAAAGTGATTATGAATCACAATCAAATATGCACCCGAAGATCAATACAAAACACAACGACAAATTTTCGTGAAATTTAAGACGTGTATATTAAATTTGATATGTCATAATAAACTATGAAAAAGTTATTACTCTTCTTAAACTGTCCAATCGGACAATTCAAGATTCAATACTTGTAAATTATTATTACCATCTCCATTGTATTCATTTTTAAAAAGTACATTTGTTTATAAAAATATGGAGATAGTAAATAATTTCTGTATTGAATCTCAAACGGGAATCTAAGGCTAATTCAAAACGACAATATATCCAAACAAACAAATATTTACATATGCAACATAAATCAAGTAAAAGGAAGCAAAGGACCATTAAAACCACCACAGACAGATATCAATCAAATATATATTCATATATATATATAGATATATATATATACGTGTTGCCCTAAAGTCAAGTGCTTCATGACTCAAAACACAAGTTATGGCCGACATCTAGGTCAAGTGAATCTAATAACTTGGGTTTCTCTACTATCTTTTTATTTTAAGTCTTCCAAAAGTAATTGATAGGTTTTAGAATATTTTTTAGAATGGATTTTATTGTTCAATTAAAGAATTAAATAAGTAAATTTATTAATTATTTCAATTTATTATTGTCTCAAGATTAAGTTTTTTTAGATGTTTTCAATTTTCGTGTTAGCTTTTTAGTTTAGAGATGTTTACTTTTTAACTCAATAACCATTATAGTTAAGATATTTAAACAAAGTTAATTTATTTTGTGATATTTTATCTTTAATTGTTGAAAACCGATTACTAAGAATTCTTGCTTTGAGAATCAGAAGACGGATGTCTTACTAAGTACAGCAAGACAGATATTGCAAAGAAAATCAATTTTTCAAGGAAGTGGCATAAATCTAGAAGGAAGGTTCCATCATTGGCTTTGAAGCAGTTGATCACTGTGTACCATTCTATCAAATAATTTCTGGGTCATTATAATATGTTGGCTTCTATTCTATTCAAAGTCCAAACAATTTTAGCAGTTCATCATTCAACTATTATTAACATATTGTATTAATATAGTGGCCTTTTCTAGTATAAACAATTTGAGCATTTGACCTTTTATTGTTTGTCTCGGATCACACACGCATACACATTGTTACAACATACACTTACATCATCGTTTCCTATTCATTCCAACACTGTTACAGCAGATAACAACAGTTTCAGAGTGGGAAGCTTAAAAGGAATCCAAGCAAAAAGCAACAATCAACAATGGCAGAAGCAGCGCTTTCAAAAACCATAATAAAAACGCTTTAAAAAACTTACCGTCGCGGGAAGAAGCAGGGCTTGGAGACAACGGAGGCACGGCGGCACGACGGCTGACGCACGGAGAAGAAGACAATCGCGCCTTGGTGGTGGAGGCTCGCCCAGAAACGAACGCTGGTGGTCCACGGAGAAGAGAGCACAGGGAGGTGTTGAAGAAGAAACCGTAAAGGAAATGGCCACCGGACTTGGACAACGATTCGCCGGAGACAATGGAGGCACGGCGGCACGACGGCGGACGCACGGAGAAGACGCCTTGGTGGTGGAGGCTCGACGCTGGTCGTGACAGAGAAGACAAAGCACAGGGAGCGTTGAAGAAGAAACCGTAAACCCTTCTGTTTTACGGTAAAAATGAAACCAATACTGCCTCGGTTTTACGAATAACCGAGGCCTAAACAGCTTAAATTAGGCTTTCGGCATCGGGTTTACGAATAACCGAAGCAATATATGTGGCATATTGGCAGATGAAAAGTCTGAACGCACACGTTTACGCCTCGGTTCACTGCTGTAACCGAGGTCATATTGTCTTTCGGTCTCGGTTCTTGGTAGACCCGAGGCAATATCCTCTTGACCAAAAGCTGTCAGTCTGACTTTGCAGAGGTGGTTGAGTGGCAGAGATGTTTATGCATCGGGTGGCACAGTGAACCGAGGTAGTATTCGTTTTAGGCACCGGTTCCCAAGCAACCGAGGCATATAAGTTCCCGTTAATTACCAAAAAGCCACCGCGTTTTTATATGCTTCGGTTTTGGGACAACCGAGGCGTATTGGCCGCCTTTAAAAGTTGTTTTTTTATTAGTGCTAGGAAGATTTATTATTATTGTTGAACATTTACATTTAGTTTAACTTTAACTTTTAATAGTTTAGGTTTTGGATTGTATTTTAGTACTTTGTTAACTTGAAACACGTGTGTGTGTGTACATATATATATATATATATATATATATATATATATATATATATATATATATATATATTATACTGTGCTGGGACAATTTTCAGTTTTTCAGATGTGGTTTTATTGCAAAAATAAATTAATTTATTTTAAAAAAAAACCCAGTAGACATTCGTTAGTGTACAGTCCGACGTCTATAGACGTCTGTCAGTATACACACATACGTCCAATGGATTATAGAGGCTGAGCACGTTCCAAGGTCTTAGACGTCTGATCTATGTGGTCAGACGTCTATATAAACGTCTGACTGTACAGGTTAGATGTCTATATAGACGTCTGACTGTACAGGTTAGGCGTCTATATAGATGTCAGACGTAAAAAGCTTACAATAACATATGTCTAAAGCCTTTTCTGCACTAATAATTTTGCATTTTTTTAGTGTTTGCACGACTCATTCTTCTTGAGACCTAAATCTAGGTAAAGGCATACATGTCAATCTTTTTGACAAACTTGATTATCACTATGTATCCTCCAATTATATTTGGTAATGTAGAAGCTTCTTCAATCACAATTCCATTAAAATCTTCTCTTTCAAAACTTGTCTCAATATTATATTGAAACTTATAACAACACATTATGAAGTTTCCACCGGTGTTCTTTTACCTCTTCTACCATTTTTTTATCAATAAATATTACTTAATTATTAATATTTTAGTAATTGAAGAATTGAACTCACAATATCTCCTTTTTTTTTAAAATCATCAAACTAATCTTATAATTTCAAAACTACAGAGAAAAATAAACCAAAGAGATAGAAGATCACACAAATTTGATTAAAGTATTGATGAATTTTAACTTAATCTATAACAAAATTTACTATGAAAACATATATATTATACTTGAAATCTCTCTCTTAATTAACAAAGCCTCGGTTTGTAACACTACAAGGTCTTTATTTCGGGTTTAGATAGAGTACATGTGGACCATGCCACCCACACCTAGTCACAATACCAACTTAAAACATAATAATAATAATAATTATAATAATAATAATAATAATAATAATAATAATAATTATTATTATTATATGATGATAATGATAATAAATAATGATAATGATAATAATAGTAATAACATTATTATTATAATAATAATAATTATCATTATCATTATTAATGATAATAATAATGATAATGATAATAAAAATAACATTATCATAATACTAATAATAATAATAACTATAATAATAATAATAAGGATAATAATAATGATAATAATAACTATAATATTGATTTTTATATCAATTCTAAATTAATATAGAAACTTTTTTTTTATCGATTAAAAGTACAATTGGTAAAAAGAAAAGTCTCCTAAAAAACAATCATGAGATGAACCTGCTACGAGATGCGAAATTTCTATTTATAATGTAATCACAAACACAAGTTATATCAACTCATAATTTTCGCATTCTAAACATGATTCTTTATTTCTGAACAAGTTTTCGAACTAGATAAGATGCATGGATGCTTTTTTTATTTTGTTATGATCATTGATTATCCAAGTTTACCACACTAATTTGTTTTGAAAAATAACACACGTTCACTACAACCACACAAATATATTGATAACTTATGATTGCTAAACTACAAAGAAAGATAAACCAAAAAGATAGAAGATCACAAATGAAAGGTATATAATGTGATTTGATTGAAGTAACAATTAATTTTAACTTAATATATAACAAAATTTACTATGAAAACAGATATTATACTTGAAATTTCTCTCTTATAACAAAGCCTCATTCTTAGTTATCAGTTCGTAACACTACAAAGTCTTTATTTAGGGTTTAGATAGAGTTCATGTGGACCATGCCACCCACACCTTCTAGTGAACACCATAGCAAACAAGACGTGTTTTAGATTTTGCTAAATCAATCTTTACATAATGGCCGACAAAGGTTAATTACATATACAACTTTAACTAAACACAATTTTCTTTCACTTTTTTGTAAATGATTTTTTCTATTGTTATTTTAATAAATAAATTTATGTGGCCATTCTTTAAATTGTACTTAGCTTTCGAAAGAGAATACTGAGTATATATAAAAGATATTATTAACAATATTTCAAATGAAATTGCTTTGTACTTTATGGAATGCATTATTTTGAAGTTCAAGAAAAGAGAAAGTGTGAAGGAAAACAGATAAAATGGAATGCATTATTGCAGGGAACTGCTTTAATCATTTGGCTACTACACACAAACATGCATGCTGGAAAATATTATGATACGACATGTCCCCATGGTGTCAGATATCATCTTAATATGACATTTATAATTTCTTTTTTCAATTCATATTTTCTTTTCCTTTCATTATTATACAATCCATTTTTTTTTTCAAAAAATTATAAAGGTTATTTCTGTTGTTATTAACGGAAATTTTAGAAACATTATAGAAGCTAAATTACTAAGTAAGTTTGATCAAACACAAAAGTGTTTAATTTTGATCAATACACAGAGTGTTTGATAATGAAACACTAGTGGAAAAAACACTTAATATTATACCGGTTAAACTTTTAACTTATAACATGTGAACTATTTTTTTTTTTATTATTTGTGTCTTACTTACTTTAATTTTACTGAGACAATTAACTATTTTAGGTTTAATACCTATTTTGGTCTCTACTTTTATGGGTTTTGTTCAAAACGATCCTACCTTCTAAAAAAGTTCAGTAAGACTCCGTAATTTGTTAAAAAATGTTCAGTCTAATCCTTTTCGCTCACACCGTTAAAAACCTAATGGTGCAAATGCCACTGTGGCACAACCTTATTGAGTTGTCAAGTTTGATGAATACGTGGATGTTACACTGTGTAAATATTAAAAAAAAATTAAAATGACACATCAGTTTCCACCTCCACCAGCTTCCCAAGCACGCCTCTCCCTCCCACTCTGATTCCGCCGGCTCCCACCTCCACTTCCACTCCGACTCCGATGAAGAGGGATACAAATATCAGAGCAAAACCCTCTTATTTTTCACTCTCACACGCCCTAATCTCTTTGTGCACAAAAACTCTGGAAACCCCAAATCCCAAAAACTCAGAAACTCTGTCAACACCAAATCCCAGAAACTCAGTCTTCGTTGGAAAATGGAGAATAAGCTTTATTAGAACCGAAACCTCGCCGAAGAAGATGCGTCGCTGATTCGATTTCTAGGGTTTCGATTTCTTAACATTTTTCATCGTGCTTTTAATGTCTCAATAATTAGTGCAATTTCTTTTTATGTGTGGACTCATTCATGGAATGTACTTTAATAAACCCAAATGTACAGGTGAACTCAAAATTGCAAAAATAACAATGTTAATTTCCTTTAACATCAGTTATGTGGATATGAAGCCTCACATTACAGAATTGGCTGGACTCTTTATAATATGGTTTCGTGCTGTTTTCAAAGAACTAGTTCGCCTGAATAAAAGAAAGGATATTCAACAAAAAATATATAAGATCCAAACAAAAACACTACTATAAAAACAAAATCTCATTAAGTATACTTAAACAACAAATTGTTTTGCAGTTTACAG
The DNA here is from genome assembly GCF_029865625.1 of Vigna umbellata. Taxonomy (NCBI): domain Eukaryota; kingdom Viridiplantae; phylum Streptophyta; class Magnoliopsida; order Fabales; family Fabaceae; genus Vigna; species Vigna umbellata. The sequence continues at coordinate 39,500,416 of NC_142170.1, forward strand.
TTGTCTGCTCATTGGTAAGCGCACATAATTTTACAACACGAAAAGTTCATTAAAAATTTTGAATCTTAGACTGAAGTAATAAATCACTTAAAAAATAGTTTATTGGTTTTAATCCACAATGCAGACTTAAACAATTTTACACAATCAATGAACTATAAAATGACACCTTTAGAATGGGGTTAAAAACTTTTACAGAAAGATCTTAATTATTACAGTGGAGTAGTTGTTTCTTGTTGACTGGAAAATTTTACAATTTGAATGGACCCAAATCATATGGAAAATACTTACTATTGGGTGCAAGTTTGTTGTATCAACTGAGAGTAAATATATTCATCAACTCTCTGTTTTGCCAAAGCTACCTGTTCACAAATTCAAGCTTCAACAAAAAAGCTGTAACAGCTTAAAACCAAGATAAAAGTAGAAAGAGCAAGCAACGGTTTAATTCCATGTTAGTAGGACTTGCATGCTAATTCCATGTTAGTAGGACTTGCAAGCGATAGTTATGTAACCCTTGCTTTTTATTGTGAGGAGGAGAGGGAGAGGGGGAGGAAGAAGGAGACGACAACCTCTAATGTCACGTGGGAAAAAACCTAAATTCACAGTGAAGGTGGAAGATGAAGATGATGTGTCATTTTATTTTTTTTTTAATATTTACACAGTGTAACATCCACGTATCACTAGTAAAAAATCGGGTTTTTACAGCGCACATTATGCCACGGTTCAACGAAAACCGCAGCATAATGGTGCGCGGTGGCAGTTTTGTAAATAAAACGAACCTATATGCCGCGGTTCTACTGGGAACCGCGGCATATACCCCAGTCAACCATTGCCTTTGACGCCACGTATGAATAAAAAATTAAATAACAGAGTATATGCCGCGGTTGTGCAGAGAACCGCGGCATATACCCTGCCAATTTATTGCAGGTGCTGACTGGGCCAGAGAATTCGAAAAGTTACAGGGGGTATATGCCGCGGTTCTCTGGGGAACCGCGGCATATACCCCTGTCACGTCTCAACTTCTCTGCCAGTCAGAGAATTTCAGAAGTTACAGGGGGTATATGCCGCGGTTCCCCAGAGAACCGCGGCATATACCCCCTGTAACTTTTCAAATTCTGTGAAAGGCAGTTGGGGAGACAGTTGTGTTGAACACGTTTCAGGGGTATATGCCGCGGTTCTCTGGGGAACCGCGGCATATTCTCCTATATGAAATTAATTTAATGTTTATTTGAAATATTTCGAGGTTTATGCCGCGGTTGCCCGCTGAACCGCGGCATATAGTTTGAAAATAATTTTTTAAATTAGTATAAAATGCCTTTTATACCGCGGTTAAGTAGTGAACCGCGGTAGATTCTCCCGTTCAGAGTTAAAAAACAAAACTTGGAACAGTGCATCGTCTTCCTCGCGCGTTCTCTCTGTTTTCGCGTTTCTTCTTCCTCCGAACCACCCTTCATCTCAGATTTTGCGTTTTTAACCGTTTAAACTCAAAATTGTTCGGTCATTATTCGTTTTTGACGATAAAAACGAGTTTTAGCCGTTCAAAATCGTGATTTCCTGGCGTTTTTCACCCTCTCCGCCGCCGTTGTGTTGCGTTTTTCACCCTCTCCGCCGCCGTTCCTCTTCCAGGTATTTATGTCCATTTGCATTTTTAACGTGATTTCTTCATTAATTTTTGCATAATGCTATAGTTTTGGTAATGTATGAAGTTTCTATAGTTTTGGTATAATTTTTGCTTTAATTTTGATAGTGCATGAAATTGTTATAGTTTTGGTAATGTATGATATGGTTTTTGCTATAGTTTTGGTAATGTGTGTTGTAGTTCTTGTATTATTTATAAACCTTAAAATATATAGTTAGATTATACAATAGCTCTTAGATTTAGATTTAAACAATGCATTTGATTAGATAGAATTTTCTTAGACTCTCTACTTTATTTGATGTTGAAATACATTTGAACATGTGTTTGTTATGTTGAAATTGAATTTCTGTAAATGTTTTTATATGCAGGTCTGTTTTTGTGGTAGTGGATATCACAAAAACAGACCTGCAATTTTAAAAAACTACAGGGGAATATGCCGCGGTTCTAACCACAACCGCGGCATATAGTGCATTTTTTAATTTTTTTTTTAATTTTTTTTTTTAAAAAAAATGAATTTAGGCAGCGGTTCCCTAGACAACCGCGGCATATTCCGCAGCCTATATACCGCGGTTCGAACCGCGGCATAAAGTGTCTGACTTACTACCGCGGCTGAATATGCCGCGGTTCAAGAACCGCGACGTATAGTGAAAATCAACCGCGGTAAAAGCCCCTCGCTGCACTAGTGTATTCATCAAACTTGACAACTCAATAAGGTTGTGCCACGGTGGCATTTGCACCGTTAGGTTTTTAACGGTGTGAGCGAAAAGGACCAGACTGAACATTTTTTAACAAATTACGGGGCATTACTGAACTTTTTAAAAGGTATGATCATTTTGAACCAAACCCATAAAAGTAGGGAACAAAATAGGTATTAAACCACTATTTTACTATTTGTAGTACTCTTTAATTGTTTCTTAATTTTTCATGCACTTCAAGTAAAAAAAACAATTTAACATTATAAATTATATAAAATAACAAATGTTACATTGCATTAAAAGTTGTAATAATGAAACTCAACATAACAATTATTTAAATTAAGAGAAATAATTAAATTAAATTAATCAACATAAAAAAGTAAAATTTTATTAGTAGCTAATGAAATACGTGCTAATTAATTTCGAACGCGAATGAGAATGCTAAAATGAATTTACAAGAAAATAACTCTCCAATAATTAAAGGATTTTTTTATTTGACGATAAATATATGATTATCTCATCTTTAAAAATTACTATTATTATTATTTTTTTACAAAATAATTGTATAACAATTATTATTAATTTTTTTAATTATTAAATAATTTTTTTAAATAAATAATTTTAATTCATCTAAAAACTATTTTATATTATTTTTAATTTATAATTTTTATTTATTTTTTATTTATTATATGAGTGAAAGAAACCACAAACATTTTTTTAAAATACAATAACTTTCACCACACTTAGGAGTGACACCAGTGAGTTGATAAGACATTGTGAACAGTTCCTTTTTCTATCTTCTACCGTATTTCTTTCGAAAATTTAAGTCCACAATATCTCATAAGAATAAATCAAAACCTTATCCTTAGGGACTGAAAATATAAATTTATGTATATATCTTAAGGTTTATAAATATAGCTGCGTTGATCTCAACTTTTGTGCTACCTTTCCAAAACTCTTATTCAAAATTTAATATCAATGGCTCCCAGAGTCAATTTTGACAGGGAACAAAACCAGGTTTTTTCTTCTTATTCTATTCAAAATCCTTTTTATTTTTATAGTAACGTCGCTTCAACATGATCAACCTTCAAATTTATGTTGTACTTTTATATTAAATTTTATATCATTTATCATACTAAGTTGTCTCTTCTATTGCATGATCAACCTTCTTTATAGGTACTTTTCTCAGGAAGTTCTTCTGTGAAGTTAGTCATACTAAACAGACCTCGGAAGTTGAACAGCCTTAACCATCAAATGGTAAGTTCATAAAGTTAATTCTTCCAAGTCTTAAATTTATCAAATTTGAAGTTATAGGAAGGTTTGACATAACTGATAGCTGGAAGGATGGTGGATGATTCTCAATAAAGATGAAAGTCCTAAACTTTATATATATATATATATATTAATAATAAAAGATATGTTTATTTGCTTAATTTTTTTCTATTTAATAAAAGCAGAAAAAAAGAAAAAAATACAAATTTTATAATCACGTCATCACGTAATCAATTCTGTTTTTGATAATTTAACATAAAAAACGTGATTCATATAATTTATATTATTTTAAGACAAAATATAAATATTTTTAAAAATAGATACTAAACAGAAGAAAAAAGAACTCTAAATATAAAGTTCAAGTAAGAAATTAATCCTAAAAAATAAATAAAAATATCACTGCATTTATTACTTTTTAGACCATAGCTACAAGATGTGATATGTAAAAAAAAGGTGTGACTTATACTTTAAGAAACACTTTGGTAACGATTTTCTAGACATAAAGGATATGGTCATAGCCTTAAGCCTAGATTATATGCTAGCATACTAAGAACATTTGAGTGTTTTATCCTTTTACAAACTATAAGATTTGTGAATTTACGTATAAAGATTAAATATGTGACTTTTCAAAAGTGGGACTGGATTTTGATAACATGTCAAAAATTAAATCTTAAGGATTTTTCACTACAGTGCAATTTTAAACAAATAAATCATGAAAATGTACAAATTTTAAAATGTTATTATGCATATGATAAATCAAGCTTGGATAATGTGAAAAAGTTATACAAGTATAACACGACAAACTTGAAATCATACACGACTTTATTTATTCTTTTACTTTTTTATTTAAATTTGAATTGAACTTGTACGAGAATGACACAAATTTAGTGTAATATAAAAATAATTTTATTGAAGTTGTGCCAACTCGAACACACTTCAGTTAAAATCATATTATATTTAACTCCTAAATGACTTCAATTCAAAATAAAAATAACAAAACGAAAAAAGTTGTACAAAGTCATCAAAAGTTTATTTTAAAAAATTGATGTATCATTCATGTAAATTTTTTGTCTTAATTTCGTAGATAATGAATAAGTTACTAATGAACGTACATTTTCATAGATAAAATTACCTACAAGCTTATTGTCTATGAAATAGGCTTTGTAGGTATCATCAAATTACCTACAAATTTTTTTTTAGTAATTGTTTTAGAATGAAATTGTGTAATACAACCACAACTTATCCACATATGTTGCAAAAAATTTAAATTGGTTTATTTATGTAATTTTTTTTAAAATTACAGTATATTGCTATAAATAATTGAATTTCAAGACTAATTCAATCTTAAAAATCATTTTTTATAGATGAAATTACCAATGATTTTATTACCTACAAAATAAACTTCTTAGAATTTCTCACCACCTATATTATATGTTATGTTGTAGATAATAATCATATTTTTTATAGTAATTCTTTTTTTAATGAAGTTGTGTCATACAAACACAACTTATCCATATATACTTAAGGAAATTTTAAATTGGTTTACTTTAGTAATTTTTTTTAATGATAACAAATTAAACTTTAAAACTAATTCAATCTTGAAAAATATTTTTCATCGATAAAATTACCTACAAATTTAATACCTACTAAATAGAATTTCTAAATAACATCAAATTACCTACAATATTTTTTCATTATCTACTGGATGTAGATAACTACCATATTTCATGTAGTGATTTTTTTACAATGAAGTTGTGTTATACAAACATAACTTATTCATATATTTAAAAAAATTAAAATTGATTGATTTATGTAATTTTCTTAAAATTACATCATAGGGATAAAAAATATTGAATTTGAAGACTAATTCAATCCTAAAAAATTAATTTATAAAATAAAAATTAAACCTACTTTTGACCGTAAAGTATTCTTGTTCCTGTTGAACGTAAACCTGAGTTCAAAAAGACTTAGTTGAACTAGAGACTATTGTTTATTATAGAAAATGTATTTTCTTAAATACAACATGCATGCATGTTGTGTTAGTGTTAGTTTGGACATTGTTTCGGTAAGGATTTGTAGGACCTGACGTGTCTTTCTTGCTTTCGGGTGTCTGGATTATCGAAGCTGCTCATTTGTCTTTCCTTTGGACTGCTCGGTTGCCTTTCAGTATGGATCGTTCGGTTGTCTTCAGTCTAGACCAAAGGGGGAGTACCTGCAAAAGGTGCTCCGACGCCCAAGTTAGGCGTGTAATTGAAGAGTTTTGGCTCTTAATTGAATACATAGTGAATGATTATCACTTTTGGAGTATTTGAGAGTATGAGTTTTGATTGTGAGTAGAATGTAAGTGGAATGTAGTGGAGTCTTAGTTGAACGTACATGGCCTTTGGTCCTGTCATTGTATTTATAAATGTTTCATAAGCCAAACAAAAACAACCTTACCTGGAGATCCGGTTAATTACTCATAAACGACTTTATCAATATATTAACAATTTATCAATATCTTTAATCAGATCTTCAATCAGATATTCTTGATTATTCCTTTGATTATTTTATCTTCTACTGGATCTTTGGCCCAATAACTTAAACGCCGGCCCAAAAGCCATTCGAACTGGTTGACTTTAGTTAATGCAGTGGATGGTGGCCTAGTTGACCATTGTTGTGGTGATGACTGAACGGTTAACAATTAATAACTGTTTGGTATACACTATATTCGATACAAACATCACTAGTAAAAAATGACGTTTTAAACGCGGACATTATGACTCGGTTTTTATGGAACCGAAGCATATTAAAACGCAGTGACAGTCTCGTAATTTTAAAAGCATTATATGCCTCGGTTGTTAAGCAACCGGTGTCTAAAGAAGATACTGATTCGGTTGCCAGAGTGAACCGAGGCCTAACCCTCACATACCAAAGATACGGCCTCGGTTACCGAGGCATATTGGGCTTCGACTGTGCAGGCCTTAAATCGAGAGCCAGAAAAACTTTTCCCCAAAATTCTCCTCCTCTTCCCCTCTTCTCTTCCTCTTCTCTTCTCTTCTCCTGCGACCACCTCTTCTTCTCTTCCTCTTCTCCTGCAACGTGCGACGATGGTGGACGCGAGGACGTGGCGGCGGCGAGGACGCGGCTGCGGCGAGGACACTCTTCTCTTCTCCTGCGACGACCTCTTCTTCTCTTCCTCTTCTCTTGTGACGTGCGACGACGGTGGACGCGAGGACGCAGCGAGGACGCGGCGGCGTCGAGGACGCGACGGCGACGAGGACGCAACGGCGGCGAGGACGTAGCGGTGACGGAGGGAGGTGACGGTGGGCAGATTTGCGCTCATAGAGGGGGCGGCGGGCAGATCTGCACGCATGGAGTGGCGGAGGGAAGATCTGTGGGGAGATGGTGGTGGTCGGAGATGCTTCTGTCGACGGTTTAGGTGGCTCGAAGAAGCTGAACCACGTCGTTGGTGGTAGTCGGAACTGCATGGATAATTGGCCTTTAACCACGCCGTTGGGGGAAGAACAGAGAAACCTGGATCTGTTTCACCATGTGTGAAGAGGAAGAAATTTGGGTATGCCCTTTGCTTTGTGACACGCATTTTGCTTCTCTGGCTTTGGACATTGATGACACTGTGTTGCTGATTGAGTATGGACCGCCGTTTGTGACACGCATTTTGCTTCTCTGGCTTTGGACATTGATGACATTGTGTTGCTGATTGAGTATGGACCGCCGTTTGATTGATTCCTGTTACAGTTTTCTTGTTTGTTTTAAATTTTTGAGCTGAAATTGGAAGAAATTTTGGGAGCTGAAATTGGAAGAAATTTTGGGAGAATTCTTGGGTTTGTTTGGCATGAGAGAATGATTGAGAATGAATGAACCGAATGAGAATGAATGAACCGTGAATGAGAGTCTGAAGTATGAAAAAATAAAAAAAAATACACTCTACTGCCTCGGTTATCTAAGAACCGATGCATATTCCTGTCTCGTTTTATCCCGGCCTATAACCGAGGCATAAAGTTTAACCTTTTTACCTCGTTCAGATATGTCTCGGTTGTAGAACCGATGCCTATAAACATAACCTACCGATGTCGTTTCTCTTTATTGTAGTAGTGCATAAATAATGATTTCCCTACCTTCATCCCATATACTGGTTTAAGTAGTTGTTCCATGGCTATTTGTGGCTCACAAAATCGTAGCCTTTCCCCTGCCTATGCCTTGTAGATTAATCCTGAGAAGGTTAATAAACACTGAAGAACAAAATTACGAAGTGATGAAATATCGAAAATGAAAGGGGCTTTTTGCACTCAAAAACGTTTTCTAACAATGTTCCCTTTTCAGAGCCACATGTACATTTTGCAATAACATACAAATAAAAAAAAAAGAGAAAAGAAACACAGTTTTATGTTGTAGGAGAATGACAGTATATGGCTTTTGTTGTTTTGCAGATAGTTCAAATAAAAAATAATTTAGGGTTGTATGAGAATGACCCTTCAGTCAAACTTGTGATATTAAAGGTAAAGAAGGAGAGGAAGATTAATAAAATTCTTGTTTGGGTTTATTCCATAAGTAGTTTATCATTTCATTTTTTGTGTTAATTAGGGTAATGGAAAAGCTTTTTGTGCTGGTGGTGATATAGAATCAGCGCTTACATGTTCAATAACAGGTAGAACTTGTCCAACACCAAAATCCCCTTACACTGCATGATATCAAAAATTCCAACACTAACTTTCAATTTCCTCGTTAATGGATTTACTATTAGGATTTCTGTTATAACATATTTTGTTCGTTATTTCGGTTGCTAAACCAGGGCACTGGACCTATGCTGCTAGCTTTTACAAGAAACAACTTACTTTGAACCATTTGATAGCAACCTATAAAAAGCCTATGGTAAGTTGGTTAAGTCTCAAACCATGTATTTATTCTTCCATATCTCATGTTTTTATCATCCATTTGAATGGTTTTGTATCAACGGTTGCAAGTTAGGTCTCTTTGATCAATGGAGTAATGATAGGAGGAGGAGCAGGTCTATCTATGCATATGAGGTTCAGGGTTGTGACTGAAAAAGCTGTATGCATATCTTCCTCTCTCCCCAAAATTAGATTTAGAACACCAAATCAAAAATATTTCAATTATCCAAATAATTTGTAACTAAATATTTGTTTATTCCTTTTTCCTTTAACATGTTACATTTTTTATCAGGTAAAATTCATGTAATGTTGGTTTATTTCTGATTTGATAAGGCTTAACAATGAAAAAGGTATATTTATGTCCCTCCTTGTGATCTACTAAATCATTTACTTTCCATGATCGATTATTTGTAGGTTTTTGCAATGCCAGAGGCATCTATAGGACTTTCTCCAGATGTAGGAGCCAGTTACTTCCTTTCTAGACTTCCTGGCTATTTTGGTAGCTGCATAAATGTGTAACAATATTTTCATGTTTGTTTTTTTTGCTTTTTTGTCTTGATATTAATTTGCAATATGCAGGGGAATATCTAGGGTTGAGTGGAGCACGTTTGGGTGGAGCAGAAATAGTAGCATGTGGTTTAGCCACACACTTTGTGCCTTCAATGGTAGAACTTATATTTTGCATACTATGGGAACATTTTGTTCATTTAGAAAAAAAACAACATATATCACGTTCATTAAGTTAAAAACTGGTGTAATTTATCGTTGGAAATCTCACCTCTACCAGAAATAAAGTCAAATTATAACAAATAAGTAAAATACAAACTTCATCTTACAAATCGATTTTATGTGATTGAATTAGGCTTAAAAACTCACTTTTTATATAATATATATATATATATATATATATATATATATATATATATATATATTACATTTAGCTTAACTAATGTGATATTCCCATAAACTAGTACTGATATAATCTACTGTTACACTGTGATTTTATGTTGAATTTTTAAGAAACACAATCCAAAATTCGTTTTTTTTTTCTTTTTGCAATAGAAGCTGAAGCCATTGGAAAATGATTTACAAGTTGTTAATTCTCCAAATGTTTCAACAATCACTGCACTACTACAAAAGTTCACAGACAAACCAAATGTGGAAGAAGACAGTCCTCTTAGGAGGTAAATCAGGAAAAATTATGGTTGTTGTCTTGAGATTTTGTGTTTTATGAGAATTGACACATTAATATTCTTGTCATAAAATAAAAAAGATTAGAGACTATAAACAAATGTTTCTCGAAAGGGACGGTGGAAGAAATAATTCAATCCTTGGTAAGTATTTAGATATGTACATTTTCTATTCATTATATGTTGAAGAATAAGTATATAACATTTTGACTCGTATATGTTCATAATTTATAGGAACTTGAATTAGAAAATGGAGCTGAAGAATGGATAAAAAATGCATTAAACTACATGCATACGTCTTGTCCTACTAGCCTCAAGATATTTCTAAAATCAGTAAGTATAGTAGAGAAAAAAAGATTCAATTATACATATATCCCATTATTGATTAATTTTAGCTTTGACATAATTATTTGTTTGTCCTTTTTTAATTAATGATGTTTTCTAATATTAATAAATGTTACTACTTTTACTCTTTTTATGGGAATCTTTTTTGAAAAACTTACTTTACGTCCATTTTATAAGATCACACTAAGTTTTCTATCACATAATTGTTTTATTTGTAAATGGATATATTAAGTAGAAAGATGTTAAAGGAGTTAGGCCTCAATATACTTAAGGAAAATTATCTAATATATTTAATTAAGTTAATTATAAAAGTTTAATTCTTTTGAATTGCTTGGATGACTCCTATTTCATTCACATTTCACACCAATTAAAGATAAAAATCGAAATTATAGTAACTGAATTCAATGTTGTACAAATAAATATATGTCTAAATATTTACTAATTTAAACAATGATTTGATGCATTTCAGATCAGGAAAGGAAGGGTAGAAAACCTTGATCAATGCCTTTATAGAGATTATAACATTTTCTGTCACTTGGCAAGAAAAAGTTTTGGCATCGATTTATATGAGGTAAATATTTTAGCAATAAAGTTCCTCCTTCAAATATATATACATATATATAATTTTCATTGAATATTTTTTTTCCTACTCTATCTTTTTCCTTTTTGCTAATCCTTACGGTATGATAATTTGAATGCATTTTTTTTTTCATTTGGCTTTTCATTATTATTATTATATACTCATTTTTCTCCTTACAAAAAAAAAATTAATAATACATTAATGAAGAAATTAATTTTAAGGACAGTAATATATTAATACATTTTTTTAATATTTTCACACAACATACGTTATTTTTTCATTTAATTTAAAATACATCAATACACTAACAAATAAACAAGGAATCGGTAAAAAAGTGACACGTGTTATGTGTCAAAATATTGTAAGAAATATATGTCAAATATTTTTTTTCTAATTTTATATGACTAACAATCCCTCCCTTGTTTACTAAAATCGTGCCTAGGGTTCAAGAGTAAAGATGTTTGATAAAGGTGATATACCCAAGGTAAGAGATAATATATTATTATGTTCTGGTTCTGTGGATATATTAGGGTAAATATATTTTTTTAAAAGCTCATTGATTTTGGTGTTTTGTGATATGTTTATCAGTGGAAGCCTTCAAAAATAGAGCTGGTTAGTGAAGAAATGGTGGATCAATACTTTGGCAATGTGAATGATGAAGAATGGGAATGTCTAAGATTTCCTGATAGATCCAATTCCCAGATTCAAAGCAGATTGTAGATTAAGGTTGAGGCTAATCTTAATAAGTGGTTAATTTAACAATAATTAATCAAGTGAAAAAAAAATTGTCTTTTACAATATTAGTCTTTTATCCTTAATATAAGATTACAGAAATATTCCCTGCATTTCTTTATGTTTGTCACTATTGTAAGAAAAAAAAATTATGTTCCTATTCATTCATCCTTTTTATAATTACAAGAAATTAATTATTTTTAAACAGTTATATATACCCTTAATTACTTTATTATCCTTTTTATTTTCAAACGTTATATGTATATATATTCTCAATATTATTTATAATCATTAAAAAATACTTAGTCATTTCAAGAAATAATAATTTCTAGGGTTTGAGATTCTTAACCATCTGAATTCCCCACTCGCTCCTATTTTTGAACGTTATTTAAGTTACTCATAGTAGGGTTAAGACGTATTATTACTATCTTTCTTTGTATGTCCGACACAACCCTAATGACAATTTGTTAAATCATAGTAGTTTTTGCAATCTAAATATAAATTCAAAGTGGTTCGATATTTACAAGTTTTTACTATATTTGTAAAGTATTTTTCCTCTAAACATTTCCAAAAATAATAAATGGGATAGTTATCATAAAATTGTGATTACGTATAACTATTTATTTTTTCTATAATTACATGACATTCATAAAAAAAATATTTGATTATATTTTAAAGTATTTATACAATTAATACGTGTCCGTCTAATATTAAATATTTAATAATTGATTTTATTTTATTTTCTAAAAATTATTTGTAAGATAATATGAAATAGAGATGCAAGATAAATATTAATATCTATTTTTATTTAGAAGATGAGAACATCTACCGTCCAACTCTCTCTGTCCATTTTTGTTCATATTTATATTATAATTAACGAAAACCTAAATCAACTCGTATGTCTACGAATAATGATTTCAATTTAATTAAATAGTGTTGTATTCCAACCTTAGCGATAAATGTTTATACTTACTAATTAATTCATGTTGTTACAAAATTTAGCTTTAACGTTACCACTAACATAATAGATAATTATGAAGTTTAAACATAAATTTCCTTCAAACTTTAGTCAAAATACAATTATAAGTAGAAAGTGTGTTAATGAATTGCTTCAAGTGAAATTATATAAAAAAATAGTCTTTAGCTTCTTAGTTTTTTTTTTTATTAACAAAGTGATACAATATATAAATGGTATCTACTAAGAGACACCTAAACATGTATATTTTATTATATTATAAATTTGAAATCTCATGACCTCAAAGAAGGAAAACGAAAAATAAGGGTACAATGTAGATGCAATCTTCTTATTGTTAGGTTAATTATTCGAGATTTATTTTTCTGTTGGGTTTTGTTCTTAAAAAAAACGTATCAGTGAAAAAAGAAAAAAAGTATTTAAACTGTTTTTCACATTAACTTTTAAATGATACACAGCTATTAAGTGTGATAAATACAATTATCGAATCATTACAAAAGAATAACGTATCTTCCTTTATTATCATCTCACATCTTTCTTTCAACATTTATAGTATTTGAGTAAGGGAGTTGTATTCCAGAAAAGGAAAAGAAATTAAATTATTTTATTATTGTATGATAAGATATCTGAATCGATGCAACCCAAGCGATCATCAAGGATAAAATAACGAGCTGTCATATGACTGTTCTCGAACCATCGTTCACCCGCCAGAGCGAGCGATCGTTATATCCCATTTACCGATTGTCTTTTAACGATAGTTTGTTAAACCCAGTCAAAGATAAAAGTCATGTTCGGTCAATTTTAGTCAAAACGGTTAGAAACAAGTGGCCATAAATCACGGAACCAACTAACCCAATATCCAGTACGACCAAACGGTTATATTTTCCAAGCAGTTAAGTTCTCTAACCAACCGGATTTTCAAGTAAACGGTTTACTGCTAGGTTAAATATGAAAAACCAGAAGGAAAAAAGGTACGAAAGAGTTCTACGATTCCCTTTTCTAACTTGAGTGTCGGAGTGCATTCGCAGGTACCCACCCCATTCTCCCTAGAGCATTCTGAATAGGAAGAAGACGTGAAAATAACGTCATTCTAGGAAGAAAGGATGTGACTCACCAAGTTCATATCTTGGTCTCAATTATTATACCGAAACAATTGCTAAGTAATATTGGATGATTCAATGTATAAAAAAAATTAAATACACTAAATTAATTGTCCACCTAACTTCTCTGTACAATCCATTTCCTTTGATAAGAAATGAAAAGCACTATACACGTGAAGCGTGTGAGAACTTGAAGAATTAGCATACAACACGTAACGTATCTCTTCTGAAACTCACGTTGAATATTTGCATTAAACTATTCACAGTATGATTCACATGCATATATGTGATTAACGAGAACATATTCTTATTAATTATATTATATATATATATATAGAAAGTAGTGCCTGTGTTAAGGCATGCATCTCTTTCCTTATAAACCTTTTTCATCACAGAACTATCAGCAACACATAATGCCTCTCAGTTTCAACTTCGACAAAGAACCACACCAGGTTTTCTATATTCTGCTAATCTTTTCTTTATAAGCCTTATATTTATCTTTAGAACCACTAAAATAATTTCATAAGTATATATAAATATTGCTTTATAAAATCCATTTTGTAAAGTTGTGAATTTGAGTTTATTTTAATAATATTATTATTTGTTGAATATAAATGACTAATCTTATATTCAAAAATATAAATGTAAGTTTGAAATTCCATATTCACCAAAAAAAAATCGAGTTAGTTTAAATTTTTAATAAAATAATATGTTTTTTTATTTATTTTTTTACCTTGAAGATAATACTATTAGTTAAGAAGTAATATTAACTAGTCCTTTTATTTTTCGTATATACTATTAGTTAAGAGATAATTTTGTTTGACAGTTATGTTTTAATTATGTAATGAAAAGCAGTTAAAACTTGCAACTTTTATTTAGCTTTATTTTGCAAAAGATGTCTTTAACAGGTTAAAAATGGATTTGGAAAGTAATGGAAAAAGGGAAAACCTTAGGTATAATTTTATTGAAATTCAAACTTGAGTTAAAATTTTCATATTAAATAGAAGTACAAAAGTTAAATAACATATATTTTATTTAATATATCAATTTTTATTATGTTATTATAAATATTAGGGTTAAATAATGAGTGGTCGATCGACCACCAGACTGAGTGATCGATCACCAGACCGAGTAACCGACCGAGTGGCTGACCAACCACCAAACATTTACTGTCACTTCACACGATAATTAGGGAAGGTGACATCACACGTTGTTTGTTGTTTGCCACCCCATAGAAAACTTAAGGTTGTTGGTTTTTAAGGACTAAAATTACAAGTTCTCAAACTAAGAGAATGAAAATGAACAAACCTTTAGAAGAAGGACGAAACCCAAAATAGCTTGATAGTTAAACCCTAAACTTTTTAAATGAGTCAACCTAGCATTGTTCCAATGAGAAAAAGAAATTTTAACGTATAGAATTTTAAGATTTTACGTTAAAAATGTTAAGAAATTTTATAGAATCTTCCTGAATCTCGGAGAACAAATTCTATAATTACGGTATGTTGTCTTTATGTTTGACTATATATTCCACCTTTTTTTAAGGTACTTTTCGCTGGAAATTCTTGTGTAAAGACGGTGACTCTGAACAGAACCCAGAAGCTCAATACCTTAAGTTTTGATATGGTAAATTTCTATGCAATAAATAGTATATTTAATAAACTTTCGTTTTGTTCTTTAATATGAAACAATATTTTCTTTCACTGGACGCAGATTCGTCAAATAAAAAGGTATTTACAAATGTATGAAAAAAACCCTTCCGTGAAACTTGTAATATTAAAGGTAACTATTTTACTTTTATACCAGTGGTTTTTTCTTTCTATTTTACGTTTAAATTACATGACTATATATGTGTATAATTATTTTCACCTAATTGACCAATTAATCAATAAAATAAAATTTCTGCTTCATGTAGGCTAATGGAAAAGCCTTTTGTGTTGGTGGTGATATTGTGTCAGCAACCGTTTGTTCACTTGCAGGTACAATTTTTTATGGTCAAAACTACTTTAATTTTTGCAATGAGATTTTGATACTAATAATAAAATTATATTGATTACTTTATATTCATCATTTAAAAAATTGGTAAGAAATTTATATGGCATGGATGAGTTGATCTTGTACATGAAAGCAGGACACTGGACTTGTAGTTTGTTCTTTTACAAGAAACTGCTTACTTTGGAGTATTTAATAGCAACCTATGCAAAGCCCACGGTGAGTTCATTCAAATTATAAATATTAATTATTTATTATCTAAAACTAGAAATTTCATTTGAGTATTTAAAATTATTATATATTTTAATCTTTTACTTTCATAATTTTAATGTTTAAAATAATTATGAATTAGTAATGTGGAAAGCTAAAATTAAAGTTGTCAAAACGGGTAACCCGATTTGATCTGGCTCGGTCCACCACAGGTTGCTCACTTAGTGAGTTAACCTAATCCAGCTCACTTATTAGTTGAAACAATTCGAACCCCGACCTGACCCACCATGAGTTGGTAAGTTAAACGGGTTGACTCACTTAATTATAAATAATTTCACTCTAAATGATGTTAAATGGACAATTCAAAATAAAAAATATTATACAATTCAAACATAATCTAAAAACAAACACAAAAGGCGAACAAATCAGTTTTGAATATTAATAATTTTTGTATCATTTGTCTATTTATAATATTAGAGTCTTGAATAGATAAATCTATAATATTTTTTTTGAAACATTTTTTTTATTCACATCTACAATATAATAAAAAAAAAATACTCACTAATAATATTAAAACACAAAATAATTAATAATTAAATTAAATTATGTGGGTTGGGGAGCCAACCCGGCTCACCACGGGTTTAACCGGGTGAGCCGGGTTTTAAGTGTGCCGGGTTCTAAGTGAGTCGGGTTCAAAACTAACCCACATAAAAAAATTACATTGTTTTCAAACCCAACCCGGCTCATATCCGTGGTGGACTAGGTTAGCTCGTGAATTATAACTCATTTTGACAAGACTAGCTAAAATGTTCACTGAATAAAATGATAATATTATAATGTCAGACACTTATAATATGAATTTAAGTCTCACATTAAGAAAAATGACAATGTTGAATATTTTATAAAAATAAAATTTACAAATTTAATATTTTAAAGTTTTTAGTTGAAAATAATTAATATTCTAAACTCAATACATTAGGTTTATGGTTTTCAGTATTAGATTTCTACATTAATCTCTTTCGAAATACTTGCGAATGGTATCTTGTTCACTCGACACTGATTTTTTTTTTCTAAAAAAGAGTTTAGAGAAAATACAGTTTAAAAAGTATATAATTAATATAAAACTGAAATGAAGAGTAAGAAAGATTATGAGTTTAATTTCTTTTACTAATAATTTAAAGATATAAGATTAATTTAATAAATTTAGGAGAAAAAAAAATATTATAGATTCAACCCTTTTCATTAATAACTAACATTTTCGATAAAAAAAAATACAAATCTACACATTTGATTGAATATGTATTAACGATTTTTGAAATCAGGTCTCTCTCATCAATGGAATAGTCATGGGAGCTGGAGCAGGTCTATCCATGAATACGAAGTTTAGGGTTGTCACTGAAAAAGCTGTATGGCTTCACTTCTTAAAATTATATTTGGTTTTTGAAATAATATTTTTTACATATTATTAAATTTCTCAGTATTTATATATATATATATATATATATATATATATATATATATATATATATATATATATATATATATATATCCAGAAAATTGACCTTACATATGTATATTCGAATAAAAGGTGTAACCTAAATCATTATATGTTTGTAGATATTTGCGATGCCAGAAGCATCCATTGGACATGTTCCAGATGTTGGTGCATCTTACTTTCTTTCTAGACTACCAGGCTATTTTGGTAATTAAATATGTTGTTCTTTAATTTTTCCTTCCAAATAAAAAAAAATTAACATGGAATTAATTATATTAATTTTGGTTGGATTTTTAGGTGAGTTCATTGGGCTGACTGGTGCAAGGCTAGATGGAGCAGAAATGGTAGCATGTGGCTTAGCTACTCATTTTGTCCATTCAGTGGTAAAACTATATTTAATAATTAATACCTTTTTATTTTACCTATACAAGCAATAAATTCTCATGCAATTAAATAATTATTGTTCCCTAAAATCGAATTCCTTGTGAATAAATTTGTAATTTTATTTTATTATTTTCTGTGTAACAGAAGCTAAATACACTAGAAAGTGTTCTACAAAATGTTACTTCGGATGTAACAATGGCGAAACTTATAGAAACATGCACAGATAAAGCAGTTCTGAAGGAAGATAGTTCATTTAAAAGGTAAATTATGATAATTAAATTATAATTAATCGTCTTCTTAAGATTAAATTCGTGCACATATAATATAATTGACAAATAATCAATGCTGAATTGTCACCGAAAAATAGATTGGAGACTATAAACAATTGTTTCTCAAAAGAGACTGTGGAAGAAATCATTACGTGTTTGGTAAGTAAAAATATTAAGATGTGAAATTTTGTTTATTTTTATTTTTTTTTCTAATTTGTGGCTTTTTATAATATCATTTGAATCAAGGAAAAGGAATTAGAAAATGGAGCAGAAGAGTGGATAAAAAATGCATTAAGTTCAATGAGTTCGTCTTGTCCTTTAAGCCTCAAAATATTTCTTAAATCGGTAAGTATATGATTAGAAGAAAAAATGAAATTAATTTGCTTAATTATGATATCTTTATGAAAATAACTATTAATTATGTATGATTAATCGATTAAATACCTTTTATTATTTTCTTTGTCTAATTAGATCAGATTGGGCCGTGTTCAAAACTTTAAACAATGCCTTTACCGGGATTACATAATCGGTGCTCACCTGCTAAGAAGAACTGTTAGCAATAATTTCTATGAGGTAATTATTTTTTAGCATCTCCATTTACTGATTTAACAACTTTTTATTTTTTATTTTCAGTGTATAAAGTAGGGTTTATATTTAAAATTATTAGAATTTTTTTTTCTGGATTTTATTTAACTCAAACACAATTTAGGGTTCAAGAGCAAAGCTGTTTAGCAAAGACAACAAACCAAAGGTAAGAGTATTCTTTTTTAATTATATACATTTATTTTTTATTATTATGTGTGTTAATGAATAATTTTACCTTCCTGTTTTATTAATTAGTGGGAACCATCGAAGTTAGAATTGGTTAGCGATGAAATGGTTGATCAGTGTTTGAGAAATATCGACGACGAGGATTTGGAGTGTTTGGAACTTCCTGATCATAGAATTGAAAGCAGATTGTAGACACAAGATTTTAGCTCCTTTTAGAATTTCAATAAATAATTACAGAAGCATTAAACTTTTTAATTCTATACTTGTACCCACCTTCATATGTATTTTTGTGTTATCCTAAATATGGATTAAATAATTATTTTTAAAAACTATAATAATCAAAATATGACATGTATAAATATTGTAAGGATTTCTGTAAATTTGGTGGACATTCAACGAGTTAAGGAGAAAATAAAAAGTTATTGATAAAATTAAGGGTTTACGTATTTAACATTCTCAAAATTAATAGTAAGATATTTTCACATAACAAGAAATAAAAATATTAAAAAACATAAATAGCCATGTCATAGCAATTGTTTATTTAGATAAATAATGGAAATTACATTAAAAATAATGGCAATTAGCATAAGCATTTATTTACTCCAACTACTTAAACTTCCGTTCATCAATGTTTCTTGTAGATTATATGAATTTGGACTTCGAATGCTATTTTCAAATTATGCTCATCTCTTGGTCAACATATAGAAAGTAACATTAGATAATATATTTTCATAGACTTATTAGACTTATAAGTCAAATCAATTCACTTTCTTTATTCGTCTCATTTTTATAGTCTTTGGTTTTCTTAACTAAAAATAGAAGAAAAATTGGTAAGAAAATCCAAATTATCTTAATCGCTTTATATCATATTATTTTCTCTTTCTTTAACTACATTTGTTATTAAATGTCATGAGCACACTATCTTCAAGAGAAGCATGATATTTAGATTAAATGCCATCATTTTATTAGTTTTCCATCCCAGAACTAAAGTTCTTATATAAACACGGTTTTAATTGATTGATAACAAATGAGGTGTTATTGGGACGTGAAAAGCTCTTGTTTAATTATTGAAATAGATAAAATATCAATATTTACACTATCATAACACACTTTTTTTATTATTATTTTATCTTTTCTCCTTATGATTACCTTTTTTTTCTCATTTTCTTTCTTTTTTTTTCTTGAATTTCATTTTCTATTAGTTCCTTTTCTTTATTTATTTTCTCTCAACTCCCACTAGTAAAAAAATATATTTTAACTCGCGCATTAGATATTGATTTAGTTGTAATTGAAACAAAAAATGACACGGTGGCATTTTTGTAATTATCTCAAACATATATGTCTCGGTTAAAAAAGAACCGAAAATGCCTAAAACTGACACGGTGACATTTCTCTAATTATCAGAAACGTATATGTCTCGGTTTAAAAAGAACCGATGCCTAAAACTGACGTAATGACATTTTTGTAATTATCGCAAAGGTGTATTACCTCGGTTGTTTAAAGAACCGAGGCATAAAATAGCTGAAATTTTTTATTTTATTTTTTTGAGAGGGTTTAGGCATCGGTTCTTTATAGAACCGAGGTCGTAGACTCTTATTATCTCGGTTAAAAAAATAACCAAGATAATAACATTTGTTTAGGGTTAAATTTCGCGAACAGGTATGGTGTTGCGTCGCTCCTCTTGTTCGTGGTGTTGTGCCGCTCCTCTTGTTCTTCCATTTTCTTTCATGTTGCCAAGAGGGAGGCTTCGTTCCTCTTCTTTGTTCCTTCCTCCTCTTGTTCTGATCCAACCTAGCCTAGGGTTCTTCGTCTCGCGCGGACAACCAACCTAGAGGGATCATCAATGGCATGACGGAGACGCGATGGGGGCGCAGCCAGGGCGCAAGGGCGCGGTGGCCACTCTTCTTCTTCTTCTTCTTCTCTCCGTTCTGATTCGTAGCGAAGGAGGAAGTCTCCTTCCCTCCCCTTTTTCTGATTTCGAATGGGTTATTTTCTGTTTGATTGATTCTCTGCAGGAGTGACGGTGTTTGATTGATTCTCTACAAGTGGTGGTGGGAGCGCGTCGTCCTTGTTCTTGTAGTGATTTGGAGGTTGCATTTCGGTGGGCATTGATGGACTGCGGCCATGGACTAATGCCTGACCTAGCGAATCGCGAAAAAAAACACAAAAAAAAGGAAAAGAAAAAACCGCTCTACTGCTTCGATTGGATTTGAACCAAAGCAAAAACACACACATTTTTGTCTCGATTCAGAACCGAGGCAAAAAGCCTACCCCTTTTTATCTCGCCTGTATATGTCTCGGTTGCGGAACCGCTATGTATAAGCAAAAATAACCGTTGTCGTTTCTCTTTATTGTACTAGTGTCCATATATTTAATTTCCTTTTTTTTTTCTCACTTTCTCTTTAATTTTGTTTTCTATCTACTTCTCTTTTATTTCTTTTTTTCTCTCATCTTCTTTCAATATTTTTCTTTTTCTCCATCTCTCTCACTCGTCATAAGCACAATAACGCCTATACTTTTCAATATGAAGCTTAAGAATACTAAAAAAATTAACCAAAACATCTTAAAATGCATATGAAATATTTAAATAAAAATAAATATAAAAATTATATTACAAGCACACTAGTACAAGAAAGAAAGATGGCGATTATTTTCGACAATCAATAGCAATTTTCTAATCGATACATATTAAGATGAGGTAAAAAAGAAATATTTTTTCCTTGATTATAAATCAAAGCAAAAAGGTGCAGATTCTATTTCGATTAAAAAAATTGAAACACTAAATCGAAAAAATAAATTAGGTCTATGGCAACAATCGTGAGAAGAATCACTGTCATAGACTCTTTTTTGTCTCGATTCCACAAACAACCGAAGTAATAGACTATAATAGTGATTGTGAGAAGAACCACTATCATAGACCCTTTTTTGCTTCAGTTATAAAAATAACCAAGGCTAAAAGTCCTTTTTTTTAAATATTTATATATTGACTCTCAAACAGAAAGCGTTTGAACCAAACCTATCTTTCCCAGTGTGGTTGAGGGTAGCATGGTCCAAAAACAAATGAGTAAATGTAGAGTGTGTTTTGTTCATCTCATGTTTACATGTTATTATTGAACACCACATAGCTCCCAAAACCTGCATTTACCATAGCATTTTAAAATATAAACAAAAGTATTAAGTTTTATCTTTGTAAAGGAAAAATATGAAACAACTTAGGAATGAATTAAATGAGCACAATCAAAGACAGAGTTTGGTTTATATGAACCACCATAGAATTATGAACTAGACTACCATCTGCAATTGCATATAAGAACCAAAGCATATTACACAAGTTAATATGTCAAATTTGCACTATTGTACAAAGACAAAATCGCAAAAAAAAAAACAATGAAAATTACGCTCACCATGATGGCAGAGACAAACGAAGCGACGATGATAACGACAATGAGGTGTAAAGCAGTGATGCCGATCGAGAGTGAGGGTGACCTTCAAAATTAGAGATGGAGTGAGTCGATGAGTGGACGGCGATACTCATTCACGAAGAAAGAAAGAATAGAAGTGTGAAATGGTAACGATTATTCGTAATAACTGAGGCCATATGTCATTCTCATAAAACAAAAAACAAGTGACAATTTTAAAATTTTGATTAACCTTTAAATCTTAATTGTTTAGGAAATCGATGTTGAAAAAGTAGATATGACAACAATTATTCAAATAATTGAGATTGTATATTTTTCATTTGACAATTTTAAAATTTTGATTATTCTTTTATCTAAGTTATTTAGAACATTGTTATAAAAATTAGATACGACTTGTTCAAATAACCAAAATTATGTGTTATTCAGATAAAAGAAATAAAAAATTAAAAAATTGAAAATTTTGTGACTCATGATTAATAATACCTCGAAAATTGTCCGCAGACGAGGATAAAAGATAACAATGAATTGTTTGTCTTCACAAAGGAGGTTCATGAAAGTCTCTTAATTTGCATTGAATAGGAACAAACTGTGTCTGTTTGGTAGTACGATAAGACAGAGGCCGAAGTGAACGTGCAATGGGACCAATATGGGGATGGATGCGGTGACACAACTTTATTTAATTTTGATGTGTTAAATGATTAATTTTAATTTTTAAAAATAAAAAAATCAGTAAAAAATTAAATAAAATAAAGTAAAAAAAAAAAGTGACTGAATTTGTCCACACCAATATAAATACAAAGGTGTTCTTAAAAAAATTTGAAACTGCATTTCGATAAATGTAGATAGAATTCTAACGCCCAAAAAACACATTTTAAATTGCATGAAAGATTTCACAGCTACACATTTTTCTCGATGACTTAATGAATGTGAGAGAGTTTTGAGTGATGTCAGTTTCTTTGCTAATAAATTTTTAGATGTGCATTAAAATAATAGAAATTCGCATAAGCAATTATTTAGTCCAACTACTTAAACTTCCGTTCATCAATTTTCTTCTAGATTATGTGAATTTGGACTTCAAATGCTATTTTCAAATTATGCTCATCTCTTGGTCAACGTATAGAAAATGCCTTTAGATAATGTATTTTCGTAGACTTATTAGACTTATTAGTCAAATCAATTCACTTTCTTTATTCTTCT
The DNA here is from genome assembly GCF_029865625.1 of Vigna umbellata. Lineage (NCBI taxonomy): Eukaryota > Viridiplantae > Streptophyta > Magnoliopsida > Fabales > Fabaceae > Vigna > Vigna umbellata. The sequence goes on from NC_142170.1 coordinate 39,523,565, forward strand.
CATTTTTATAGTCTTTGGTTTTCTTAACTAAAAATATAAGAAAAATTGGTAAGAAAATCCGAAATTATCTTAATCTCTTTATATCATATTATTTTCTCTTTTTATAACGATATTTGTCATGTCATGAGCACACTATCTTCAAGAAAAGCCTGAAACTTAGATTAAATGTCATCATTTTATTAGTTTTCCATCTCAGAAATAAAGTTCTTATAAACAGGTTAATTATTAAATGATTTGATATTGGGACATATCCTTAAAAACTCTTATTTAATTATTGAAATAGATAAAACATCAATATTTATACTATTATAACACACTTTTTTTTTATCTTTTCTCTTTGATAATCACATTTTTTTTTCTAATTTTCTTTTTTTTCTAATTTTCTTTTTTTTTCTAATTTTCTTTTTTTTTTCTAATTTTCTTTTTTTTCTTTAATTTCATTTTTCTATATTTTTTTCTCTCTCAACTTCATATCTTTATTTTCCTTTTTTTCTTTCTCATTTTCTCTTTAATTTTTTTCCTATCATCTACTTCTCTTTTATTTCTTTTTTTCTCTCAACTTCTTTGAATTCTTTCTCCTTAATATTCTTCTTTTTTTTCTCCATCTCTCTCACTCATCATAATTAGAAGCATTATAACGCCTGTATTTCTCAATATGAAGCTTGAGAATATAAAAAAATTATCCAAAACATCTAAAAATGTATATGAAATATTTAAATAAAAAGAAATACAAAAATTATACTACAAGTGCAACAAGGTTGTTTTCAACATCGATAGCAATTTTATAACCAATACATATTAAAATGGATTAAAATGAATAAAAATAGAAGACTTTTTACTTGGTTATAAATTGAAGTAAAAAAGTTCAGATTATGCTTCGGCTAAAAAAATCAAAATACTAAATCGTTAGAAAAAAAATTAGGTCTATGACAACAATTGTAAGAAGAATCACTATCATAAATTTTTTTTGTTTCTATTCCACAAACAATTTGAGATAATAGATTATATCTGATTTAATATAATTATTTAATTTTAAGGGTCTTATGACAACGATTGTGAGAAAAATTATTGTTATAAACCCTTTTTTGCTTCGGTTATAAAAATAATTGAGGCTAAAAGTTTATTTTAAAAAAATACCTTTTAAAATATTTTTATATTGACTCTCGAACAAAAGACTTTTGAAATAAGCTTATCTTTTCCGGTGGTATGATCCAGAAACAAAGGAGTAAAAATATTCAAATTTTATTTAAAAATAAAAAATTTGAAATTATTTTATTTTTATATTAATATATTATTTCTATTTGTATTTTTTCTTCGACTCGATTTTAGTACATTTAAATTATTTTACAACATAATATAATGACCCCAATTGATTGAAAATAATTCTACATAATTATTTTATATATTGTTATAAATTTGTGAGTCAAACACAGTTTGGGTTTGATTGGACTTAAATTTAAATTGTATATTATATCCATCTAATTAACTATTGGTTAGAAGATTAATCTAAGGTTGAGAATTAAATTTGGTTAATTAGAATAATTTTGGAAGATTCTGACCTGATACATTCTAGTTGATATCAACACATCTCATAATGTGTTGATTGGTTGGTCTTTAGAGTTATAGTATTCACATCTCACTTGGCTATAATGTTCTCTTCTGACCATTGCTTTTCAGCTACGCATCCCTTTTCAAGCTCTTATCATCTTCTCAGTTATAACGTCTGTAATGTCTCCTTAGTTTTACATGTTATATATATTCCTTTCGAACGACTTGTTGGTCCTCTATACTAAGAATACCATAACATGACTTTTACTATAAATATTTATTGGATAAGTTGAGAAGAGTTATGATGTTTTCACATTAAATTTATTTTATATAATTATTATACAATTTATTTAAGTTTTAAATAAAAAAAATTTCTTCCATTAGTTTCTGAAGAAGAAAAGAAAAGAAAAAGAATTGTCGATATAATGGTTGTGACAGAACTTTGTTTTTCTGCATAAATTTAAACATACTTTAACACGTTAACTTCTTTGACGTTAATTCTTTGTGCTTCATGGTCCAACTTTCGTGTAAAAGAGATTATACAAAGTTTGTATAATTAATATTAAAAGATATATTTTAAGTATAATTTAATTTTACAAAATTCAATATTTAAGATAAAATTAGACTCATTTGTATATTTTAAATTGAGGTTTTACTTCTTTAAATATTTTAAGATGCCAATCTGCATTTTTTTTAACGTGATAAATAACTCACAATCAAAGGTAAATTTTAGCCATATTAAGTTTTACGTCCATAATAAACATGATATAATATTTCTATATTTTAAACTCTCATTTCAGAAAGTGATATTTGGTGACCCAAAATGTAGCTCATTTATTTAATTAACATAGTTTTGTATAACTTCAACACATTTTTTTTATGAATCAAGTTTATTAAACAATAGACAACCCAAACTAATTGAGTTTGTTCAGTTAACTTCCAATCATAGTTAAGGAAAACTTTCTTTCAATAACTTTCTATAACAACATTTTGACAATTTTTTAAGTGACAATTTTTCATTGTTGAATCTAAAATATTTTTAAAAAATATTTACAATAAACCAATAAAATTTTGACATCTGTTATTTCTCAAAAAGTTGTTAACTTTTAATTGTTAGAATAAAGTATATATTATTATTTTATTAGTCCATCAATCATAAATTACTACACAGACTGTTGTAAAAAAAATTGTAAAAAAAATTGTAAAAAAAAATGGTCAAAAAAGTTGTTAAAAGAAAATTTTTTAAAATATAAATCATATAATAGATGGTTTCAGTTGCATAACTAATCGTACAACATCGATCGAATGAAAGTATAACTTAAACTGTACTTAATTTTACAGAAACATTATACACCCGAAACCATAACAGATGGTTTCAATTGGATAACACATCAAACATACATTATAACATTCTATGAAGGTCTTACTTAAGCTGTACTTTTTATTTTACAGAAACATGATACACTCCCAGCCATGCTCTAGCAAAAGTAGAAAAGAAAATGACAACATCATTGGGGTGCAAAATACCTATGACAATCATAAGCTACGCAAAACGTTTCAATGGCCGTCATGGCCAAGAGAACAAAGGTGGAAAGAAGTGTGAAGAACTTCCACGATCTGTACACATAATCCGTTGAGGCCTTGAAGAAGTTGGCCTTCCTCTTATCATGGTAGTACTTGTTCACTTTATTGATAGTCTCATCTAACTTGTGTGTTTTGGTGGGTCCAATGGATTTGCTCATTCCGTTGAATAGTTCCTCAGTTTCTTCCACAGTGAGAGTGCTACCTGACTCTATGATCCCTGCCTTCATCAGCAGCTTCACATCCTTCACAGTGTCTACGATTGCCCTCATAAGTTCTGTGTACCTTGTGAAGATGAGAAAGTCTGGTTGGGTCAAGGCCTCGTAAGCCACAAGGTTTCTCATTATCACTTCAGAGTTCACGTCCAGTTTCACCACAGGGAGGTAAAATATGCCCTTAGTTTCGTCAAATTCAATGGCCATGTTGCCACCTTCCACAGGTTTGAAACAGACCCCGACTGAATGAAGTTCACGCACACAAGGAATGTTGATAATCATAGGAGCTACATCTTCTTCTTCTTCTTCAGAAAGTTTTGGATGAGATGAAAGAGTATCAAGTTGACAGGACACTTTTATTACTCGATCCAGTTGTCGTTTAAAGGGTTTCCCTAGAGGAATATTCACGTCCTTCAGCTTCTTCAAAGAGCCTACTGTCCATGTTAATACACCTTTAACTTTCTTAAAGGAAACTGCTATGGCTTCATAACTTGAGCTTTTCTGGACTGCTGCAGAAGTACCTGTGGTAGAGTCAATATTACCACGAAAATAATTAGCTAGGTAGTCCAACATCACTATGATGTCTCCATGATTCTCTTAAAATGCATTGCACAAAGAAGAAACTTAATCTGGTTGCACTATCAATTCATTGAATGTGAAGGCTATTAAATAGTCGCGTATAGACGCAATAGTACTAGACCGAATGAAAACAGAAACGAAAATAAAACCAATCAATTATCGTGGTCGAGTTGCTAGAACCGACCTACTACAGTAAAATAATAACAATTAAGATTTTAACCTAGCTGCTACAGCATGTAATATAAACTATCCAGATCAGTGGAAGAAACGTGAATGTGGAAATAAAAGATTCCTACGAGTTGCTTCTTTCATTATTTACTGGGTTCTTTATTAGCTCGATCACTGATCTATTGTCCTCTCGAATCAATACCTTCTCTTCTTGCATAATCTCCAAATTTTGTAACAAGTTTTTAGCCAGATAGCATGCCGAACAACACTCTGGATGCTACCACATACTCAGCTTCACACGTTGATAGTGTCACAGTGGGTTGTTTCTTTAAGAGCCAAGTAAATGTTGTAGTTCTCATGAAGAAAACATAACCAACCGTACTCTTTTAGTCATCCACATCTCTGTGCTCTTCTAGTCAATCACATCTCCACACCAGACACTGTTCGAGTATCCACTAAGTCGATAGATGTCCGACTTAACAAGTCAAGCTTCCAAAGTTAAGGTGTCCAAACCGAAAGTGTCATATCACAGTTTCCTCTTTCATGTCTAGCCAAACACGTCTCCTATAAGGCTTCAACTCCATTTTATAAATTCAATTTTTCTTCATTTCTACTCGGACGCGAGACAACCATACTTATCCTTCAAATACAACACCTAGTCCTTTATTAAAACTGACTTACTTTTTTCAATCAACTGACTCATGCTTAAAATATTGTTCTTAAGCTCAAGAATATAGAAAATGTCCCTGATTTCTCTAACTCCCCCATCCTTATGTATGTGACGAATTATTCCACACCTTTTTATTCCCACTTTGAAATAATCTCCAAATGACATGAACTTGGCCTCTACCTAAGAAATCCTTAGTTCTACACATATGATTGATAGTTCTAGTATACATGTACCACAAAAATTGGTAGAATTCTCCTCACCCTGATATCAAGCACGACACTACATTGGAGTTCGCCAGCTTCATTTTCAAGTTCTCCTATTTCATTGCCAAGCTATTTAAATACGTTGCTAAGCTCTTCAACGATATCGCTAGACTTTTTTTACCCAATTTGGGGCTTTGTACTGTTGGTTTCTCAAGTAACTCAGCATCCCCTAGCATACGCTCGTCACAACTTGGCCTAGCAAATCCATAGCTCGGTAATACTTCGTTCGAGCTCTCCACCTTTATTACCAGGTTTCCCATTTCCTTTGCTAGGATATTTGACAACTCGACACTCAATAGATCGACCTCCACCTGCTCGGCTTTATCCAACCTATGGTTCATCTTCTTGTCCTCAAATTACCTGGCCTTCAACATCTCAACACCAAATAACCCAGCCTTCATCTGCTTGGCCTTAAACACCATGGTTTACATTTGTCATCCTCAAACGACTTGGTTTGTATCTGTTTGGCATCAAACAACTCGGTCTCTTCATCAAACAACTCGATCTCCTTTTGCACTACCTCGAACAACTTGGTCATTATTGGAAAAGTCAAGTCAAACAGCTTTTAATAGCTTACTGATTTTCTGTTTAGACAGTTTTCGTTTTCTGATATACTGTTATGACATATACTTTATATATAAACATTGCTTTACACTTTAGTTTAATAACAGACTCTCTATTCTTCATTTTTCTCTTCCAAATTCTCCAACAGAATTGGTATCCAGAGCGTAGGTTACGAAGAAACTAGAGGCGTACTTCAAGAAGATCAAGAACACAGTGCAGTTTTTTTTTGGATCTTGAAGCAAGAAGAATGGCGGGGAGTGATCTTTCCATAACAAACCTTTCGATACTCACAGAAAAGAATTGGACGAGATGGAGCACACAGATGAGGGTGTTGTTCAAGTTTCAAGACGTAAGTGATTTTATTGAAGGTGATGACCGAGAGATTAGTCTTGGTGCAACGGACGACCAGAAAGCCACGTTCAAGAAGAAGGATAACAAGGCCCTTTTCATCATTCACCAGTGCGTTGATGACACCCATTTTGAGAAGATTCAAAATGCTAACACTGCTAAAGAAGCCTGGAGCATTCTAGTACGTTGTCACACAAGAGGGGAGAAGATCAAGAAGGTGAAGCTTCAAACCCTCAGAAGGCAGTATGAGTTACTGCAGATGGAAGACAGCGATAGGGTTGGTGAATATTTCAACAAAATACTCACCATTACGAATCAGATGAAAGGATGCGGGGAAGTCGTCAATGATACCATGATCATGGAGAAGATCATAAGATCGCTACCAAGGAAGTTCAACTATATAGTAGTCGCGATAGAAGAATCGAAGGATCTTTCGATGATGAAAGTCGAAGAGCTCCAAAGCTCGCTGGAAGCCCATGAATTGAGATTGATGGACAGAAACCCAGTCAAGAACGACGAACAGGCCTTGAAAGTGCACCACTCCAAGCATGATGAGAAGAAGAAGTGGAAAGGAAAACGATCAAAAGGGAATTGGAAATCTGAGAAAGACAAGGCTGATCATGGGTCTGCATCAGTGGAGAAAGATGGGAAGCCAGAGAAGAGTCATGATTCAATGAAGGATAAAAGAAACATCAAATGCTTCAACTGCAACAAGTATGGACACTTTGCATCTGAGTGTCACGCGGAAGAAGGAAGACAAAAGCGACATCAAGGCACAGAAGCGCATATCGCTCAAGAGGATTCAGACTTTGAACCTCTAACCTTGATGGTGACCACTTCAGGAAAAGGCTCAAGCTCTCACGCTAACATGTGGTATCTGGACTCGGGGTGTTCGAACCACATGACGTGTCATCAAGACTGGCTGATCAACTTTAATGCCACGAAGAAGAGTAAAGTCAAGTTTGCTGACGACAGTACTCTGAGAGTGGAGGGCATTGGAGATGTAGTGATACAGAGAAAGAATGGTTCGCATGCAATGGTCACGGGTGTGCTTCTTGTTCCAGATATGAGATGCAATCTGCTAAGTGTAGGACAGTTGATCCAACGAGGATTTAAGGTGGTGATGGAAGACAATAAGGTTGAGCTATTCGATAGCGACAAAAATCTGATCTTGAGAAGCAAGATTTCCAATAACAGAACCTTTCAGGTTAGCCTGGAAGCAGTGGAAAACTTTGACTGCATGACTTCAATAAAGATCAGTGAAGAAAGTTGGTTGTGGCACTTGCGATATGGCCACCTGAACTTCAAAAGCTTACAGCAGCTCAGCGCAAATGAGATGGTTTATGGCCTGCCCAAGATTGCATTACCAGAAAAGGAGTGTGAAACATGTATTGTTGGGAAATAGGCAAGGAAGCCTTTCAAAGCTGAGTTGGGTACAAGGGCAAAGGCTTGCCTAGGAGTTGTACATTCGGACATTTGTGGTCCAATTGAAGTACCTACAGTTGCAGGAAACAGGTACTTCATCTCGTTCATCGATGAATTCAGCAGAATGACTTGGGTATATTTGATTAAGGCGAAAAGTGATGCACTGGAAACCTTCACTCGTTTCAAGACACGTGCTGAAAGGAAAAGCGGACAGCTGCTAAAGATATTGAGGACAGACGGAGGAGGAGAGTACACGTCTGTTGCCTTTGAGAGCCACTGTCAATTGAGTGGGAATTACACACGAGATCACCGCCCCATACACTCCTCAACATAATGGGCTTGCGGAGAGGAGGAATCGAACAATCTTTAACATGGCGAGAAGCATGTTAAAGGAGAAAGCACTACCACGGAAGTTGTGGGGCGAGGCAGTATCCACAGCTGTCCACCTGCTCAACAGGTGTCCTACGAAGAAATTAGAGGGTAAAGTGCCACTTGAGGCGTGGAGCGGTGAGAGACCGACAGTTGGTAATCTAAAGGTGTTCGACTCACTCGCGTACATGCACATCCCAGATCAGAAGAGATCTAAGTTGGAGGATAAGAGCAGAATAATGTTGTTCATCGGGTATCATCCCACTGACGCGTATAAACTCTTCGATCCAATTGAAGAGAAAGTCACTTTGAGCAGAGATGTGGTGATTATGGAAGACAAATGTTGGGACTGGAATCAGAAGCGTATCAGCTTGATGAAAACCAGAATGACAGAAGATGAGGATAACCCAATCACAGCAGAGTCAGAAACGATGTCAGAAAACAGGCAGCAAGTTCAATGTGATGAATCTGATAGACCAAGGAGGCAGCGAGTGCAACCGCAGAGGTTCGGCGACTGTGAGGTCTATTCAGATGCGTAGATAGGTGATGAAGGTGATTTGGTGCACATGGCTCTGTTGGCTGGAGCAGAACCCATAGACGAAATCGAGGCGTTAAAGGAACCTGGGTGGCGGAATGCTATGAGAGAAGAAATAGAATCCATCGAGAAGAACGGAACCTGGCAGCTTGTTGACCTCCCTTCCAAGAAGAAGAGCATCGGAGTGAAATGGGTGTTCAATAGCAAGCTGAGGCTTGATGGATCTGTTTCTAGGTACAAAGCACGATTGGTTGCAAAGGGTTTCCTCCAGAGACAAGGCTTTGACTTCAATGAAGTGTTTGCACCAGTCGCTAGGATGGAGACCATTTGGTTGGTGATAGCTGTAGCCTGTGCGAGACGGTGGTCTTTGTTTCAAATTGACGTGAAGTCCGCGTTTCTCCATGGCCCATTGGAAGAAGAAGTATATGTATAACAACCACCTGGGTTCATTAACAAAGGCAGAGAACACCAGGTGTATAAGTTAGAAAAGGCGCTATACGGACTGAGGCAAGCTCCCAGAGCGTGGAACAAATGCATTGACTCGTTCCTAATGAAACTCAACTTCACCAAATGCGTGATTGAGCATGGTGTTTACGTGAAAAAGGGTGAAGGAGATGAACTGCTGATTATTTGCTTATACGTGGATGATCTACTCATTACTGGGTCGAATCCAAATTGCATAAACAAACTGAAGAAGATGATGCAGTTAGAGTTCGAAATGACTGACTTGGGAGAGCTGAACTATTTTTTGGGCATGGAGTTCACCTATACTGAGACGGGTATGATTTTGCATCAGAGGAAGTGTGTTAAAGAACTGTTGGAACGATTCAACATGTCTGTGTGCAACCCAGCAAGGAGTCCAATAGAAGTGAATCTTAAGCTGATGAACGACGAGAACGAAGCCGACTCTGAAGAAACCTTGTTCATGCAGATCGTAGGTTCTCTACGATTCTTGTGCAACAGCAGACCAGATCTGTCATACAGTGTGGGGTTGATAAGTAGGTTCATGAGGAAGCCAAAGAGAACGCATATGCTCGCAGCAAAAAGGGTGTTGAGATATGTCAAAGGCACTGCAGATTTTGGTATATTGTTTCCATTTGGGAAGCGCAACACTGATGAAGGAAGCTTAGAACTTACTGGGTTCACAGATTCAGATCATGGTGGAGACTGTGTTGAGAGGAAGAGCACATCAGGCTATATGTTTATGCTGAATGGATCTCCCATTTCGCGGTGCTCGAAGAAACAGCCTGTGGTGGCTCTGTCCAGCTGTGAAGCGGAGTACATAGCGGGCAACTATGCAGCTTGTCAAGGGATCTGGTTGGAAGAAGTATTGAGAGAGTTGATGATTCCAGTGAAAACGCCTTTTCAGTTGAAGATAGACAATGTGTCTGCTATCAATCTCTCCAAAAACCCCGTGAGCCATGGTCGAAGCAAACATATAGAAGTGAGATATCACTTTCTCAGAGATATGGTGAACAAAGGAAGAATAACTCTGACTCACTGCAGCACTGAAACCCAGCTTGCGGATGTCTTTACGAAAGCAGTGAAGATTGAAAGATTTGAGTGGTTAAGAAAGGAAATCGGAATTAGGTGCTGTGTGAGTTTGCCTTGAAGGGGAGTATTGGAAAAGTCAAGTCAAACAGCTTTTAATAGCTTACTGATTTTTTGTTTAGACAGTTTTCGTTTTCTGATATACTATTATCATATATACTTTGTATATAAACATTGCTTTACACTTCAGTTTAATAACAGACTCTCTATTCTTCATTTTTCTCTTCCAAATTCTCCAACAGTCATGAACTTGTTCGAGCTTTCTGATAACAATAAAATTCCTATCTCTTCTGCATTTTGTAAGAAGGATATTTTACCTTTCTTTTCAACTCGGCAAAATTTTGCTATGTTGTTGACCTTCCCACAATTATAATAGCTTCCTGATATGCATTAATTCGTTTGCATAGTGGTCGAGTTTTTCACATTCGAAGCACTATACACGTCTTTAAACTAACCTCCACGGCCTCTTCCTCGACAGTGGCCATGCCAATTTTGCTGCCAGGTTATATTTGTGCAGACTTCCTTGTTCTCTGCCTCTAGAACCTCAGCGTTAAGTGTTGCGAGTTTCGTTCATAATGAATTTCATGTATAGTGTTTGATCATGAGGTTCCTTCTCTTTCTTCTTCCTTTGTGAGAACTAACAAGTCCTTTGATTCTTCGATTATGCAGTTAATGCCCTCGAAGTTATCCGCCAAAGATCTCAACATTTTTTCTATAACCTAGTTAGGTGGCATCTCTTCTCCATTCCTACCGAGTTTATTAGCAACCTTTTGTACCCGAGTGATGTACTCGATAACCAGCTTTGTTTCTTCCATCTCTAAATGTTCAAACTCTCTCCTAGGAGCATGTTCAGACCTATCTCACACAATATTCACTTTTGTAGGCAACCTCTAGAGTCTCCCAGGCTCTATTTGCTAACGATGCATTCACTATCTTTTCGAACCCTGACTCGTCTACTACATTGTTGAGAAAATACAATGTTGACTTTCATTTGCATTTTCTTCAACATGGCAACATGTGTTGCTGTCTGATGTTATTCCTCATCAAATTCATCGTACCAGCCTTCATTATATCTCATACGTCTTGAAATCCCAACAACACCTTTATATGTAAGCACTTTATTATAATTGATCGCTAGTTGTGACTAAGTCATACCGTTAACAACTTTTGTTATCTTTTTCACTTTTTTTAAACGCTCACTGATTCACTAGCTCTCATTTTGTTTTTTGTTTTTTCACACTCAACACTCAAAGCATAGAGCTTTAATCTTTAATACCACATTATTTAATGAATGTGATGGAAATTAAGCAGCCATGTTCAGACGTAAAAACATTGGACAGAATTAAAGCAAAAACCAAAATAACATCGGCCAAATATCTTGGTCGAATTGCTACAGTCCAACCGAAAACGTAACAAAAACAACTAACAGAACTGAGCTGCTGCCTAAAATAATAAGCAAGATTTTAACCAAGCTGCTACAGTACAAAATATAAACTACCCGTATGTGTGGAAAAACGCGAATTTGAGAAGACTCCTACAAAACTACAAAAGCACCTTTTTTCTAATTTAAGTTTATCTAACAAATTCTCGCAAATTTTTACAAGAAAATAATAACAATAATAACACTGATGTGAAGATTAATAGAGACCGAGTTTTGAATCATCTTATAAAATTTCTCTATCCACACATACCTTCGCTTGGATCAGGTATCGGTGTTTCAGAGTTTACGGCATTAGAGACGACCAAATGGTACATGAGATCCAAGAGATGCCAATGCTTTGATACAGCTTCAGAACATGTGAGCCTGTGAATTAACTTAAGTGGAGAGTGTTGTTTACAGAATGACAAGAGCATCGAACCCAAGTACTCTTGAACAGAATGAGTAGGTTCGGAGCTTTCAAACTGCAAGATCTTCAACAAAGAGAACATTGGAATTTGATTCTCCACCATGAGGATGTCCCTTACGATGGCATCCTTGGTTAGTGTCAGACCACGAAACTCAGTTTGGTCTCCTAATCCTCTCATGAAAGAGCAAGATAGTCTGCCATTGAGATACTTGTGGAAGAAATTCAACAAGAAGAAAGCATCAATGGCAACGGTGTATAACAAGGTTTCATCTTTGAGGCCCAAATGTTTGTGGTAACTAGCACGGATTAAGGTTGCTGTGTCGCGGAATTCTTGGATTACTTGTTTGAGTTCATGTTTTTTGAAGTGGTCTAGAACCGCTTTGGCAGCAAAAATCTTGATCCTTTCCATGGGATAGAGCTCAGGGCGAAAGTGGGTGTATGGACCAATGGCTACAAATTGGGGAGTAAAGGCTTCTGGCTTGCCACAGCTCAGAGTTTTGGGAACATGGAATATGCAAACAGGTATTCTTTTCAAGACTGAGTGGTGGGTTTCACTTACGATTTCGTTTACTCGAATGATCCAACAGTCTTCATCAGATTCTGAACTGAAGATTGAAGGAGAGTCCATTGGGATTTACCTTAATTTTTCTGATGAATTGCTCTATGAAATACGTGTTACTGTGTAATTCTTGGATTTTCGAAACCAAGAAACTTTATGTACGGGCCACTTGCTTCTGTTTCTCTTCTCTGTAATGGCTTTTAATTTTTATTTCTTCATTTATGAGATGAATGTGAAATCATCTTACACCTCACTTCATTTATTTATTTATATTTTTAAAGATTTGCACGTAATTTCATATTATAAAGACTTTCATGTTCTTGTGTCTCTTCCACCGGTGGTTTCGACTAATAATTTGTGGAGAGTGAGAATAATATATTTAAAATTTATATACTAATCATTATTATTAATATAATAAAAATAAATGCATAATATAGTATAATTATAATTATACAAGAATCATACATGTTCAAAGGATTTTTTTTTCCTTTAAATTCTTAAACTTATAAAAATGATTGTATTTGATATGGGTTTTATTATAATTTTTTTTATTTCATTTTTTTAATTTAATGGATGTCTAATGTTAAAGGATGAATTGAATGATTAATATTTGATTGCAACTTGATTGATATGATTTGAACTTTTCTATGATGACTTTTTATGATTTAATGCGAATAGATGGTAGGAGAATTCTTTAAGTGAGGGTGTGTGTGAGAATGAACAAAATTTAAGCTTAAATATCAAAAATCTATAAGATCATGTGATACAAATATATTATGATTAGGAGAATTTTATTAATATGATCATTCTTAAGGAGAAATGTCATATTCAACAAGGTACGTTTGTATTAAGTTTTAATCCAAAGAGTGAAGGGATCTTAATTTTACTAAACTCTTATACTTATGTAAAGAATGAAGTTTAGGTAGTGAGAGTCCAAGGAAGTTCCTAGCCTATAAAATTAGTAATGAAGAAAAGAAATAAACCCTATCATGATAGTGGTTTGGGATAAGAAAGGTGAGTTTCGTACAAAGGGAATGTTGTTGTTGATGTTAAACTTAATGTGGAGAAAATTCATAACAAGTATATGACTGACACAATTATTCAAATTAATATATAACTATTCCTATAATTGAGTCTAAATCATGTTAAAGTTTTAATAGATAATTATGACTGTATAACTTATACATGTGGTATATTGACTAATGAAAGACAATTATCCTTAATAGTTACTACAAAATATTATTTAAATCTTTATAAAAAATTATGATATAAATAAGCCTATCCTTAGTTTTTTTTGTGATGTTTTAATGTTCGCCTGTAATGATTATATATATATATATATATATATATATATATATATATATATATATATATATATATATATATTCAAATTATATACTTAATCATGGCATCATGTAAATGTCTTTGTAGAAAATCTCAGTAAATAATGATAATGAGTCTATGGAAGACTTCAAATACAAGTACGAGAGATTAATATATATTTATATAAAAAATCCTTTATATTTCTTCAAAAGATATATAATTTTTGGATGATTGATTATACATTATATTTATATTAATTAAACGATAATAACAAGATTAATATTTATGGGTCAGTAATTAGATGCTCCACTTTTAATTTTTGTTCAGCAGGATATATGTGGCCTGTTTTTTTAAAATGAAATCTAATATTCAAAGGTTTCGTATTCACATTCTATACTTATTTATTGATATCTTTACACATGGTGTGTGAGACACCCCTAATGTCTTATTCAATAAAAATGAGAAGACGCAGTCCCCTAATATAGAGTATTGTGAAGTGGGTGACCACTTAAAAAATGTCATTTTACGAAACCCTCAAAATTTTGCTCCCACTTCTGACTCATTGGTGCACATGACAGTAGCCAATTTGTACACGTGACAATAACCTTTCCTCCAAAATTGTCCGCAAGATTAAAATGAGGACAAAAGATATAACGATGAGTTGTTTGTCTTCACAAAGGAGGTTCTTGAAGGTCTCTTAATTTGCATCGAATGGGAACAAATTGTGTCTAATTGTTAGTACCATAGAGTGCAACGGGACCAACATGGAGCTGTTCTTTCAAAATTTTCGAAACTGCAGTTTGATCAATGTAGAATCAAAAAAACACATTTTAAACAGTCTTTAAATTATGAATTACTTCACAGTTCTTAATATTATTCATAATTGGTGACTTCTACTAAAATTCTGGGTTTCACTGTGTTCAAGAGTTTTTTTTTTTCTTTATATTCTATGCTTAATTTGATATTGGTCAAGGTGGCATCAATTTGACTAAAACAAACACATTGATATATAGTTTAGTTGAAGTTTTAATGTTAATTAACAATAAATATTTTAAATATGACTGTTTCGGCAGGATTTAGAATCCTAATCCAAAACATTTAAAGTTCTCTGTTCCGATGTCCAGTTGTGCTGTCTTCTCTCTTCTCCTTGTCCAAGCCGCGGGGTAGGGTGCCTGCAAAAGACACTCCAACGCTCAAGTCAGTGACCTCGCGTAGTAATCTTGTAATCAAGATCAGTTATCAGAGCTCTAAGTTCAGTTCAAGTTCAAGTTTTTCGTACCCTTTGCCAGACAAATATTTATAAATTATAATCCGTTAGGTCTGACTCATTAACCACTAATGAATGACAATATTAATTGTCAATAAATGACAATTATTTTCATTAACTCCCCGACAGTTATTACTATTAATTACCTTAACGGCTCTTTTTACCGATCGGTTCCTTGACCTGAGAGGTATCATCGGTCGGCCGACTCTTCTGCACCTTTATCGTTCGGTCGGCTATGAGCCCATAATAACATAAGCCCCAAAGCCCTAGCAAAATTTTTGATATGACGTTGGGTTTGTAAAGTTATATCGATCGGTAGGGGATTTTACCTGAGTTTCAATTCATACTAGCATGCGTTCTTTATCATCCGAGCGGGTTTTGCGCTAAGAGTCCCTTTGAAGTGTTCCTAGACCAAGGCGAGAGTTCACGAAAGAGTTTACTTTACCGCTTGATTTAGGTCTTAGGAGCTCTCTAGAAGCGTGCCCTAAGACCAAGGTGAGAGTTCATGAGAGAAATCTACCTCACCCGCTCGGTTTAGGTCTTAGGAGCTCTCTAGAAGCGTGCCCTAAGACCAAGATGAGAGTTCACAAAAGAAATCTACCTCACCCGCTCGGTTTAGGTCTTAGGAGCTCTCTAGAAGCGTGCCCTAAGACCAAGGTGAGAGTTCACGAAAGAAATCTGCCTCACCCGCTCGGTTTAGGTCTTAGGAGCTCTCTAGAAGCGTGCCCTAAGACCAAGGTGAGAGTTCACGAAAGAAATCTGCCTCACCCACTCGGTTTAGGTCTTAGGAGCTCTCTAGAAGCGTGCCCTAAGACCAAGGTGAGAGCTCACGGAGAGTCTGCCTCACCGAGTTGAAAAATGTTCCTTGCCGATGGGTTGCTCAAAGTTGGCTAAGTAGTTTGTATACAGAGTCCTATCATCTGCACCGAAGAAAAACAACACTAGAATTTTGAACATTAGAAAAATGTAGCTGATAAAATTTAGTTTGAGTTGAGGCCAGACGACCGAGCGAGTGAGACCGTTTGGTCTAAAATCCATATTAGGAAATGCTTGGGTTGTTTAAGAGTTCTGAGCATCTTCACCCTCGCGCTGGAAGGCACCGAACGATTTCACCGTCGGGTTTGTGGCCTAGCTCTCGGGTGAGTTAGGAGATCCGGGCCATTCTTGAACATCCACAGTCGCATTAGATCAAGCCACTTCAAGAATTAAACAATTATTAGAAAAATTAATAAAATAAACAGAACAATTGGTCACCCTCCTTCCATTCAGCAAATCGTCGTCCGCCCACAAGGGAAAGGACCCACCCCTCTTCGTCATGGGAAAAGCTTAGAAAAGCGAAAAAAAAACGATAATCATTATTGTTTGAGGTGAGGCAAACAGTAGGGTGGAGAGGCTGTAGAGAGGCATCTCGCGAAAAGGGACGTCGCAACGATTGGGCACGGCGGAGATTTTTTTCGTGAGTCACTCGTGAGTGAGGGAGTCAGACATTAAAA
The DNA here is from genome assembly GCF_029865625.1 of Vigna umbellata. Classification (NCBI taxonomy): domain Eukaryota; kingdom Viridiplantae; phylum Streptophyta; class Magnoliopsida; order Fabales; family Fabaceae; genus Vigna; species Vigna umbellata. Next base: position 39,539,870 of record NC_142170.1, read on the forward strand.
TTCCTTGCTTTTTTAGAGTTTAAGGATGAAAGAGTCCTCTCCCTTCATTGCCCAAACCAACATTAAAACATTCTGCGTGTCCAAGCGGTGTCTGTGGTGGCTCACAACGGCGTCTCTTCGTGGCGGTAGGTGTGACCACGACAACATCAGGATCGTGGAAGCGGGCTCCTTCAGAACAAACCGCAATGGTGATCGTGGCGGGTCGAGCAAATCACCTGGTCCTCCTGCAAGCTTAAGGTTTTCGATTTGGGGTTGCAATTAGGGTCGTTGGGGATTTTGGGGTCCTTCTGTTCTCATTCTCGATTCTGATCTTGGGGGTTTCGATTCCGGTGTGAAGAGCTCGCAATTTTGAATGCATGAAGATGGCGAGGGCAGCGATGTCGTGATTGGCGAAAGCGGCGGCGACATTGAGCTTTGGGTTTAGGGTTCCTGTTGTTCTCCGATTTTGGGGATTGGGGTTTGTGGAAATTGGGAAATTATGGATTTCTGTTGTAATTGGATTTTCATTGATTGGAATTGTGGTTTTGATCTTGTTTTGTTTTTGCGAGTAGAGATTGTGAAGTTTTCGAACTGGGGTTGGTTTTGATTGCGCGTTTTGGGATCTGAGGAGAGGCGCCAATGAAGGTGCTGGTGCTGGTGCTGGTGGGGCGGTCGAGAGTCCAGGCTTGACAATATCACCCCGTGAGGAGGAGAGGAAAGAATCGCGACGGACGGGGTTGGAAGTGGTTTCATTGCTGTCAGAAAATTCGGCCGCAGCGGCGACGATGAAGGCGGAAGCTCTCTCCGATGAGGATTTCCCGTGTTTACCGACAAAAGAGACGGTAAAACTGGATATTGTTCCGAAGCGTCACGGTCCCTGCAACAATCTTCAACACGTTCTTGAATAATTGGATCGTGACATTGTTGTTTCCTCCGAATGGAAGGAATAACTGGGACGACGATGTCGAGATTAAAAGAGGCAGTGAAAGAAGTTTTCTCTCATGGCCTTTTTCATCATGTGCTTATTTTGGAGTTTTTAAGTCGTTCGTCTTAACTGAAATGTCCTCGTAAGCATCCAAGTTTAGTCCATCATTAATAGAAAAAGGTGAAGCTTTGTCTTCTAAATTATGCAGAAAATTGTATGGATAATTTTGGTGAATATCCCTGATCTTGGACCAATATGAGATCTCTGGTGACTGGAATAAAAACTTTAGAGGAAGGATACTCTGGAATAGTATAAACAAAACAATTATAAATAGATATACTGAACAGGAGACGCAATTAAGGGCCGAACGGTATGATTAGATGTAAGGAACAATAGATGTAATTAAAGGCCGAACGGTCCAAATTAATATCGAACGATAGAGAGTTAGTAAAATATGTATGTGATGTGTAGAGTTTGTATGACTCGGATGAATGGTTTTAAGCATATGATGAATCTGTGATTTTGTTAATGAATTGAAGTTATGGATTTTTTTATAATCTGAAAATGACCATTAACTCACAGAAGGAAACACGTGATGAGATGTTTAACTTCTATGGCAAAACATAAGTAACGTTATGCGACGAAAAGTTTTTTCTTTTCATTCACAGTGATACGCATTAATCTAAAAAGAATAAATTCAATATAATATATATTTTATAACGAAAATCTTATTCATAGTTTGAGAAGAAAGTGCTTATCTTTTGAAGGGCTTTCCTCCAAAAACTGAGGGGACCTCTGACACGTGTCTCATTGGCAGAATTTGACAAGTGCTCATCGTATAACGAAATTTCCTAGTGTTGATCCGAAGTAATGATATTGAGACCGAGGGCACGTTTGGTTTCTCGTGGTTTCATGAGAATGCTGTTCGGCCCCACGGTGCGCGCACTAGTGCCGAAATGACCTTTAACGTCACCCTATAGACGTCCGTCCTCAACAGTCCCAATGTAAATAATTGACCGGTGGCATATTTGTAAATAAGTGATATTATCGACGTCCGTTGTGGGAGGGACGGACGTCTATAATATTATAGACGTCCGGGCCCCAACCAAGGACGTCTAAGAGGTTGGACAATCACCTCTTCAACTCCCCTCTGTCAGCCCCTTAAACGTTCGTTGTGGAGGGGACGGACGTCTATAATTATATAGACGTCTGTCCCCCGTATCGGACGTTTCGGGTGCTGACGGGGGTTGAAGAGTTAATTGTCTTTAGCACCTTAAACGTCCGTTGGGGGGGACGGACGTCTATATAATTATAGACGTCCGTCCCCCCATATCGGACGTTTCGGGTGCTAACAAGGTGGTTGAAGAATTAATTATCTTCAGCCCCTTAAACGTCCGTTGTAGAGGGGGTCAGACGTCTATAATACTATATACGTCTAGCCCCCTCCACAACGGACGTTTAAGGGGCTGACAGAGGGGAGTTGAAGAGATGATTGTCCAGCCTCTTAGACGCCCCCCCCCCCCCACAAAGAACGTCGAGAGTTTCACTTATTTAGATGACAACACCCTTTTCCTCTCTTCCTTATCGGGAGGGCAATCTTATGGCCTTCACCTCCCGCCCGGCCCGGAAAATGGAACCCAGCCCCCCTTCTGATCCATTCATTTCTGCAAGAAGGGGGATCTTCGATGCTGTCATTTCGAAATGTCCGCTTCAACCGCAGTTTCACCTCCAAAAAGCAAAGTTGGCTTGACGGGCGCAGATGCGAGGAAGCGGGAGTAAGATAACCGCTTTTGCTACTGAGAAAGCGAACGCGCGACGATTCAAGACTTAGTCGAGCGTTAGCGAAGCTAGATTTACCGAGAGGCTTCGAGTTAGCGAAGCGCTGTAGTAGCGTTGGCCGAAGCCTTATGTGCTAAAATGCTGAGCGAAGGACGCTCCGCCTTATCTATAGAAGCAGTCAACCGAGTGGACAAACGGACGTCTTGCAGTGCACAAACGAACGTCCAACCCCAGCCCTACCACAAAACAATTCAGGAGGTGGTCGTCGCGGGACGTCTGACGGGCACACGGGACGTCTACGTGGACGTCCGAGGTGTACACCGGACGTCTGGATAGGCGTCGGGCCTGACACATCGGACGTCTATATACACGTCCGATGTGGACCCTCGACGTCTGAGTAACGTCACCCACAAAGACGTCGGGGGAAGGTCGGGTGTCAAAAGGCCAAAAGAACGGACGTCTAAAGCCCTTTCTGCACTAGTGGCGCCAAAATGTTTCGGCAGGATTTAGAATCTTAATCCAAAACATTCAAAGTTGTCCGTTCCGATGTTCAGTTGTGTTGTCTTCTCTCTTCTCCTTGTCCAAGTCGCGAGGGAGGGTGCCTGCAAAAGACACTCCGACGCTCAAGTCAGTAACCTCGCGTAGTAATCTTGTAATCAAGATCAATTATCAGAGCTCTAAGTTCAGTTCAAGTTTTTCGTACCCTTTGCCAGACAAATATTTATAAATTATAATGAGCTTACCGTTAGGTATGACTCATTAACCACTATGACAATATTAATTGTCAATAAATGACAATTATTTTCATTAACTTCCCGACAGTTATTACTATTAATTACCTTAACGGCTCTTTTTACCGATCGATTCCTTGACCTAGGAGGTATCATCGGTCGGCCGATTCTTCTACACTTTTATCGTTCGATCGGCTGTGAGCCTAGAGTATCAATGAGAATGTTAGATCAAATATATTAGGGAATTTAAATGGAATGACTTTAATCAACAATAACTTACATTTTCTATAACTACAAAAATTATGAAATGTTATTTTTTCTAACAATTAATAATTTTGTTTAACATTATATAATCCTTTTTAATGGTAATTAAAATACTTTATTATAAAAATAAAACTGAATACATTTAAATTATTTTATAAAATAATAAAATGAAACCAATTGAATAAAATTTATCGTAGGATAGGGTTTATCCGCTCGTCATAAATTGAACGGTCTACAACAACGAAAAATCTAATCAATTTAAAAGTCATTATATATAAAATATCAATCCAAGTCAAATTAGTATTCCGAAAACAAAGTTCACATGTCATTGGCATTGGCATGTGTATGTGCTGCCACTGTTTTGTTTTCTTGACATATTTTTCTTTTATATATTTACCCTAAAAGAAATTATAATTATTAAAAAATGAAGTGTCAAACTAAATAGAATATTGTTATTTTGAATAATATCTCATAAAAATGTAAATAAGAAACATCTTGTGATGATGTTTTAGCATCGATACATCATCGTGTCTATATACAAATAGATAGAATACTTATAAATATTATATTTAAGGTTTAGCATTGTATAAAACAATTTTTATTTTAATCAATTAAAATTCTCAAAGTACCAAATTTTATATATTTTTCTATTTTAAAATTAAATGACACAAAATTAAAATTATTCTTTCTGAAAGTATTTTTTTTATTGATGGAGATTCTGGGATTAAAAATGTTTTTTTTTAACTTTATTTTTTTATTCTTTGATTCAAACCTTTAGTTTTAGAAACTCATAATAATCGCTTTTTGTGTTTCTTTTCTAAGTTGTATTTGAAATTTTCGAGTTAACTTGTTCATCTGTTGTAATTTTTCTAATGTTTTAATCTTTGACTAGGGTGTCAAGAGTTTTGGTTGTGATACATGATTTAATAAGTGGTGGTAGAAGATTTTATAGAATAATCTTGTAGAGTGCGTTATATTTTTCAAAATTTTTGTAAAATTAAAAAATATAAAGGATTTGTCTAATCAAAGAAATTAAGTAAATGGGTGTATCTCTTATGAGAGTCAGTGAGTATAAATTTATGTGCATCATTCTCTCTCATTCTCTTTTTCTATTCATTTTACCTCTAATAATGCATATTATACATGTCATAAACAATGTATCCTAAAATGTCATAAACAATTCAATTATCACTTTTCTATCTTACTCTAGTGACGGTTCAATTCATCCACTTTTCTCGAATTTAGCCTTATAATCAAACAATTGATATAAAAAGTAAGTGTTTGAAAGTTATTCACGTTGATGGTTGAAAATTTTATATCGATTAAAGATAAAGTGAATTTAGAATATATGTGAGTACAAACTTTACCTTTAGAGTTGAAGGTTTAAAATTTATTTCTTAATATTGATAAATATTTTTAAAAATAAAATACAACTTTATCAAAGGTGTATGGACCATTTATATTTTGTAAGGTCAATTATTAGTTTTTAAAATTAGACTTAATAGTCTATTTTCTTTCCAGTTTTGCTGAATAATGTCAATTTAATCTCTCGTTTTAAAAATTTTTGAAATTGGTCTTCTTTTATTAAATTCTGCGTCAACATCGTTCCGTATAAACAGCGTTAACTTTTCTCTCTCCTCTCCTCGCAACAGATATTCTTTTCTTTTGTCAGTCTATCTTTTCGTGGAAAGGACGTAATAATGACATTGTCCCCGTCTTTAACAATTGCGTATGTTATGTATTAAATTTAAGTCATTAATATTTAAAGTAAAATATTATTTTAACAGAGCTTTTATGAATACATGTGATAACGGTAGTTACATGATAATAAAATATTGAATATTGTAGAAATTTAAAAAAGTTCTGAAAGGACAACTCCTCCTCATGCTAAAAATATAATTTAAAAATATAATTTTCAAACACAAATATATTTTATTGCAGAGTATATTTTATTCATTTAAAAATATTATAAAAACCACCCCAAAATGTAGGTAGCGTAGGGAATTAGTTTAAAGCTATGAAAAACAAGTTTCTCCAAACTGGGTATTCCTCACTATTTCTGAAAACAAAAACTTATGACTAGCTTTTGGAATCTGCATTGGGTTCCATAAGGGTTAAGCGGGGAAGGATGAAGAACTTATACTAGTTTAAAGAAATTTGATCTCTTCGGGGAAAGCCATAGAGGGAGCGGCTGAAGAAGAATGGAGTGATGATCTGTCTCAGTTGTTCATTGGGTTCAAGTTTGTGTAACAGATGAAACAGTGAAAGAGACTTTTGCACCGAACATAAAGGACACTTAAAGAGGACCTCTGCACCGAACGGTAGAATACTGATGCACCGAACGGTAGAGTAACAGGTGAAGAGACGGCTTCACCGACGCAAAGGTACACCTTGTTGATAAAAAAATAGTAAATTCTAGAAGTTAATTCGTATTCACACCTATCTTATCTAAATAATGTTTATAACTCATACATAAATTACTTTTTCTTTTAAAAATAAATCATAAGAAAATCTTGAAAATTCTGTTCAGCATGCAAAATATGTAGTGTAGTCAAATACTATTATCTGGCACATAATTAATTCTATGAACAGTGTCAATCACACAGTAGCATATATTACACGAAAGTATTAATATAGTTTGATACTGCCATTAATAAATCTAGTGACAGATTCAGTACTCCTATTATGAGTTTGTTGAATTAGTTTTTTTATTTCTTTAAAATGTCATTATCCTGTAAAATATAATATATTGCTTTCTTGTCTGTGTTTTTTGACTAACCTTAAAGTAAGTTTCTTAGACATTGTTTCCAAATTGGTGTTGCATGGCATGAAAATTTTGGTCTTTTATTGATTTATTTAAAGATTGTTCTTACTCTCAAAATATTCATGTTCTTATGTTTTTGTTATTACTTCCAAAATCTGTGTTTTTCTTTATTCAATCACGCAATTTTTGAATTACATTTTAGTGTTTTTTTTTTCAGGAAACAAAAACAAGGTTTGTGTACTGGAATAGTATAATTAAAAGTTAAGAATTTTTTGTTTGAATTTTAGTTTGATTAATTTGTTCGGTTGATAAAGATGAAGTGTTTTGCGGTTCTTATGCTTATGTTCTTACTCCCAAAATTTGTGTTTATTTTTTATTATGTAATTTTTGGATTATATTTCAGTGTTATCTTTCTTTAACAGATAGTCAATTTATTGAAAGTTTTACATCGATTAAAAATAAAGTCAATTTATAATATATATATATATATATATATATATATATATATATATATATAAATATAAAGTAAGCGTAATTCTCATTTTATAAATTACTTTTGCAAAATTGAGTTAAGTTTAAAGTTTATTTTTTAATACAATTCTATATTTTTCTTTGTGTACTTCATAAATGACTTTTATTTTTTCTATGTTTTATTCATTTTTATTTTTATTTGTTTTCTCAGGTTACGTATGAATAATAAAAGGGTGAGGTTTCTGTCCAACTTTAGGAATATGAAACTTAAAGTATATGATAACATTTAAATTTTTTTGTACTCATTATTCTGAAATTTAAAGGATATGATAACATTTAAATTTTTTTGTACTCATTATTCTGAAATTTAAAGGATATGATAACATTTAAATTTTTTTGTACTCATTATTCTGAAATTTAAAGGATATGATAACACTTATATTTCTTTCACTAGTAAAAAAATTGGAAACTAACGCGTTATATACGCTTCGGTTACGCAAAACCCGAAGTGTAAAAGGCTATATGCCTCGGTCAGCTTGACTCAAGGGCGAATGGTAATATTGTCTCGGTTAGAAGAAGACCCGAGACCTATACCTCTATCCTGAGGACACAACTTTTTCGAAAAAGCCCTATTGCCTCGGGTTGCCCAGACGACCGCTGTCTATACACTCGCTACTTTTTTGAAAAAGCCCTGTTGCCTCGGGTTGCCCAGACGACCGCTGCCTATACACTCGCTACAATTTCTCAGTTTCTCTGAACCTTTTCATTTTCACACTCGAACAACTTCTTCTTTCTCGGTGCTCTCCCTTCCCCTCTGTGCTCTCCCATTCTTCCCATTCTCGTGCACAGTTCAGACGACCGCCGCTGCCTCCAGACGATTGCCGCTGCCTCCAGACGACCGTCGCTGCCTCCAGACGACCGCCGCTACCTCCGCCATTCTTCCCCTTTGTATCTTCATCTTCATCCATCGCTCCAAATCCACCGCTCCAGATCCACCACTCCAGATCGCCAAGCCGCTCCAGATCGGCGAGCCCTTCGTCATCGCTGCCGCGGCCGCTACTGCCTCAGCCATTCTTCCCCTCCGCGAGTGATTTGAAACCCTAAGGGAGCTTCTTGGTTCTTCTGCTTGTCGTCAAATCTACTCTTGTTCTTCTGCTTCTTCTTCATATCTGGTTTTGGATTTTTTGGTTTTGGATTTTCTGGTTTTGGGATTTTCTGGTTTTGGGATTTTCTGGTTGCTGAAAATTCACTTGCACCACTCCGTTTCAGGTTCCTTTGTCGGCAGAGCCACTTCTCGGGTTGAAGGTTTACACATGACCAACTGCAATGGGAATTCTCTGTGACATGGAAATGGATTTTTGGATCTGAAGAGCACGGTTCAATTGTGTACTAAAATCTGAGAAAAAAAAACATACTGCCTCGGTTATCTAAGAACCGAGGCATAATTATATACTGTTTTATCTCGGCATCTGACCGAGGCATAAAACGTGTCCTTTTTACCTCGTCCATGTATGCATCGGTTCTACAACCGATGCCTATAAGCAAAACTAACCGGTGTCTTTTCTTATTATTGTACTAGTGTTTGTACTCATTATTTAATTCATTTAAATTTGTATGTATTTTAGTTTATTTATCTAAAATTTGTATGCATTTAAACTTTTGGGAGCTATTTGGTTTTTAAAATTATTTTTAGTTGTCTTATTATTACATTTTTAATCGTTTGGTACATTGTTATGTTTCATGAAAAATTATCATTTTGATGATTTCTTAGATAATCATTGGACCCTTTAAACAAATTCGATGATGATTGTGATTAAATACAATGAAGTATTATTCTTATTTATATATATATATATATATATATATATATATATAAAACAAAAAGATAAAAATATAATAAATGTATCAACGAAAAGTGTACACGTATATTGTCTTAAGTGAAGTCAATTTATAATTTGTCTTTTCTCCCACCCCACATGAAATTCTTATCGCCCACTTGTTTCACACTTTTATCACCCAAACCTAACACAATGTTAATTTTCTTTCTCTCATATTTTCTCTATTATCTTGTTATACCTAACTCCCTTTCCATCCCAATCATATCCACCCATCTCCTACACCATTCTTATCACAACAAATTTAAAAGTTTTTTTTTTTATATTTTTTGTCATTACAGACAATTTAAAATCTCAAACTACACTCCATCAATTCAATTTTCAAAATCAATTTAAAAACAATTGTCATATTAATTTACAAAACTAAAACCGCTTTATCTATTTACGAATTTCACACACAACTTCGTGAGATCATCTTATAGCCCAAAAGTTTGATTACAGTTTTTTTATTTTAACTATTTTTTTTTAATTTATGTACTAGAAAGAGAGGTAAAACTGTATCGGTATATATTAACTATTTAATTATAATGTCATATCAATCTGATTCTTTATATTTACTTTTCTGAAAATTTAAGTACATATGATAACATAATATATATGTTAGTATATTTTAAGAACCCTAAATACTTATCTTTTAGTTGTATACACGCATAGCAGTTATAAATTGTCTAGATAACATAATCTTTAACATAAATCAAGCTCATCAAGTTTAACAATTACAAGTCCTTTTGTATATATATAAGACTTTTAACTTATATGAATTTTTTTCCACTGTTCTTAGCGTAATAGCTAAACTCAGACTTGAGGAGTATACGAAAGAGAAAAATATATATCATATAATTGATGGTTTCAGTTGGATAACTCATCAAACATTCATAATAACATCCTAAGAAAAAAATATTTGAACACAGATGTTTTAACAACAATTTAATATAGAATATATGTCATTTTGGTTATTAATTTATTATATTTGTTGTTATAATATATCTAAACTTAATGAAAAATTAATAAGTGTGCTGTATTAAAATATTATGAAAAAAACTGTGTTAAAACATACATTGTCAATATTCTATGAAGGTATTGCCCAACATTCTATGAAGGTCTTACTTGAGCTGTACTTTTTATTTTGCAGAAACATGATACACTCCAGCAAGCTCTAGCAAAAGTAGAAAAGAAAAGGAAAATGGTATGTCGACAACGATTTTTTGCCAACAATTTGACAACGCCATGTGGCGTCTTTGCATTGGCCAAATTTAATAAAAAGAAAATAGAGAGAGGTTATCAGACTAAGGGCAAAATTGGAAGAAAAGTTTACAAGTTTAACATTTTTTGTTTCGTGGTTTTCGTTTTCGTTTTTTCGCTCTCACCTCTACACTTCTTTCATCCCTTTTATCTTCTCTCTCGATCTAACCTCTATCTTCTCTGTCGTTCTAACCCTATTCTTGTATCTTTTTTCTGATTCGAAGTCCGATGGCGGTTTGGGTGTCATGAATTTAATTCTTTTTACGTTGTGTGTGTTATAATGAATAAAGGTATTATATTGAAAAAAGAACACAGAATATTAATAAGTATTTAAAATGTAGGCAATGGTTTCAGAAATGAATATAAGTTGTGGAATTTGTTGACAAAAAAACCATACACGTGAATTTAAGGGTCATTACTGGTTGGGAGGTTATGTTTGGTGACCCCAAGAGGTGGGGAAGAAGCCATTCTTACTGAGGGTACCAAGTTGGACAAGTGCAGAGCTAATCTGCAGAAAAAACATTGTCGTAATCGTTTACATTGGCCTCGTAAACGATTACACGAGAGAAATCACTGTTTTGTACAGAAAGTTGAACTGAAGTAGTCAGTTGTGGTGTCCTGGGTGATCATTGGCAAAAACTGTTAATTTAAAGCACAAGTCCACTTGTATTTACTTGGTGTTGGTGTTTGACTAGTGGTAGAGGGTGGTAGGTGATGGGAGGTGATGGGAGGTGACCCCAAGAAGTGGGGAAGAAGTCATTCTTACTAAAGGGACCAAGTTGGAGAAGTGCATGGCTAATCTATAGAAAAAACACTGTGGTAATCGTTTACAGTGGCCTGGTAAACGATTACACGAGAGAAATCACTGTTTTGTACAGAAAGTTGAACTGAAGTAGTCAGCTATGGTGTCATGGGTGATCATTGGCAAAAACTGTTACTTTCAGGCACAAGTCCACTTGTATTTACTTGGTGTTGGTGTTTCAGTGGTGGTAGAGAGTGGTAAGTGATGGGAGGTGACCCCAAGAAGTGGAGAAGAAGCCATTCTTACTTAGGGGACCAAGTTGGACAAGTGCAGAGCTAATATGCAGAAAAAACACTGTGGTAATCGTTTACAGGGTCCTTGTAATCGATTACAATGGCAAAAAAGGCCTAAACTTGATTACCATGACATAATTTGAAAGGTCTTTGAGTCTAGATTCCAACAAAACAAGAATCAACTCATTTGGAGTTCGGTGGAGAAAGATATGAGCAAAAGAACAAGCAAAGGTGAGAGTTGGCAAAAATATATGAAACGCTAACTTGAAACAATAAACTGTACCAACTCAGATGTCCAAAAATTAAAAATTAGTAGTCATTGGAAAGATTTTTGAGTCTAGTTTCTAATAAAAAAAGAATCACATCATTTGGAGGTCGGTGGGAAACGTTATCAGTAAAATAGCCAGCAAAGGTCAAAGTTGACAGCATGTTATCTCACCCAAGTTGCTCACCTCATAAACATTGTGTCTTTCCTCCATCATGGGGTGCCAAAACATCACTTCCCACCACTGAAACACAAGGAACAGCCTAAGACAAGTGCAAAAGTGCCTAAAAGTCACTTCTTTTTCCAATGGTGACCCCTGTTCATCTGACTGAGTACCTGTGTTGGACTTTCTGTACAAATTCCAATTTTCTCTCGGGTAATCGTTTACAGTGTCCTTGTAATCGATTACAGTGTCAAAGAAGGCCTAAACTTGATTTCCAAGGCATAATTTGAAAGGTTTTTGAGTCTAGATTCCAACAAAACAAGAATCAACTCATTTGGAGTTCGGTGGAGAAAGATATGAGCAAAAGAACAAGCAAAGGTGAGAGTTGGCAAAAATATATGAAACGCTAACTTGAAACAATAAACTGTACCAACTCAGATGTCCAAAAATTACAAATTAGTAGTCATTGGAAAGATTTTTGAGTCTAGTTTCTAATAAAAAAAGAATCACATCATTTGGAGGTCGGTGGGAAACGTTATCAGTAAAATAGCCAGCAAAGGTCAAAGTTGACAGCATGTTATCTCACCCAAGTTGCTCACCTCATAAACATTGTGTCTTTCCTCCATCATGGGGTGCCAAAACATCACTTTCCACCACTGAAACACAAGGAACAGCCTAAGACAAGTGCAAAAGTGCCTAAAAGTCACTTCTTTTTCCAATGGTGACCCCTGTTCATCTGACTGAGTACCTGTGTTGGACTTTCTGTACAAATTCCAATTTTCTCTCGGGTAATCGTTTACAGTGTCCTTGTAATCGATTACAGTGTCAAAGAAGGCCTAAACTTGATTTCCAAGGCATAATTTGAAAGGTCTTTGAGTCTAGATTCCAACAAAACAAGAATCAACTCATTTGGAGTTCGGTGGAGAAAGATATGAGCAAAAGAACAAGCAAAGGTGAGAGTTGGCAAAAATATATGAAACGCTAACTTGAAACAATAAACTGTACCAACTCAGATGTCCAAAAATTACAAATTAGTAGTCATTGGAAAGATTTTGGAGTCTAGTTTCTAATAAAAAAAGAATCACATCATTTGGAGGTCGGTGGGAAACGTTATCAGTAAAATAGCCAGCAAAGGTCAAAGTTGACAGCATGTTATCTCACCCAAGTTGCTCACCTCATAAACATTGTTTCTTTCCTCCATCATGGGGTGCCAAAACATCACTTCCCACCACTGAAACACAAGGAACAGCCTAAGACAAGTGCAAAAGTGCCTAAAAGTCACTTCTTTTTCCAATGGTGACCCCTGTTCATCTGACTGAGTACCTGTGTTGGACTTTCTGTACAAATTCCAATTTTCTCTCGGGTAATCGTTTACAGTGTCCTTGTAATCGATTACAGTGTCAAAGAAGGCCTAAACTTGATTTCCAAGGCATAATTTGAAAGGTCTTTGAGTCTAGATTCCAACAAAACAAGAATCAACTCATTTGGAGTTCGGTGGAGAAAGATATGAGCAAAAGAACAAGCAAAGGTGAGAGTTGGCAAAAATATATGAAACGCTAACTTGAAACAATAAACTGTACCAACTCAGATGTCCAAAAATTACAAATTAGTAGTCATTGGAAAGATTTTTGAGTCTAGTTTCTAATAAAAAAAGAATCACATCATTTGGAGGTCGGTGGGAAACGTTATCAGTAAAATAGCCAGCAAAGGTCAAAGTTGACAGCATGTTATCTCACCCAAGTTGCTCACCTCATAAACATTGTGTCTTTCCTCCATCATGGGGTGCCAAAACATCACTTTCCACCACTGAAACACAAGGAACAGCCTAAGACAAGTGCAAAAGTGCCTAAAAGTCACTTCTTTTTCCAATGGTGACCCCTGTTCCTCTGACTGAGTACCTGTGTTGGACTTTCTGTACAAATTCCAATTTTCTCTCGGGTAATCGTTTACAGTGTCCTTGTAATCGATTACAGTGTCAAAGAAGGCCTAAACTTGATTTCCAAGGCATAATTTGAAAGGTCTTTGAGTCTAGATTCCAACAAAACAAGAATCAACTCATTTGGAGTTCGGTGGAGAAAGATATGAGCAAAAGAACAAGCAAAGGTGAGAGTTGGCAAAAATATATGAAACGCTAACTTGAAACAATAAACTGTACCAACTCAGATGTCCAAAAATTACAAATTAGTAGTCATTGGAAAGATTTTTGAGTCTAGTTTCTAATAAAAAAAGAATCACATCATTTGGAGGTCGGTGGGAAACGTTATCAGTAAAATAGCCAGCAAAGGTCAAAGTTGACAGCATGTTATCTCACCCAAGTTGCTCACCTCATAAACATTGTTTCTTTGCTCCATCATGGGGTGCCAAAACATCACTTCCCACCACTGAAACACAAGGAACAGCCTAAGACAAGTGCAAAAGTGCCTAAAAGTCACTTCTTTTTCCAATGGTGACCCCTGTTCATCTGACTGAGTACCTGTGTTGGACTTTCTGTACAAATTCCAATTTTCTCTCGGGTAATCGTTTACAGTGTCCTTGTAATCGATTACAGTGTCAAAGAAGGCCTAAACTTGATTTCCAAGGCATAATTTGAAAGGTCTTTGAGTCTAGATTCCAACAAAACAAGAATCAACTCATTTGGAGTTCGGTGGAGAAAGATATGAGCAAAAGAACAAGCAAAGGTGAGAGTTGGCAAAAATATATGAAACGCTAACTTGAAACAATAAACTGTACCAACTCAGATGTCCAAAAATTACAAATTAGTAGTCATTGGAAAGATTTTTGAGTCTAGTTTCTAATAAAAAAAGAATCACATCATTTGGAGGTCGGTGGGAAACGTTATCAGTAAAATAGCCAGCAAAGGTCAAAGTTGACAGCATGTTATCTCACCCAAGTTGCTCACCTCATAAACATTGTGTCTTTCCTCCATCATGGGGTGCCAAAACATCACTTCCCACCACTGAAACAAAAGGAACAGCCTAAGACAAGTGCAAAAGTGCCTAAAAGTCACTTCTTTTTCCAATGGTGACCCCTGTTCATCTGACTGAGTACCTGTGTTGGACTTTCTGTACAAATTCCAATTTTCTCTCGGGTAATCGTTTACAGTGTCCTTGTAATCGATTACAGTGTCAAAGAAGGCCTAAACTTGATTTCCAAGGCATAATTTGAAAGGTCTTTGAGTCTAGATGCCAACAAAACAAGAATCAACTCATTTGGAGTTCGGTGGAGAAAGATATGAGCAAAAGAACAAGCAAAGGTGAGAGTTGGCAAAAATATATGAAACGCTAACTTGAAACAATAAACTGTACCAACTCAGATGTCCAAAAATTACAAATTAGTAGTCATTGGAAAGATTTTTGAGTCTAGTTTCTAATAAAAAAAGAATCACATCATTTGGAGGTCGGTGGGAAACGTTATCAGTAAAATAGCCAGCAAAGGTCAAAGTTGACAGCATGTTATCTCACCCAAGTTGCTCACCTCATAAACATTGTGTCTTTCCTCCATCATGGGGTGCCAAAACATCACTTCCCACCACTGAAACACAAGGAACAGCCTAAGACAAGTGCAAAAGTGCCTAAAAGTCACTTCTTTTTCCAATGGTGACCCCTGTTCATCTGACTGAGTACCTGTGTTGGACTTTCTGTACAAATTCCAATTTTCTCTCGGGTAATCGTTTACAGTGTCCTTGTAATCGATTACAGTGTCAAAGAAGGCCTAAACTTGATTTCCAAGGCATAATTTGAAAGGTCTTTGAGTCTAGATTCCAACAAAACAAGAATCAACTCATTTGGAGTTCGGTGGAGAAAGATATGAGCAAAAGAACAAGCAAAGGTGAGAGTTGGCAAAAATATATGAAACGCTAACTTGAAACAATAAACTGTACCAACTCAGATGTCCAAAAATTACAAATTAGTAGTCATTGGAAAGATTTTTGAGTCTAGTTTCTAATAAAAAAAGAATCACATCATTTGGAGGTCGGTGGGAAACGTTATCAGTAAAATAGCCAGCAAAGGTCAAAGTTGACAGCATGTTATCTCACCCAAGTTGCTCACCTCATAAACATTGTGTCTTTCCTCCATCATGGGGTGCCAAAACATCACTTTCCACCACTGAAACACAAGGAACAACCTAAGACAAGTGCAAAAGTGCCTAAAAGTCACTTCTTTTTCCAATGGTGACCCCTGTTCGTCTGACTGAGTACCTGTGTTGGACTTTCTGTACAAATTCCAATTTTCTCTCGGGTAATCGTTTACAGTGTCCTTGTAATCGATTACAGTGTCAAAGAAGGCCTAAACTTGATTTCCAAGGCATAATTTGAAAGGTCTTTGAGTCTAGATTCCAACAAAACAAGAATCAACTCATTTGGAGTTCGGTGGAGAAAGATATGAGCAAAAGAACAAGCAAAGGTGAGAGTTGGCAAAAATATATGAAACGCTAACTTGAAACAATAAACTGTACCAACTCAGATGTCCAAAAATTACAAATTAGTAGTCATTGGAAAGATTTTTGAGTCTAGTTTCTAATAAAAAAAGAATCACATCATTTGGAGGTCGGTGGGAAACGTTATCAGTAAAATAGCCAGCAAAGGTCAAAGTTGACAGCATGTTATCTCACCCAAGTTGCTCACCTCATAAACATTGTTTCTTTCCTCCATCATGGGGTGCCAAAACATCACTTCCCACCACTGAAACACAAGGAACAGCCTAAGACAAGTGCAAAAGTGCCTAAAAGTCACTTCTTTTTCCAATGGTGACCCCTGTTCATCTGACTGAGTACCTGTGTTGGACTTTCTGTACAAATTCCAATTTTCTCTCGGGTAATCGTTTACAGTGTCCTTGTAATCGATTACAGTGTCAAAGAAGGCCTAAACTTGATTTCCAAGGCATAATTTGAAAGGTCTTTGAGTCTAGATTCCAACAAAACAAGAATCAACTCATTTGGAGTTCGGTGGAGAAAGATATGAGCAAAAGAACAAGCAAAGGTGAGAGTTGGCAAAAATATATGAAACGCTAACTTGAAACAATAAACTGTACCAACTCAGATGTCCAAAAATTACAAATTAGTAGTCATTGGAAAGATTTTTGAGTCTAGTTTCTAATAAAAAAAGAATCACATCATTTGGAGGTCGGTGGGAAACGTTATCAGTAAAATAGCCAGCAAAGGTCAAAGTTGACAGCATGTTATCTCACCCAAGTTGCTCACCTCATAAACATTGTTTCTTTCCTCCATCATGGGGTGCCAAAACATCACTTCCCACCACTGAAACACAAGGAACAGCCTAAGACAAGTGCAAAAGTGCCTAAAAGTCACTTCTTTTTCCAATGGTGACCCCTGTTCATCTGACTGAGTACCTGTGTTGGACTTTCTGTACAAATTCCAATTTTCTCTCGGGTAATCGTTTACAGGGATGCTGTAAACGATTACCAGACCTTTTTTTCAACACCCTCACTCATCCCTTGCAGAGGTTGCTCCTCCAACTGATGAGGGGTCACCCCACACTCCTTGGACACACATCACATCACCAACCACCCTCTCCCACCACTGAAACACCTGGACCAGCCTCAAACAGGTGCAGAACTGCTTAAAAGTCACCTTTTTGGCCAATGGTGACCCCTGTTCACCTGACTGACTACCTGTGTTATACTTTATGTACAAATTGGCATTTTTTCTCGGGTAATCGTTTACAGGGGTGCTGTAAACGATTACCAGAGCCTTTTATGAACACTCTGAGTCATTCCTTGCACAGCTTGCTCCTCCAACTCATGAGGGGTCTCCCCACCCTCCTTGGACTCACATCACATCACCAGCCACCCTCTCCCACCACTGGAACACCTGCACAGGCCTCAGACAGGTGCAGAAGTGCCTAAAACTCAGTTGTTTTTCCAATGGTGACCCCTGTTCACCTGACTGAGTACCTGTGTTATACTTTATGTACAAATTGGCATTTTCTCTCGGGTAATCGTTTACAGGGGTGTTGTAAACGATTACCAGACCCTTTTTTCAGCACTCTCACTCATTCCTTGCACAGCTTGCTCCTCCAACTCATGAGGGGTCTCCCCACACTCCTTGGACTCACATCACATCACCAGCCACTCTCTCCCATTACTGGAACACCTGCACATGCCTCAGACAGGTGCAGAAGTGCCTAAAAGTCACTTTTTTTTCCAATGGTGACCCCTGTTCACCTGACTGAGTACCTGTGTTGGACTTTCTGTACAAATTCCTATTTTCTCTCGGGTAATCGTTTACAGGGGTGCTGTAAACGATTACCAGACCCTTTTGGAAATAAAATCTCACTTATCCCTACCAGGAGGTAAAGGCTACAAAAATGAGAACAAGGGATCTTTTTCTTTTGTTTTCGCATTAGAATTTTGTATATTGAATTCAATTCCTTTGTTCCTTTGCCTATGTATTTCACACATTCACTCATTAACAATTCAAACAAAACCATATTTCACAATGACAATAACAAAGGAAATTCAATTAACATTAATAATATGTACAATTTTGTATTACTTTGTCTTAACATTGAACAAAATATATTCCAAATTACAAACATTTGTTCATCTATGTACAATTTTGTATTACTTTCTCTTAAGAAATCTATACAAATATCACTCATATTTTATTCTAAGAAATCGAGTGTAAGGAGTCCTAAGCACTCTGCTCTTGTAACGCCTTCGTGACCCTATCCTCACGTAAGTCTTCATTGGAGGTGGATTGGTGGACATGCCTCCCGGGGAAAAAAAATCCAATGTTCATGGACGGTTCTTCACATAAAACACTCTGTCCACCATCTCCGCAATCAGTGACCAGTGCTCCTCTGTCAAATGCTCGTTCTTTGTTAAAAAGGAGTGACTAACCCTCAACTGCATCAACAACAAACAAAATAACCAAAACATAAAAGCCCTAAAACAAAAACAACAAAAAATTTAACAAGGAAAACCCAAAATCCAAACCGAAAACGCAATGTACAAAATGAAGGAAGAATGCATTTACCTTGCTCGTCGAAGGACCATGGTTACCGGAACTTGCCATTTTGCACAATACACTCAACAAAGAGGACGACATTGACCAAAACGAAGAGATGTAACAAAAACGTAGAAGGAGAACGACAAGGAAGAGCAACAACCACAAGGAAGAGGGAGACCGAAAACCAAAAGAGAGAGCTAGAACGAAGATGATGAACGAGAAGAAAGAAAGAGAACGGTGATTTCTAATGAAACAGGGCAAGGGGTATATTTGGAATTCCAAATTTTCTGAAGCTCTCGTCAATTTCGATGTCACAATTTCAGAAATAAAAGAAAAAAAATTGGACCAATGCACTACTGACACCTGGCGTTGTTAAAAATGTGTTAAAATTTTGTTGTTGGAATATCACGATCCAAAAGAAAATGACAACATCATTCGGGTGCAAAATACCTATGACAATCATAAGCTACGCAAAACGTTTCAATGGCCGTCATGGCCAAGAGAACAAAGGTGGCAAAAAGTGTGAAGAACTTCCACGATCTGTACACATAATCCGTTGAGGCCTTGAAGAAGTTGACCTTCCTCTTATCATGGTAGTACTTGTTCACTTTATTGATAGTCTCATCTAACTTGTGTGTTTTGGTGGGTCCAATGGATTTGCTCATTCCGTTGAATAGTTCCTCAGTTTCTTCCACAGTAAGAGTGCTACCTGACTCTATGATTCCTGCCTTCATCAGCAGCTTCACATCCTCCACAGTGTCTACGATTCCCCTCATAAGTTCTGTGTACCTCGTGAAGATGAGAAAGTCTGGTTGGGTCAAGGCCTCGTAAGCCACAAGGTTTCTCATTATCACTTCAGAGTTCACGTCCAGTTTCACCACAGGGAGGTAAAATATGCCCTTTGTTTCGTCAAATTCAATGGCCATGTTGCCACCTTCCACAGGTTTGAAACAGACCTCGACTGAATGAAGTTCACGCACACAAGGAATGTTGATAATCATAGGAGTTACATCTTCTTCTTCTTCTTCTTCATCATCATCAGAAAGTTTTGGATGAGATGAAAGAGTATCAAGTTGAGAGGAAACTTTTAGCACTGGATCTAGGTGTCGTTTAACGGGTTTCACAAAAGGAATATTCACGTCCTTCAGCTTGTTCAAAGAGTCTACTGTCCATGTTAATACACCTTTAACTTTCTTAAAGGAAATTGCCATGGCTTCATAATTTGAGCTTTTCTGGACTGCAGCAGAAGTACCTGTGGTAGAGTCAATATTACCACGAAGGTTATTAATAGAGACCATGATAATTTTGAATCATCTTATATTTTCTCTATTATCCCACACATACCTTCGCCTTGTTCAGGTATCGGTGTTTCAGCCTTTACGGCGTGAGAGACAACCAAATGGTACATGAGATCCAAGACATGGTGATGCTTTGATACAGCTTCAGAGCAAGTGATGGTGTGAGTAAACTTAAGAGGAGAGTGTTGATGACAGAATGACAAGAGCATCGAACCCAAGTACTCTTGAACAGAATGAGCAGGTTCGGAGCTTTCAAACAGCAAGATCTTCAACAACGAGTAGGTTGGAATTTGGTTCTCCACCATGAGGATGTCCCTTATGGTGGCATCCCTAGCTAGCTTCACACCAGATAACTGAAGTGGGTCTTCTATTCCCATCATGAAAGTGCCAGATAGTTTCTCATTGAGATAGTTGTGGTAGAAATTCAACAAGAACAAAGCATCAATGGCCATGGAGTATAACAAGGTTTCATCTTTGAGGTCCAAGTATTTGTGGTAACTAGCACGGATGAAGGTTGCTGTGTGGTGGAATTCTTCGACTACTTGTTTAAGGTCGTGTTTGTTGAAGTGGTCCAGAACCGCTTTGGCAGCAAAAATCTTGAACCTTTCCATGGGATAGAGCTCAGGGCGAAAGTGGGTGTATGGACCAATGGCTATAAGTTGGGGAGAAAATGCTTCTGGTTTGTCAGAGCTCAAAGATTTGGGAACATGGTATATGCAAACAGGTATTTTTTTCAAGATTGAGTTGTGGGTTTCACTCACCATTTGATTGATTTGGATGACCCAATGGTCTTGGTCGGATTCTGAACTGAAGATTGATTGAGAGGCCATCTGGGATTTTGCTTAATTTGGGTGATGATATGCAATACGTTTTGGTGTGTATCATTGGTTAATTCTTCTCGGCTTCTTCTTTATGAAATGGTATTTATACAGTTTCTTCATAACTATTATGAAGTAGAATAATGAGAAAGAAAAAGAAAGAAGTTTTTGAAAGAATGATTATTGAAGGTGATATCAGAAAATACTAAAATTATGAAAAAGTGTAGTTTGAATAATTTAGAACTAATGTTATACAAAAGTTAACTCATTCTAAATATCTGGTAATGGATGAACAACACACTTGTTTCTACTCTTACTCTCCCTCCCACTCTTTTATTTTACAATATATGCCAAATAAATATACTTACACGAAGAGAAAGTATTGAGAAAAAAGAAAAAACAGAAAAGATAAAAGAAATGAAACTTACCCGAAGAAAGAGTATTGAGAAATGCTTACACGATGAGAACTCATATAGCACAGAAAACATTTATTATTACAGCATACTGTGCCTTATATTTACACAGCACACTTTTCTTTTAAGTTGAGAATTCGGTTAGAAGTTGAAAATTCGGTTGAGAATTCGGTTTGCAGACAACCGAATTATAAGTTATATTTTATTTTATTTTTTATATTCATAGGTTAGAATTCGGTTTCTGGCAAACCGAATTATGAGTTATATATATATCTTTTTATATTTTTAGGTTAAAATTATATATTTTTAAATTTTTTTTTTATAAAGACTTTTTTTGTAAGCATTTATAGAAAAGCATTTAAATGATCCTTCATTGGTGCACTAAACACAACCCATGACCATTAAATTCACTCATCCATCTAAAATAAGAAATATGAAACAACAACTTGAAAGTAAACTCATTTAGGAAATTTAGAAATATGATTTTTTTGGGAAATTAACTGCATCTTGTAGAGTGGTCTAAAAATTATGGGTTTATAATCATTTGAAAGATCTTCGAGTCCATATTCCAACAAAACAAAAATCAACTCATTTGGAGTTCGATGGAGAAAGTTATGAGCAAAACAACCACCAAAGGTCAGAGTTGGTAGAAATATATAAAGCGTTAACTTTAATAAATTAACTACATCTACTCAGATGTTCAAAAATTACAAATTTGTAGTCATTGTAAAGCTTCTTGAGTCTACTTTCTAATAAAAAAAAGAATCGCATCATTTGGAGTTCGGTGGAAAAAGTTATCATTAAAATAGTCAACAAAGATTAAAGTTGACAGCATGTTATCTTGGTCATGACACCAACATTAGGTATTTCCTCCACCAAGGACTCTCCAAAACCTAGTTTTCAGGCTCTACTCACACTTAAACATTAAAAAGAACTCTCATCCATTCAAGAAATATGAAAAAATTACGTAAAATGCTTTGGCTACTTATGTGCCCACATTGGCTCCTACAGCAAGTTTTTGTACAAAACCAGATTTTTGTTCGTGTAATCGTTTACAAGATCCTTGTAATCGATTACAATGGCCAAAAAGGCCTATACTTGATTAACAAGGCATAAATTGAAAGCTCTTTGAGTCTAAATTCCAACAAAACAAGAATCAACTCATTTGAAGTTTGGTGGAGAAAGTTATGAGCAAAACAACCACCAAAGGTCAGAGTTGACAGGAATATATAAAGCGTTAACTTTAATAAATTAACTGCACCTACTCATATGCCAAAAATTACAAATTCGTAGTCATTGGAAAGCTTCTTGAGTCTACTTTCTAATAAAAAAAGAATCGCATCATTTGGAGGTCGGTGGAAAAAAAATTATTATTAAAATAACCAACAAAGGTCAAAGTTGACAACATGTTATCTTGGTCATGACACCAACATTGGGTCTTTCCTCCACCAAGGACTCCCAAAACCCAGTTTTCAGGCTCTACTCACACTTAAACATTAAAAAGAACTCTCATCCATTCAAGAAATATGAAAAAATTACGTAAAATGCTTTGGCTACTTATGTGCCCACAACTGGCTCTTACAGCACAAGTTTTTGTACAAACCAAATTTTTGTTCGTGTAATCGTTTATAGGGAGAAAGTTATGAGCAAAACAACCACCAGAGGTCAGAGTTGGCAGGAATATATAAAGCGTTAACTTTAATAAACTAACTGCACCTACTCAGATGCCAAAAATTACAAATTTGTAGTCATTGAAAAGCTTTTTGAGTCTACTTTCTAATAAAAAAAAAATCGCATCATTTGGAGGTCGGTAGAAAAAGTTATCATTAAAATAATTGTCTTCCATAATAATGTCTGAAACACAGTTGACATTATGACTACATCGAACACTAAAAGTAGTAATTAACTAATTATTCCCCATAATGGTGTCCAGTTCCACAACGTGGTCGCTGCCTATTGTGACTCCCGGGCACTAACAACGGCGAGGAGTGATCGCCGGTGCAAGAGGCACGAAGTGCAAGGGGCACAATCAAGGAGTGGCTCCTGGTAGGCTTCTAGTGGAAGGGGCACATGGACGAATCGAACATACACTGGAATGAGAGGGATCTGGAGATTGTATAGGTATGAGACTATACAGTTGAAGGATAGCTTAAAGGAATTGATTTGGCTACTCATATCACCAAAATGCATTTGCTTTTCGGTAGCCTAACCCATAAGAACTCCAAGTCAATGTTCCCTGTAAGTTGTCGGGGCGTTACAAGTGGTATCAGAGCCTAGCCTCTCCCAGTACGGTGTGGTTCGAGGACGAACCATGCGGAAGCTGGTGGGTGTTGAGACTTCGGCAAGCGTACCGAATCGTACAAGTAATAAACCGGTAAGTCCGGAAATCGTTTTCCCAAGGGATTTGTTAAATTTCACTAATTGTTAAAGTTTACTAATTTAGCGATTAATAAACGTAATTTAGCAACGCAGATGAATTTTAGCATGCAGATGAAATTAAAATGGTAAAAACAGTCTACTTAAAGTTCACTGGGGTTGAAATTCAAATTCATCACTCCGGTAATTTTCTACTAACACAATTTCTCAAAATTAAGCATCGACATCCTAGGCGTATGCAGTCCTGATTCCTCAGAGACAGTTCTTAATCATTCAAACTAAATTGCTAATTCCTTAGCTAATTCAATTATCAGATTTGCCTTAAACACAATGTCACAGATGACTAAAAATTCCCTCCTATGTCTAGGACTCGAAATCCTTTAGCAGTTCTATCCTAGGTCAGCGGTCTCATACATTTTCCAATGATTTAACCGTTCAAATAGCTCAGATTTCCATCAAAAGCATGAAAAATAAGGATAGAACACAAAATTCATACAAGATCATGCATTAATAGAGAAATTACAAAGAGTTCAGAAATTTACTCTCAACCCCAGTGAAATGGGGTTTTAGCTACACATATACAACATAGAAGAGAGAAATGATGGATTGGATGGTGGAAATTGGAGTTTTTCCACCATGGAAGCCCCTTGGAGCAGCTGCAGCAGCGTCCCTGGTCTTCTCCCCGTTCCAGATCCCCCTGGCAACTGCCTCTGGAGTCTGATATAAAGAAGGGTACAATAATTGAGTCACGGGTCAATTTTGGACGAGCGTCCAAATTCTGGACGAGCGGCCCAATTCTGGACGAGCGTCCAATTTTCTGGACGAGCGGCCCAGGACGAGCGACCCTGGACGAGCGTTGGGCGCGTTGGACGAACGTCAAATTTTCTGGACGAGCGGCCGCGAGCTGGACGAGCGTCCACTTGGACGAGCGTGTACATTGGGCGAGCGTGCACTATGGTGAACGTCTTGGACGACTGGACGAGCGTCCACTATCTGAACGAGCGTCCCAACTTCTGGACGAGTGCGCGGACGAGCGTGCTGGACGAGCGCCCTCCTGCAGACGAACGTCCCATTTCTGGACGAGCGTGCGCTTTGGACGAACGTCCTCTGCGCGCTGGACGAGCGTCCTCTGCATGCTGGACGAGCGTCCTCACTCTGGACGAGCGTCCTCTGCCGAACGAGCGACCTCTGCTGGACGAGCGTCCCCGGACGAGCGTTGGACGAGCGCTGGACGAGCGTCCTCACTCTGGACGAGCGTCCTCTGCCGAACGTCCTCTGCGCGCTGGACGAGCGTCCTCTGCATGCTGGACGAGCGTCCGCTCATTTGCGACGAGCGTCCCTTTTCTTCTAAGTGGCGCCCGGGCGCCCCTTTCTATCTCGCGCCCGGGCGCGAACCTCTCGGTAAATTAGCGTCCATTAGGCCTGGTCCAAGTCTTTTATGATATCCAATCCTTATTTTTCATCAAAATAAACAACAAAAGCATCAAAAACATTTAAACAATCAAAATTATACTTATATCAACAATTATACACTTTTCATGAGAATTAACACTAAAACTTACTCAAAAGCCCCACAATATAAGCAACAAAAACAAGTAAACTTTTCACCTATCAAACTCCCCCAAACTTATATATTTTCGTGTCCTCATGAAAATAGACAATAACAACACAATCGAACCCAACAAAGCAGTTAATATTCCATCACATAATATCTGACACAACAGTAAGGATTGTACCTACACCTCCAAATATTCAGATCACATGTCATGACTTCTATATTGACAAGTTCTTGAATCCAAAATGATAAGACAACCAGAAAAAGAATAAAACCATAATGCTCAATCTGTGTTTATCTCAACCTACAAGTGTTTACAACTCCAATTCATACTCAAATTGTCATCAACTACTTCATTAACTTTTGCAAGTCATCTCATATACACTTCAAACATTCTGATTTAAATCAAAAGGACTTTCTCAGGTTAAAACTTGGCTTGGCTAGAAGAAACATGGTTTTACAGGGAAACAAAACAACACTAAAGAAGAGGAGAACAAGAACATAACAACATTGAAACTTTATTCATTAACTACCTCTTCATTCATCACATAACACATTTTTTTGAATTTTTCTCTAATTTTGATACTTTTTTTTTTTTTTTCAATTTTTTCATCAGTTTAAGACTCAACTGATTATGATTTCCCCCAAACTTAATTTCTACCTATCATCTTGACAAATATGTTTCTTGTTCTCTTCTCCAAGAGTGTTGGATAAGGTAGATTGTTCTGTAAGAAGCTCAGGGTTCACAACAAATATATATAAGGCTCAAACAGGATAACAAAGGATTAATATTCACATATGGGTAGTCATCTGGCCAAGTAGCTAATTTCATCAAACAAAACTGCCTTTCTCATTTCTAAACCAGAATGTATCTGTAATAATATAAGAATTATGCAAAAACCAAATTCATAGAAATAACAACTTCTCACTTGCTCTCAAAGCTTTCTCAGTACACTCAGATATTCAACTTCTGGGTCACCATCAATCAGATTCAAGAACAAGTCATATATAATCATAACACAAGCTCTAAAACTCAGATTTTTCAATAACAATCTCACAATCATGCCAGTTATCATGGACAGAATTCCAAATTCAAATTCAAACATTCAAACACACAATTCACAATCAAATCAAATCAGAAACATAAATCAATCCACACAACCAGACATATTCAGATTCAATCCACACAACCAAAAGAACTGAAAACATAAATAGATAGAGTTAGAAAGCTGGGTTGCCTCCCAGTAAGAGCTTGTTTAACGTCGTTAACTTGACACTAAGAAGCACTCCGTGGTTGATCCAAGGGTTTGACATCATTCAGAAGTGAAGGTAGCAACTTCAAGTGCAACTTCTGTTCTCTTTTCTCTTCTTCCTCAGATGGAATCTCCTTTAAAACATCCAGATTAAGAGCTGAGGATATATGCTTCGTCTTCTGTGCAATCATGCAGACTTCTTCAAGTTCATCAATTAGAAAGCATGTATCTTCATCATTTGGGTGAGACATTGCTTCAAAGACATTGAAATTTACTTCTTCATCCTCAACTCTCACTTTGAGCTTTCCCTCATCAACATCAATCAACACTCGAGCAGTCTTCATGAATGGCCTTCCCAAAATCAGAGGAATTTTTGTATCTTCTTTCATTTCCATGACAACAAAATCCACCGGAAATAAGAATTTATCTACCTTTACCAGAACATCTTCTACTACTCCCTGCGGATATTTGATCGACCTGTCTGCCAATTGTAGAGTCATGCGTGTGGGCTTCAACTCTAATTCTCCAATCTTCTTAAACATTGACAGAGGCATAAGATTGATGCTGGCTCCAAGATCAATTAACGCATTCCCAATAGCCAGTTCACCAATGGTGCATGGAATTGTAAAACTACCTGGATCTTTAAACTTTGGAGGAAGCAACTTCTGAATGATAGCACTGCATTGGCCCTGTACTTCTATAGTTTCTTCCTCAATATACTTCTTCTTCTTCTTAGTGAGCAAATCTTTCATGAATCTTGAATAAGCAGGTATTTGTTTCAGTGCTTCTGAGAAAGGCATCTTGATTTCCAATTTCTTGAAAATATCAATGAAACTCTGGAACTGTCTTTCCTTATCCTTTCTAGAGACAACCATTGGATATGGAAGAGGTTTCTCGTACACATGTTCTTTCTTTTTCTCTCCCTCTCTCTCTTTTTCTTTATCTCCCTGTTTACTCATCTCATCTTTTTCTTTATCTCCCTGTTTACTCATCTCATCTTTTTCTTCACTCACTTTTTTCTCAATCCCTCTTTCTTCCAGAATTCTTCCTGATCTTGTAGTAATAACATTGCAGTCTGCCTTTGGATTTACTTCAGTGTTTGCCCCAAAGTCCTTCTCTGGTTTTTCTTCCAACTTTTTAGCTAATTGACCCACCTGAATCTCCAAATTCCTAAGTGAGGCTTCTATACTTTTATGGTTGGAAATTGATACCTGCATAAACTGCTGAAGAGTTTCTTCCAGTTTTGAAGTTCTTTCTGTCAGAGAAGGTTGTTGTTGAAAGTTCTGTGGAGGTGGTCTGTTGAAAGGAACAGCTTGTCCCATACTCGGATGAGGTCTCCATCCTTGATTAAAACTTTGACGTTGATCATAATTCGTCTGAAGACCTTGATTTCCCATATAGTGTACTTCTTCATGAGACATGCTTTGCACTGCACATTGACCATTATTATGATTTCCTCCGCACAATTGACAACTCTGAACCATCTGATGTTGAAATTGAGAAACATTCTGTAGTTCTTTAGGTAGCTGAGATAACTTCTTCATTAATGTCTCAAGTTGCTGAGTCATAATCTTGTTCTGAGCTAGTAAAGCATCTTGAGTTTGAAGTTGAAGAACACCTTTTTGTTGAAATTGAGCTCTCTCACTCTGAACTTCATTATCATTTGCAGCCATGTTTTCAATCAGTTCATGTGCTTCTTCAGGCGTCTTCCATCTGATATTACCTCCAGCTGATGCATCTAACATTAATTTTGTTTGAGATTTCAGCCCTCCAAGAAACAGATTTAACATTGTAGGCTCATCAAATCCATGAGTAGGGGTTTTTCTCAGTAGGCCTTTGAATCTATCCCATGCTTGACCTAGAGTTTCATCAGCATCTTGTTGGAAAGAAGAGATCTCCTGCTTCCCCTTATTGACTTTGGACTGAGGGAAGAACTTGTTCAAAAATTTTGCAACTACATCATCCCAGACTGTCAGACTATTCTCTGGAAAGGAATTCAGCCACATTTTTGCATTACCAGCCAATGAGAATGGAAATAAGCTGAGTCGGATTGCTTCATCTGGAACCTGATGAATCCTCACTGTATTACAGATCTCCATGAAAGTAGCCAAGTGAGTGTATGGATTCTCGTGAGATAATCCATGAAACTGATTGTTCTGCACCAGATGAATAAGAGCTGGCTTCATCTCCATGTTGGCAGCATTCACCACTGGTCTTGCAATACTGTTGAAGTGCAGAGGTCCTGAGAAAGTGTTATAATCTGCAAGAGTACGTCTTCCTTGCCCAGAACCTTCTCCAGTGCGATTATCTTCCATTTCTTCTTTTTCTTGCCCAGATGAAAAGTCTAGAATTTCTTCAGAAATAGCAGAGGCTTCTCTGGATTCTCTACTTTGTCTCCTTCTTCTGTTGTTGTTTCTTCGAGCAGTTCTTTCAATTTCCGGATCGAAAAGTAGATTTTCAACCTGTTCTCTGCTTCTCATACAAAACACAAACTAAAAGAAAACAATCCAAAAATACACAATCTCTACAGATGATAACAAATATGTACAAGAATTCAAATATAATCACAATACACACTTAAACAACAGATAGCTAAAATCAACTAAACCAGATAAACAACAAACAATCAACGAAAACAAAAACAAATCCCCGGCAACGGCGCCAAAAACTTGTTGAGACTTCGGCAAGCGTACCGAATCGTACAAGTAATAAACCGGTAAGTCCGGAAATCGTTTTCCCAAGGGATTTGTTAAATTTCACTAATTGTTAAAGTTTACTAATTTAGCGATTAATAAACGTAATTTAGCAACGCAGATGAATTTTAGCATGCAGATGAAATTAAAATGGTAAAAACAGTCTACTTAAAGTTCACTGGGGTTGAAATTCAAATTCATCACTCCGGTAATTTTCTACTAACACAATTTCTCAAAATTAAGCATCGACATCCTAGGCGTATGCAGTCCTGATTCCTCAGAGACAGTTCTTAATCATTCAAACTAAATTGCTAATTCCTTAGCTAATTCAATTATCAGATTTGCCTTAAACACAATGTCACAGATGACTAAAAATTCCCTCCTATGTCTAGGACTCGAAATCCTTTAGCAGTTCTATCCTAGGTCAGCGGTCTCATACATTTTCCAATGATTTAACCGTTCAAATAGCTCAGATTTCCATCAAAAGCATGAAAAATAAGGATAGAACACAAAATTCATACAAGATCATGCATTAATAGAGAAATTACAAAGAGTTCAGAAATTTACTCTCAACCCCAGTGAAATGGGGTTTTAGCTACACATATACAACATAGAAGAGAGAAATGATGGATTGGATGGTGGAAATTGGATTTTTCCACCATGGAAGCCCCTTGGAGCAGCTGCAGCAGCGTCCCTGGTCTTCTCCCCGTTCCAGATCCCCCTGGCAACTGCCTCTGGAGTCTGATATAAAGAAGGGTACAATAATTGAGTCACGGGTCAATTCTGGACGAGCGTCCAAATTCTGGACGAGCGGCCCAATTCTGGACGAGCGTCCAATTTTCTGGACGAGCGGCCGCGAGCTGGACGAGCGTCCACTTGGACGAGCGTGTACATTGGGCGAGCGTGCACTATGGTGAACGTCTTGGACGACTGGACGAGCGTCCACTATCTGAACGAGCGTCCCAACTTCTGGACGAGTGCGCGGACGAGCGTGCTGGACGAGCGCCCTCCTGCAGACGAACGTCCCATTTCTGGACGAGCGTGCGCTTTGGACGAACGTCCTCTGCGCGCTGGACGAGCGTCCTCTGCATGCTGGACGAGCGTCCTCTGCATGCTGGACGAGCGTCCTCACTCTGGACGAGCGTCCTCTGCCGAACGAGCGACCTCTGCTGGACGAGCGTCCCCGGACGAGCGTTGGACGAGCGCTGGACGAGCGTCCTCACTCTGGACGAGCGTCCTCTGCCGAACGTCCTCTGCGCGCTGGACGAGCGTCCTCTGCATGCTGGACGAGCGTCCGCTCATTTGCGACGAGCGTCCCTTTTCTTCTAAGTGGCGCCCGGGCGCCCCTTTCTATCTCGCGCCCGGGCGCGAACCTTTCGGTAAATTAGCGTCCATTAGGCCTGGTCCAAGTCTTTTATGATATCCAATCCTTATTTTTCATCAAAATAAACAACAAAAGCATCAAAAACATTTAAACAATCAAAATTATACTTATATCAACAATTATACACTTTTCATGAGAATTAACACTAAAACTTACTCAAAAGCCCCACAATATAAGCAACAAAAACAAGTAAACTTTTCACCTATCAAACTCCCCCAAACTTATATATTTTCGTGTCCTCATGAAAATAGACAATAACAACACAATCGAACCCAACAAAGCAGTTAATATTCCATCACATAATATCTGACACAACAGTAAGGATTGTACCTATACCTCCAAATATTCAGATCACATGTCATGACTTCTATATTGACAAGTTCTTGAATCCAAAATGATAAGACAACCAGAAAAAGAATAAAACCATAATGCTCAATCTGTGTTTATCTCAACCTGCAAGTGTTTACAACTCCAATTCATACTCAAATTGTCATCAACTACTTCATTAACTTTTGCAAGTCATCTCATATACACTTCAAACATTCTGATTTAAATCAAAAGGACTTTCTCAGGTTAAAACTTGGCTTGGCTAGAAGAAACATGGTTTTACAGGGAAACAAAACAACACTAAAGAAGAGGAGAACAAGAACATAACAACATTGAAACTTTATTCATTAACTACCTCTTCATTCATCACATAACACATTTTTTTGAATTTTTCTCTAATTTTGATACTTTTTTTTTTTTCAATTTTTTCATCAGTTTAAGACTCAACTGATTATGATTTCCCCCAAACTTAATTTCTACCTATCATCTTGACAAATATGTTTCTTGTTCTCTTCTCCAAGAGTGTTGGATAAGGTAGATTGTTCTGTAAGAAGCTCAGGGTTCACAACAAATATATATAAGGCTCAAACAGGATAACAAAGGATTAATATTCACATATGGGTAGTCATCTGGCCAAGTAGCTAATTTCATCAAACAAAACTGCCTTTCTCATTTCTAAACCAGAATGTATCTGTAATAATATAAGAATTATGCAAAAACCAAATTCATAGAAATAACAACTTCTCACTTGCTCTCAAAGCTTTCTCAGTACACTCAGATATTCAACTTCTGGGTCACCATCAATCAGATTCAAGAACAAGTCATATATAATCATAACACAAGCTCTAAAACTCAGATTTTTCAATAACAATCTCACAATCATGCCAGTTATCATGGACAGAATTCCAAATTCAAATTCAAACATTCAAACACACAATTCACAATCAAATCAAATCAGAAACATAAATCAATCCACACAACCAGACATATTCAGATTCAATCCACACAACCAAAAGAACTGAAAACATAAATAGATAGAGTTAGAAAGCTGGGTTGCCTCCCAGTAAGCGCTTGTTTAACGTCGTTAGCTTGACACTAAGAAGCACTCCGTGGTTGATCCAAGGGTTTGACATCATTCAGAAGTGAAGGTAGCAACTTCAAGTGCAACTTCTGTTCTCTTTTCTCTTCTTCCTCAGATGGAATCTCCTTTAAAACATCCAGATTAAGAGCTGAGGATATATGCTTCGTCTTCTGTGCAATCATGCAGACTTCTTCAAGTTCATCAATTAGAAAGCATGTATCTTCATCATTTGGGTGAGACATTGCTTCAAAGACATTGAAATTTACTTTTTCATCCTCAACTCTCACTTTGAGCTTTCCCTCATCAACATCAATCAACACTCGAGCAGTCTTCATGAATGGCCTTCCCAAAATCAGAGGAATTTTTGTATCTTCTTTCATTTCCATGACAACAAAATCCACCGGAAATAAGAATTTATCTACCTTTACCAGAACATCTTCTACTACTCCCTGCGGATATTTGATCGACCTGTCTGCCAATTGTAGAGTCATGCGTGTGGGCTTCAACTCTAATTCTCCAATCTTCTTAAACATTGACAGAGGCATAAGATTGATGCTGGCTCCAAGATCAATTAACGCATTCCCAATAGCCAGTTCACCAATGGTGCATGGAATTGTAAAACTACCTGGATCTTTAAACTTTGGAGGAAGCAACTTCTGAATGATAGCACTGCATTGGCCCTGTACTTCTATAGTTTCTTCCTCAATATACTTCTTCTTCTTCTTAGTGAGCAAATCTTTCATGAATCTTGAATAAGCAGGTATTTGTTTCAGTGCTTCTGAGAAAGGCATCTTGATTTCCAATTTCTTGAAAATATCAATGAAACTCTGGAACTGTCTTTCCTTATCCTTTCTAGAGACAACCATTGGATATGGAAGAGGTTTCTCGTACACATGTTCTTTCTTTTTCTCTCCCTCTCTCTCTTTTTCTTTATCTCCCTGTTTACTCATCTCATCTTTTTCTTTATCTCCCTGTTTACTCATCTCATCTTTTTCTTCACTCACTTTTTTCTCAATCCCTCTTTCTTCCAGAATTCTTCCTGATCTTGTAGTAATAACATTGCAGTCTGCCTTTGGATTTACTTCAGTGTTTGCCCCAAAGTCCTTCTCTGGTTTTTCTTCCAACTTTTTAGCTAATTGACCCACCTGAATCTCCAAATTCCTAAGTGAGGCTTCTGTACTTTTATGGTTGGAAATTGATACCTGCATAAACTGCTGAAGAGTTTCTTCCAGTTTTGAAGTTCTTTCTGTCAGAGAAGGTTGTTGTTGAAAGTTCTGTGGAGGTGGTCTGTTGAAAGGAACAGCTTGTCCCATACTCGGATGAGGTCTCCATCCTTGATTAAAACTTTGACGTTGATCATAATTCGTCTGAAGACCTTGATTTCCCATATAGTGTACTTCTTCATGAGACATGCTTTGCACTGCACATTGACCATTATTATGATTTCCTCCGCACAATTGACAACTCTGAACCATCTGATGTTGAAATTGAGAAACATTCTGTAGTTCTTTAGGTAGCTGAGATAACTTCTTCATTAATGTCTCAAGTTGCTGAGTCATAATCTTGTTCTGAGCTAGTAAAGCATCTTGAGTTTGAAGTTGAAGAACACCTTTTTGTTGAAATTGAGCTCTCTCACTCTGAACTTCATTATCATTTGCAGCCATGTTTTCAATCAGTTCATGTGCTTCTTCAGGCGTCTTCCATCTGATATTACCTCCAGCTGATGCATCTAACATTAATTTTGTTTGAGATTTCAGCCCTCCAAGAAACAGATTTAACATTGTAGGCTCATCAAATCCATGAGTAGGGGTTTTTCTCAGTAGGCCTTTGAATCTATCCCATGCTTGACCTAGAGTTTCATCAGCATCTTGTTGGAAAGAAGAGATCTCCTGCTTCCCCTTATTGACTTTGGACTGAGGGAAGAACTTGTTCAAAAATTTTGCAACTACATCATCCCAGACTGTCAGACTATTCTCTGGAAAGGAATTCAGCCACATTTTTGCATTACCAGCCAATGAGAATGGAAATAAGCTGAGTCGGATTGCTTCATCTGGAACCTGATGAATCCTCACTGTATTACAGATCTCCATGAAAGTAGCCAAGTGAGTGTATGGATTCTCGTGAGATAATCCATGAAACTGATTGTTCTGCACCAGATGAATAAGAGCTGGCTTCATCTCCATGTTGGCAGCATTCACCACTGGTCTTGCAATACTGTTGAAGTGCAGAGGTCCTGAGAAAGTGTTATAATCTGCAAGAGTACGTCTTCCTTGCCCAGAACCTTCTCCAGTGCGATTATCTTCCATTTCTTCTTTTTCTTGCCCAGATGAAAAGTCTAGAATTTCTTCAGAAATAGCAGAGGCTTCTCTGGATTCTCTACTTTGTCTCCTTCTTCTGTTGTTGTTTCTTCGAGCAGTTCTTTCAATTTCCGGATCGAAAAGTAGATTTTCAACCTGTTCTCTGCTTCTCATACAAAACACAAACTAAAAGAAAACAATCCAAAAATACACAATCTCTACAGATGATAACAAATATGTACAAGAATTCAAATATAATCACAATACACACTTAAACAACAGATAGCTAAAATCAACTAAACCAGATAAACAACAAACAATCAACGAAAACAAAAACAAATCCCCGGCAACGGCGCCAAAAACTTGTTGAGACTTCGGCAAGCGTACCGAATCGTACAAGTAATAAACCGGTAAGTCCGGAAATCGTTTTCCCAAGGGATTTGTTAAATTTCACTAATTGTTAAAGTTTACTAATTTAGCGATTAATAAACGTAATTTAGCAACGCAGATGAATTTTAGCATGCAGATGAAATTAAAATGGTAAAAACAGTCTACTTAAAGTTCACTGGGGTTGAAATTCAAATTCATCACTCCGGTAATTTTCTACTAACACAATTTCTCAAAATTAAGCATCGACATCCTAGGCGTATGCAGTCCTGATTCCTCAGAGACAGTTCTTAATCATTCAAACTAAATTGCTAATTCCTTAGCTAATTCAATTATCAGATTTGCCTTAAACACAATGTCACAGATGACTAAAAATTCCCTCCTATGTCTAGGACTCGAAATCCTTTAGCAGTTCTATCCTAGGTCAGCGGTCTCATACATTTTCCAATGATTTAACCGTTCAAATAGCTCAGATTTCCATCAAAAGCATGAAAAATAAGGATAGAACACAAAATTCATACAAGATCATGCATTAATAGAGAAATTACAAAGAGTTCAGAAATTTACTCTCAACCCCAGTGAAATGGGGTTTTAGCTACACATATACAACATAGAAGAGAGAAATGATGGATTGGATGGTGGAAATTGGAGTTTTTCCACCATGGAAGCCCCTTGGAGCAGCTGCAGCAGCGTCCCTGGTCTTCTCCCCGTTCCAGATCCCCCTGGCAACTGCCTCTGGAGTCTGATATAAAGAAGGGTACAATAATTGAGTCACGGGTCAATTCTGGACGAGCGTCCAAATTCTGGACGAGCGGCCCAATTCTGGACGAGCGTCCAATTTTCTGGACGAGCGGCCCAGGACGAGCGACCCTGGACGAGCGTTGGGCGCGCTGGACGAACGTCAAATTTTCTGGACGAGCGGCCGCGAGGTGGACGAGCGTCCACTTGGACGAGGGTGTACATTGGGCGAGCGTGCACTATGGTGAACGTCTTGGACGACTGGACGAGCGTCCACTATCTGAACGAGCGTCCCAACTTCTGGACGAGTGCGCGGACGAGCGTGCTGGACGAGCGCCCTCCTGCAGACGAACGTCCCATTTCTGGACGAGCGTGCGCTTTGGACGAACGTCCTCTGCGCGCTGGACGAGCGTCCTCTGCATGCTGGACGAGCGTCCTCTGCATGCTGGACGAGCGTCCTCACTCTGGACGAGCGTCCTCTGCCGAACGAGCGACCTCTGCTGGACGAGCGTTGGACGAGCGCTGGACGAGCGTCCTCACTCTGGACGAGCGTCCTCTGCCGAACGTCCTCTGCGCGCTGGACGAGCGTCCTCTGCATGCTGGACGAGCGTCCGCTCATTTGCGACGAGCGTCCCTTTTCTTCTAAGTGGCGCCCGGGCGCCCCTTTCTATCTCGCGCCCGGGCGCGAACCTCTCGATAAATTAGCGTCCATTAGGCCTGGTCCAAGTCTTTTATGATATCCAATCCTTATTTTTCATCAAAATAAACAACAAAAGCATCAAAAACATTTAAACAATCAAAATTATACTTATATCAACAATTATACACTTTTCATGAGAATTAACACTAAAACTTACTCAAAAGCCCCACAATATAAGCAACAAAAACAAGTAAACTTTTCACCTATCAGTGGGCACCACGTGGTGATGTGTGGGGGCAGTCAATGTTCCCTGTAATTTGTCGGGGTGTTACACCTATTCCTAGTTGGATTTCTCCTTCCATGTGGAGGTCTAGGAGTAGGGGCATAAGAACCCATACGGAGCCCATGTAAACTGTGTCAATGGACCATTATTGTCTGATTCATTTTTTATCAAAAAATATTTGAATGACAAATACAATGTTACCTGATTATGTTCTATATGGTCTAGCCTTGATCGGTATCCGATTAAATCATTGTGGGGGACATTTCGAAAGGTCAAAACACGACCTCCGCTCCATCGACATACAAGTGGGAAACTAAATTGCAATCGCGAAATTGGTGCAATATAGGGCATACGAAACCATGCCCACGATTGTAACAACGATGCACAACCACCCATGGTCTTTGAATGTCGATCTGTTGCTCTACACATCTCCCTGTACAACACAGCTAAACAAGCAGACCCCCAACTATATCGTCGAGTTCTGCGAAGATTACTTAAGAAATTCAAGTACATTAAGTGTACTTTATTACCTATTTTATCAAGCATAAGAACCCCTCCAATTAGTCCTAATATATATGCCCTTGCATGGGCATGTATTTCGTCAAGACTTGAGTCGTCATGTACATGCAACATATTTTTCCGCAACCACTTTAGCTTCACCGTAGATCCAACAAGGGACTCCCCCTTAATCGGTGTAATCCCTAACAACGTATCACACATATCTTCCCAATCAAACATTGTAGATCCAATTATTGGAGGACCATCAACTCTAAGCCCCAATTGTAGTGACACATCTTGCAAGGTAATTGTGCATTCTCCAGTTGGAAGATGAAAAGTATGTGTCTCAGGCCTCCACCTTTCGACCAACGCTGTAACTAACCTGTGATCTACTTTTAAGTGTCTCAATTTAGGTACAACACCAAACCCAACTTCCTCTATAACAGAAGCAACTACAGCATGTGGTTCAAGCATCGAATGGCAGTATGAAGAGATAATGCTGCCCTCTGCATCCTAAAATTAAACAAGAAAAGAAAGTTTAGGAAAAATGTTAATTGGAATTTAAGTTTATGAAAAACAAAAATAACATACCATGGATGCAATATACGAAGCTCTATGTTTTTCTTGCCTCCACAACAACATCTTTGAAGTGTTTTGGTCGTCTAGGATTTAATTAATGGCAATAATATGAATATGTGATGATGTTATGAACAACCACAATTGGAGATATATGTAGACAATTGCTCACTACATGAATTCAATGTCATCCGTTGGATTAAAGTTAGCAAAAAATATGACAATCTCTTACTTCAACAATGATATGAAATTTTGTATATCTCATGGCCAAAGTCTGCATAGGTAATAAATTTGCATATGACCAAAAGCAAGTAAATAATTGACATTGGCATAACTCTTTAACAACACCACATTCACATGTCCATGCTACATTCACATGTACACGTTAGATACAACATCATTTTTGTTTTATTATTAAATAATATAATAATAATACTAAAGAAATGAATAATTTAATAATATTTATAATAAAGTTGAATTGGAAAGATGTGTTGAAAAAGAAGAATGAGTAGTACTTCTCGCGTGCATTGAAATAGTCATATTTCACATGGCAAAAGTGAATGGGTACTATTAAATCAAATTTTGTAGACCCCATTAAATTCACCAAAATCTCCATCCATAAAGAAAATGACATCCAGCCATGCGTACTATGCATGAAAATAATTAACTTTTGCACATGGAAACAATAAATGTCAGTTGCTTCATACAAAGTGGTGTAAATGTGGACAAAACATTGAGCGTGACTTCTCAGACCTTCAACATGTGTGAGAACAATAAATGCACCCATTCACCTCTACTTATTTATTTTTAACCCTTACATTAAAGTGACACACAGTGTGCACAATCAACATCTCAACCTATAAATGAAGGAATTTCTGCCTTATTCCATCAATCCAATCAAGTGACTAAAAAATCATTGTAAACAACCATGACATCTACACCATTACCTGTGTTAGTGCACTTCAATGGCACTATCTTCACAGAAGAAAACTATTCTGAAACATACATTAGTTGCCAAACAGCTTGGGTCACCATTGTTGATACGATGAATATTGTTGAAGTGAAGCAAGCAATCCTCAACCACTTCAACATGTCTGCACTAAACCAATATCAAGTTGAATTACAATACAGGTTACCAATCTACATATGTGGTGGCACTGCACATTATCGGTCATGTATAATTTCTGCAGATGACGACTTGGAGGCAATATTTTTTATGGCAACACAAAAGGCTGTGCAAGTTCATGTTGAGATCATGACATTCATTACACCAATTCAACCAAACACAACCTCTAATAAAGTTTATTACGATTTGATGAATAACTTCAATTTCTCAGTAAATCTCGATTGAGGATGAACTATCTTATTTTCGAAAAATGTATTGAAGTAATGCATCTTATTTATCGTTACTCCACTTATCTGATGTTAGTCAACACATTAGTAAATGAATGTATTATTGCAAGTGACATCATCAACTAAGCTACTATGCAACTTTTACCTATAAAACATGCACCTATCAACCATTTACAATAAACACATTGAAACATCTAAATTTACTCTTCATTGTGTTGTTCTTCTCCATTCAAACATCTTCTACCACAACTTAAAATGGCAGCTTCCATCTACGCATGCATATACGATAATGGCGACATTGTTTCTGATCCTGAAAGTGGTGTTTTGTTTACATCGGACACCAAAATCATGATTCACATTCACAGAGGTTTTACGTTGTCTAGATTAATACAGATACTACTACAGAAGTCGAACAGAGATCCAACCCATCCACCTCCAATCCTCCACTTTAGTTTTCCAACTCAAATATTTGGCAGACATATCACCTTCACAACCACTCAGATTCAAGATGACGATGACTTAGAAGGTGCAATCGACATCACAGAGGCCAACCCAATTTTAACATGCATATAACTTTATTCCACCTATACTACAGGTATTTCATCTTCCGTACCGATTTTTGGAACACAGTCTACCCAAGATGAACCATCGTCACCTACCCAACCCATACATCACTCTTTTGACTTTAACAACACATATTTAGGGGAATGGCAAAATGAGATACAATCATACACCGAACTATTAACCGGTCCATCCACTTCACAACTTTTCCAAAATCTCCCACATCATAACACAGAACCCTTATCTCCTCATACTTTACAAGAAAATGAAACATTAGGCTTACCTTCATCGTCATTAGATCCATTTAGTGAGGATGAGGATGAAATCCTAAGCCAACACGATCATGATGAAGAATAACACTTAGATATCCCCTTCATACAACAACAACAACCTTTTACACCTATTCCATACAACCCACCCCAACACTTCCAATCCTATGAAGAATTTTCCTCACATCTACAACAATATCCTCATGCATATGATCACCATTCGGTTTTGCATGAAACTTTCGACCATCAACCTGGAACATTGACTCAGGGAATGAGGTTCCAAACCAAGGAACAAGTCATTGATGCTCTAAACAAATTTCACATACAAAGCCATTGTACATATAAAACGACACATTCTAACACAACAAGGTTGAGGGTGCAATGTGTACATCAACAGTGCCCATGGAATTGTCAAGCCATCCTGCATACACGAGATCAAGTTTGGGAAATAAGAAAAATTGATGGTGCACACACATGTGCCACACAACTCATCACACAAGATTACAATAGGTTGGGATCACGAATCATTTCCCATCACATACGTGAGATGGTGGAATCTGACCCATCCACACCAATTGCAACAATTATTGCTTCCATCCAGACTTCTATGGGCTACACTACATTCTATAGAAAGGCTTGGTTGGCTAAACAACATGCAATTGAACATGTGTATGGGAATTGGGAAAAATCGTTCAACAAATTACCATGCCTACTACAAGCAATGCAAACTTTTCTTCTCGGCTTTGTGTACAAATTGAAAACACAACCAATTACTGATGGCCAAGAGATCCGTCAAAACCAACAATATTTCAAAAGACTTTTTTGGACCTTCAAACCTTGTGTTGATGGATTCCCATATTGCAAACCGTTGGTGCAAGTGGACGGAACATTCCTATATGGAAGATATAGGGGGACTCTTTTGGTGGTTGTGGCTCAAGATGGGAGAAACAACATACTTCTCATTGCTTTTGCTATAGTTGAGGGTGAAACAGCAGACGCTTGGTTGTTTTTACTAAAAAACCTTAGGAGACATGTCACACCTCAACAAAACTTGTGCTTAATTTCGGATCGCCACAACTCCATTAGTGCAACATTCAATAGACCAACCAGTGGGTGGGCAGAAGGACAATGTGTGCATGTGTATTACATTCGACACATTGTACAAAATTTCACCCGAAGATTCAGGGATACAAGTTTGAAGAAGGACCTTGTCAACATGGGTAACTACTTCTTTTTAAAAATCTTTAACCAATTAAATTTCGTCTTTATTATTCTTCGTTATCCGTAATCATTACTATTTTCTTAATTATTTTTGCAGCATATGCAATGACTGAGCCGCGATGTAACTATTACTACAATATCATTAAGGAAAATAATTGGATTGATCAAATTCCAAGAGAACAATTCACACTTGCGTATGATGAAGGCAGAAGATGAGGTCACCTAACGACAAATCTAGCCGAAACAATTAACTCAGTCTTGAAGAAGACAATAAATTTACCAATCTCCTCCATAGTTTTGGCCACATACATAAGATGCAACTCCTTTTTCACAGAAAGAGGGAAACAGATAACTGCAATGATAAGTGTTGGTCATGTCTATTCTGAAAATGCCACGAAGGTCTTACAGGATGTTGTAAATCAAACACCCACAAGGTTGTTGAATTTGATAGAAATACAACAAGATTCAAAGTCGGGGAGATGGTAAACCCAAGAGAAATACGACCTGCAGGAAAATTTGTTGTCAGATTGGATGAACGATGGTGTGATTGTGGGAAGTTTCAAAAGATTCATCTACCGTGTTCACATGTCTTAGCAGCTTGCAAACATGCTTATCACGACTTTAACATTTACATTAGTCCCTACTACAGGTTGGATGTCATAATGAAAGTGTATAATAATATGTTTGGGGAGCTACGACATGAAGAATATTGGCCACCATACCAAGGCACAGAAATTTGGCCTCATCCAACCACAAAAAGGAATGCAAAGGGTCGACCAAAATCATCCAGAATCAGGACTGAAATGGACATCAGGGAACGAGCACACCCACGAAATTGCTCATACTGTCAAACCCCTGGCCACACAAGAAATCATTGTCCTCACAATCCTGGCATTAGAGGGTCCACATCCCATTATCAAGAATGATTAGTTAATTACTAGTTTTAATGTTCAATGTAGTCATAATGTCAACCGTATTTCAGACTTTGTTATGCAAGACAATTATGTTAAAATTAAAGAAAATATTCCATTTATTGATGTCAATAACTTCGTCCTCTATAACAGTTAATTATCGTGTCTTCTATCAATAAATTGAAAAATTGACCCAAAACATACCATCAACCACCATAGGTACAATTAATTCCTTAAAGCTATGTTTTTATATATTTTTGTCAGCTCTGACCTTTGCTTGTTGTTTTGCTCTTAACTTTCTCCCCAAACCTCAGTTTTGAAGCTTTACTCACACTTAAACACTAAAAATAAGTCTTATCTCTTGAAAAAATATGAAAAAATTTCTTTAGCTACTTATGTGCCTACAACTGGCTCTTGCAGCACAAGTTTTCGTTCAAAACCAGAATTTTTTTCGTGTAATCGTTTACAAGGTCCTTGTAATCGATTACACGAAAAAAATTATGGTTTTGTACAAAAACTTATGCTGTAGAAGCCAGTTGTGGCCTCACAAGTAGCCAAATAAATTTTGTAATCTTTTCATATTTCTTCAACGGATGAGACTTCTTTTTAGTGTTTAAGTATGAGTAGACCTTGAAAATAGAGGTTTGGGCAGTCCATGGTGGAGGAAAGACCCAATGTTGGTGTGATAACCAAGTTAGGTGATGTTCTAAAACAAGTGTAGTCCATTTTGTCCCTTGTAATCGATTACAAGGACCCAATAAAAAATTACATGAAAAAAAACTTGAATTTATACAAAAACTTGTATTGTAGTAACCAGATGTGGGAATGTAACTCACCAATTGCAATTTGACTGAGATAACATGTTGTCAACTCTGACCTTTGTTGGCTATTTTAATAATAACTTTTTTCACCGACCTTCAGATGATGCGATTCTTTTTTTATTAGAAAGTAGACTCAACAAGCTTTCCAATGACTACTAATTTGTAATTTTTGGACATCTGAGTAGCTGCAGTTAATTTGTTAAAGTTAACGCTTTATATATTCCTGTCAACTATGACCTTTGGTGGTTGTTTTGCTCATAACTTTCTCCACTGAACTCCAAATGAGTTGATTCTTGTTTTGTTGGAATCTAGACTCAAAGAGCTTTCAATTTATGCCTTGGTAATCAAGTTTAGGCCTTTTTGGTCATTGTAATCGATTACAAGGACCCTATAAACGATTACACGAACAAAAATCTAGTTTTGTACAAAAACTTGTGCTGTAGGAGCCAATTATGGGCACATAGGTAGCCATATGAATTTTACTTAATTTTTTCATATTTCTTTGATGGATGAGAGTTCTTTTTAATGTTTAAGTGTGAGTAGAGACTGAAAAATTTGTTTTGGGGAGTCCTTGGTTGAGGAAAGACCAATTGTTGGTGACATGACCAAAATAACATGTTGTCAACCTTGAGCTTTGCTGGCTATTTTAATGATAACTTTTTCACCGACCTCCAAATGATGTGATTCTTTTTTTATTAGGAAGTAGACTCAACAAGTTTTCCAATTACTACTAATTTGTAATTTTTGGACATCTGAGTAGTTGTAGTTAATTGGTTAAAGTTAACGCTTTATATATTCCTGCCAACTATGACCTTTGGTGGTCGTTTTGCTCATAACTTTCTCCACCGAACTCCAAATGATGTGATTATCTTTTTATTAGAAAGTGGACTCAACAAGCATTACAATGACTCTTAATTTGTAATTTTTGGACATCTGAGTAGGTGCAGTTAATTTGTTAAAGTTAACGCTTTATATATTCTTGCTAACTCTGACCTTTGATGGTTGTTTTGTTCTTAACTTTCTCCACCAAACTCTAAATTAGTTGATTCTTGTTTTATTGGAATCTAGACTCAAAGACCTTTCAAATGACTATCAACCCATCAATTTTAGACCACTGTAGAAGATGCAGTTAATTTCCCAAAAAATATGTTTTGCTAAGCTTTCTAAATGAGTTTACTTTGAAGTTATTGTTTCATGTTTCTTATTTTAGATGGGTGAGTGAGTTTAATGGTCAAGGATGCTATTTAATACACTAATAAAAACATTAAACCATTGAATTATTGAGAAAAAAAGATCATTTAAGTATTTTTCTATACATAAATACTTAAAAAAATAAAAGTTTTTAAAAAAATATTCAAACTTAAAATTATGACCTAAGATTAAAAAAAAATTAACTTAGAATTCGATTTTCCTGAAACTCGAATTCTAACCTAGCATCATAAAGAAAAAAAGAAAAAGTATATAAGTTAGAATTCGGTTTCTCAGAAACCGCGAATTCTTATCTAACAAAAAAAGTATACTATTGGTAAATAAAACGCACAGTATGTATCTTGGTAAATGTAAAAGGAATATGTGTTATGTCAGAAAAAAAATCATAAGAAAAAAAGTGTATAACTTTGCTTTTGAAGAAAAGATTGAGATGAACGAAAGGAAACTAATTATATGAATGTGTAGTGGAAATTTTCCTGCACGTTACATGTACAAATCCCACCAATGTGTAGTTGAAAAATAAATCACAAAATCAATATTATTTAATTTTGTAACTATAATCTAAAACAACTATGAAAGTCTAAGAAGAAATATGTAAAAAAAGCATAAACATTTAAAATATAATATTTAATTTTAATTTTATATATATATATATATATATATATATAAATACATATACATACAAAAATATAGACATACAAATAAATACACACAAATAAGGTTTAGGGTATAATTTTCTTCGACTCAGTAACTCATATTTATCTATAAAATCATCCTAAACATATATTTCGAAATAATAATTCATTCCCATATATAATTATATGAAATTTGCATATAACATACATATGAAAATCCAAAAACTTAGCAAAAATTATAATAATTTAGACATTAAAGGATATATTTGTTTAGCCAAAAACAATACTAAATATCCGTTTATTAATAAGAAACCTATTAAAATCGGTATCAAATAATAAAACCAACATTTAATGTAGATTGAATGTCATGAACGAGTTAGGAATCAC
Organism: Vigna umbellata; assembly: GCF_029865625.1. Lineage (NCBI taxonomy): Eukaryota > Viridiplantae > Streptophyta > Magnoliopsida > Fabales > Fabaceae > Vigna > Vigna umbellata. The sequence continues at coordinate 39,584,336 of NC_142170.1, forward strand.
AATTTTTAAAAAATATAATATAATATAATAACTATAAATATATGCATGTGATTTAAATAACTACACATTTAAATGTTTCAAATTTGAGATATTAATTTTTTTTTATCTTCAGTGAAACATATTTATTTATTCAAAAACTTGCTAATTATGAAAAGGGAAAAGAAATTAGTAGTATACAAGTAAAAAAATTAACTAAATAATATTAAGGTAAGAATGCATTTATGATATTTTCTAATAAAACTCTTGTCCTTTACACCTCTTTAGAAATTTATATATATTTAATTTCAATTAAAATAAAAGGTTATTTGATTTGACCCACTGTTAAACCAATCATTGTTACATACCTGTCATAAAGAATTTTTAATTTTGGATTATTTGAGTTATATTGGACCACAAAGTAAATGGTAATTAATTCAACTTTTTGAAAAAGAATTGTACCTATCATCACGTGCATGTGTTTGTGTACATACATTTTAATACACAATAAATAGCCATAGATATTTCCTATTTCCTTTGCACATCAAAAGGTTCATCAAATTAAACTGAAAATAAACATTATAACTTATAATGGCCATAGGTTTACTTTTGCATGATCTTATCTAAAATGAATTACTACCAGGAATTCAATTCATACATAGGAATTCTATTAATACAACAAAATTTACTGTGTAATTAATGAAATTTATTCATACCACCGATGGCTGTCAGTGTAATTAATTATAGTTATAGTTACTACCAGGAATTCAATTCATACATATTTGAATTATAGTTATAATTTCATATCTTTAATTAAATTACGTATTATAAATTACATTTTAAAATTATATAATTCCGAATATATTTTTAAGTTTAACTACATTTATAAATATATTCTAAAGTACGCAATATAAAATTAGGAATTTTGAACTGTGCCATCGAGAATACATGTAAATGTATTTTATGATCTAAATATTCATTCCAAATTACGAAGTAAAAAATTACCAAAAAAAAAAGTATTCCAGATTTAATAATTATATGTATTACAGTTCAACAACTTATCCGATAATTAATAATTAATGGGTTTTAGTATAACTATACCATTAATTCGAACCACTGGAAGAATCATTTCACGCTTGGAAAAAATCTTCTTTGCAAATACATTTGTGATGTTTGTATTACTTGAATTTATCATAACTTTTTTTTTTTTGGAGAATATTTATATTGGTTGGATATAAGTTTGATTAATATTTTTTTATAAATTGAGTATGAAGATGAGAATCTATATATATATATATATATATATATATATATATATATATATATATATATATATATATATATATATATATCACTCTCTTTTTTATATATTTATTTTCATTTAATATGGATAAAATACTAATAAGTAATTAATTATAAATGAGTCAGCTTATCCTATATAAGAAATGTGGGTTGATTATATTATAAGCTATTCCGTTGTTTACCCTGGTTTCAATCAATTCTAAAAAAGGTTACGACATAGCAGTTATAATCTGTGGAAATAAAGATAAACGAAAAGAAAACGTAGTATATATGAACAAGAAGAAAGCAAAGTTAAACCCTTATATGATCAATTGAACGCACGAAACAAAAGCCAAAGCATTTTGCGAGTTTCGCTATCATGGCTCAGAAACAAGCACATTCTTCTACTTCTTTTGTGTCAAAATACAGTTATGATGTTTTTCTTAGTTTTCGTGGTGCAGATACCCGTTTTGGTTTCACTGGTAATCTTTACAGTGCTTTGAGTTAAAAGGTTTGTCTGGTTTGCATTTCAAAACTGGGTAAGTCATCTCTGTAACAAATTATCAGTATAGAGCAATAGTCTCTCTGATTTGCCAATGTGACAGTGATTTGATTGCTCTTGTATGAATTGTCAGAATACACTGATTACTTTTAGTTAGCTTTTGATTCTTTTAGTTCCTTTAGTTTAGTTTCGTTCTATATATATTTACTCCTTTACCTTTTGTAAACATAAGTTTCAGATACTCATAAGCAATAATGTACTTTACTTTTTACACGGTGCTTTCTCTTTGTTCTCTCTCTTTTTCCCTGTAAGTTTTCTTTTCTCTGTGCTACAATGTCGGTGAATATACAGATGCTCCAATTGCATATTTTCTCTTGATGGTATCAGAGCTCTTCATTTGAAGAGCTCTATTGCGCCACTCTGAATCTTTCTTTCCTTTATTTTCTTTTCTTTTCTTGATCTTCTTTCTGTTTTCTTGGTTCACTTCTTCACAGGCTTCTTGCACAATGACCGACGATCATACCCAATACTCTAGCTTTCTCTACCTCCATCTAAGTGAAAGCCCTGTTGTCCCACTGGTTTCCCCTCTCCTTGAATCTACCAACTACCATGCTTGGAGCAAGTCAATCCTCACTGCCCTAAGTGCCAAGAACAAAATCCAATTTGTTGATGGAACCACTGAACAACCGCAAAAGGAAGACAGCATTTACGATGCCTGGAAAAGATGCAATAATATGGTGGTCTCATGGTTGGTTCATTCCGTTTCTCCAGACATCCGCCATAGCATTTTCTGGATGGATAGTGCCCAAGCCATTTGGGATGATCTAAAATCAAGATTCTTTCAAGGAGACCTCCTACGTATCTCTGAATGACAAAATCAAGCAGCGACTTTGAAACAAGGAGACAGTACTGTGACTGAGTTTTTCACCAAACTTCGCGTTATATGGGATGAGCTTGAGTGTTTTCGTCCTGAACTAGTTTGCTGCTGTGAAGTTAGATGTTCTTGCAAATTGGTTTCCATTCTCTCACAAAGAAAGTAGGAGGATCGGGTCTTACAGTTTCTCCGTGGTTTGAACGAACAATATGGTAATATATATCCAATCTCATGTTTTGTTAATGGACCCTATGCCTCCTATTTCGAAAACTTTTTCATATGTTGTGCAGCAAGAAAGGCAAGTCATGAATAATACCTGTCTTAATGGATTAGAAATAAAAAGTGTTGCCGCTGTTAGTACCTCTGTTTGTTCTTATTGTGGCAAGAATGGCCACGCAGATTTAGTTTGCTTCAAGAAACGTGGCTTCCCCAATAACAGAAATTCTACTGGAAGAAAGACTTGCTCCCATTGTGGGAAAAATGGCCACACCATCGACGTCTGCTACAGGAAACACGGATTTCCTCCTGGTCATAAATTTCATAATAGCAAGACTCTTTTGACCAACAGTCAAGATACCAAAAATGATGATCTTGGGGAGGCCCTTAATCCAGAAGTTCGTTTGACTCAACAACAATACCAAGCTCTCATGGCTCTTATCAAACATCCTAATGATACAGGAGCAACATCATCCAGCCAAATCAGTTCCATGATCTCTAACTCTACTAATTCAGGTACAACCACTTTTAACCTTAATTCACATGAAGACCAAGGTATTATCTCCTGGATCTTGGACTCTGGCGCAACAGATCATGTTGTCTCCTCTCTTATTCACTTGTATTCTCATGAAAAGATTACTCCTGTAACCATTAACCTTCCTAATGGCATGAAAACCACAGCCACTTATAAAGGAACTGTTAAAATCAGTGAAAAAATTCTTCTCAAAGATGTTCTTTTTATTCCGGATTTCTGCTATAACCTCATCTCCATATCTAAATTGGTTGCACACAATCATTTACGCATTATATTTACTAACTCAACCTATTTTATTCAGGATTTGACAACCAACAAGAAGATTGGTTCAGTTGAGATACATGGAGGGCTGTACATCTTTCGTGGCCCTATCAACACTACACACATATTTGTTCATTCTGTTGAAAAACATCATATACCTAGATCGGCTTGTAAAAATATTTGGCACAATCGCCTAGGCCATTTATCTGATAGCAGATTAGAAATTTTAAAACAAAAGCATAGCTACATAGACTCAAGAACTGATAATTGTAATGCATGTCATACTGCCAAACAAAAAAGGTTGCCATTTCCTCATAGTACCTCTCATTCCTTAAATGCTTTTGATCTTATTCACATTGATATTTGGGGACCTTGTTCCAATCCTTCACTGCACTCTTATAGATATTTTCTAACCATAGTGGATGATTATACTAGATACACTTGGATTCATTTAATGAAAAGCAAATATGAAACTCGCCAACATATTGTTCATTTTATTGCATATGTTAAAAACCAATTCAAAGTCAGCATCAAGACCATTAGGTCTGATAATGGAAATGAGTTTGCTATGACAGAATTGTTCAATTTAGAAGGCATTATTCATCAAACATCTTGCATTGAAACCCCTCAACAAAATGGTATAGTTGAGAGGAAACATCAACATCTTTTAAATGTAACTAAAGCTTTACTTTTTCATTCCAAAACTCCCATTCATTTTTGGACCTATGCTCTTAACTATGCTGCTTTGCTTATTAACATCATGCCTACCCCTTTTCTCAATAATAGCTCACCACATGACATGTTATATCAGAAAGATTTTGACTTTTCTAGATTAAAAGTTTTTGGTTGTCTTTGCTATGTTAGTACCCTTCAAGCCAATAGGAAGAAACTTGATCCCCGTTCAAACCTAGTCTATTTCTTGGTCTACATCCCACTACAAAAGGTTACATTACCTATGATCTTATCACACATGATATTAAAATTTCTCGCAATGTCATTTCTATTGAATCTGAATTTCCTAATACCACTCATAATGATGCTTTTGACCTTTCCTTTTCTCTGCCTATACATAATACTCAATTTGTTTATGATGATGACCATATTCACCCTATTATTCCAGCTCATAATCTGCCCATTCTTGATAACCATATCCAGGATAATACAGAAGAAGAACATCATACTCCTAGACGAACCACTAGAGTTAGAAAACCCCCTGCCTACCTAAAAGATTTCCAGATATCTTCTTATAGCACCACTAACACTAAATACCCTATTGAAAGTGTTTTGACTTTTGACAGATTATCATCTCTATATAAAGCCTTTATTTTTTCTCTAGATAGTCTGGTTGATCCCAAGGATTACAAGGAGGCCTTGAAGCATGCTCATTGGCGACAAGCTATGCAGGAAGAAATTGTTGCTCTTGAGCACAACCAAACTTGGACCATCACCACCCTTCCCCCCAACAAGAAGGCCATAGGGTGCAAATGGGTGTACAAACAAAACAAAAACCTGATGGGACCATAGATCGATTCAAAGCTCGCCTAGTTGCCAAGGGCTACACTCAAATGGAGGGTATTAATTACTTTGACACTTTTTCCCCTGTAGTTAAACTAACCAGTGTTCGCTTTATTTTATCTTTAGCAGCGTCTCAAAATTGGCCTCTACGATAGTTAGATGTCAACAATGCCTTCTTACATGGTGATTTAAGTGAAGAAGTTTATATGCAGCTGCCACCAGGGATCACTGCCCCAGGTAAAAACCAGGTTTGTCTTCTCCACAAATCCCTCTATGGTTTAAAACAAGCTAGCAGGCAGTGGTATGCCAAGTTTTCCTCTTTTCTTCTCTCTCACAATTTTTCACAAACATCTGGTGACCACTCTCTCTTTACCAAACATAGTGGGGATAATATCACTATAATACTTGTTTATGTTGATGATATCATACTTACTGGTAACAACATACATGATATTGATACCATTACAACCATGCTTGATGATCAATTTAAAATAAAGAATCTTGGTAATCTATCTTACTTTCTGGGTTTCGAGGTTGCTAGAAGCAAAGAAGGCATCCTTCTGTCATAGCGAAAATATGCGTTGGACCTTCTCACAGAAACAGGGATGCTTGATGCAGCACCTGTCAGCACTCCAATGAATTTCTCCACCAAAATATCCTCTGAAGGTGATCCTCTTGAAGATCTCGCTGCTTTTAGACGCTTAATCGGAAGACTTATTTACCTCACCAACACTCGCCCGGATATAACCTATGTTGTACATCGTCTAAGCCAGTATGTCGCTGCCCCCACCAAACTCCATCATCAAGCAGCCTTCAGAATCCTGCGTTATTTAAAGCGGACTCCTGGTCAAGGTATACTTTTAAGTGCAACTAACAATCTCACTCTGCAAGCTTACAGTGATTCAGACTGGGCTGGATGCTCTGATACCCGCAAATCAACCACTGGATACATTGTCTACTTGGGTAACTTGCCTATCTCCTGGAAATCCAAAAAGCAGAGTATCGCGCTCTTGCTCAAACTGTCTGTGAACGGCTCACCAATCTTAGGAAGGACCTTCGCCTCCCACTCTCCCAGCCTGCTACCACCTACTGTGATAACATGTCTGCTATAAAAATTGCTACCAACCAAGTTTTTCACGAACGTACGAAACATATTGAAATTGATTGTCATCTCATTCGGGAAAAGGTTCAAGACGACACTGTCAAGCTCCTTCCTATACACACTACACTACAACTTGCTGATATTCTGACCAAGCCTCTTCCTCCTTCTACCTTTCACAACATTAACTCCAAGCTTGGCATCATCAACATCTACGCCAAGCTTGAGGGGGACTGTCAGAATACAATAAATGACTGATTACTTTTAGTTAGCTTTTGGTTCTTTTAGTTCCTTTAGTTTAGTTCCGTTCTATATATATTTACTCCTTTACCTTTTGTAAACATAAGTTTCAGATACCCATAAGCAATAATATACTTTACTTTTTACACGGTGCTTTCTCTTTGTTCTCTCTCTCTTTTTCCATGTAAGTTTGCTTTTCTCTGTGCTACAATGTCGGTGAATATACAGATGCTCCAATTGCATATTTTCTCTTGATGAATGGCAGCGAAGAATATGAATATGAGATAGTGAAAAAGATCACAGAAGAGATCTCCACTAAGCTTAATCGACCTCCCTTGCATATTGCTGATTATCTTGTTGGTTTGAAAGTTCGGATGCAACAGATACAAGAACTCATGGGTGGTGAGTTTGATAAGAAAGTGACCATGCTTGGGATTCATGGAATGGGAGGAATAGGAAAATCAGCTCATTCACGTGCGATGTACAACTTGATGGCACATCAATTTGAAGCTTTGCACTTTCTTGCTAATGTCAGGGAGAAATCAGATAAGGATGGTCTAGTGCATATCCAAGAGACAATGCTGTCTGAGTTGGTGGGGGAAAGAAATATCAAGTTAGGAGATGTACATCGAGGAATTCCAATACTACAACACAGACTTTGTGGGAAAAAGGTCTTCCTTGTGCTTGATGATATTAGCAAAAAAGAACAATTGCATGCAACTGCCGGAGGACTTGATTGGTTTGGCCCTGGTAGCATCATCATCATAACAACAAGGGATAAGCATATGTTAGATGTTCATGGAATTCAAAAACAGTACATGGTCGATGAAATTAACTTTGTGGAAGCCCTTGAATTGTTTAAGTGGAATGCTTTCAAAAACAAAGAAGTTGATCCATGTTACAAGGAAGTCACAGAGCGTGCAATGTATTATGCCAATGGCCTTCCATTGGCTTTGGAAACGATAGGCTCGAATTTGTTTGGCAAAACCTTGGATGCATGGGAATCTGCGTTAGAAACTTATGAGAGAATTCCAAATAGAGATGTTCAAGAAGTTCTAAGAGTTAGCTATTATAGGTTGGATGCTTATGAGGATACGTTACAGATAAGCTTGAAGCTAGAGGATTTCCTCAAAAATTTGGTCTGAGAGTGCTAGAAGAAAAATCTTATTAAAATTCGGGAATGTTCACATGAAACTATGGAAATGCATGACATGATTCGGTGTATGGGAAAAGAAATAGTTAGACAACAAACAACACTGCCTCATAAACGGAATATGTAGTGGTTTTACGAGGACATTGTTTGTGTGTTGGAGAAAAACATGGTAAGAATCCTATTCCTTTCCATTTCTTGTATTACATGTTGAATATGAACACATTTTATGATTAGTGTACAAGAATGAAAACGGATCAGATTGGATACGGATCATACCTATCATAATCCGATTCAAAAAAAAAATTCACTTATTATACATTTGCTATCTGCACGATATCCATTTAAAAAATAACTATAAATATTTTAAAACCTAGGATACTTATATGGATACCCGTGGATACCCATAAGAAATCTGCCACTGTCAATGCAAAATCTTGAGGGTATTCAAGTATAGTCTCCGGAGAATGGCAAAATGTTTGAAATTAATGAATCGTCCAATTTCTTTCAAAACCTGCCAATGTTCTTTCCTAATTTGACAACATTATGTCTACAAAACTTAGACATTACAATCCTTCCTGCCAGCATTGAAGAATGTCAATTTTTGAAATTTTTGCTCCTCACCAACTGCAAGATGCTTCAAGAAATTAGAAGACTTCCATTGAGTATTAATGAGTTCTTCGCAGCAAACTCTCCAATTGAAGCCAACTCTTTGACATTAAAACTCAGGCAGGTGGGTGTGTCTATCTTCTTTGAGTGATTCCATCAACTAGCTATGTCTTTCTTTTTCCAAACTCACACCATGCATATGACATGACCCGTTTCACAGGCCATTGATTAGGCTGCAATGAGAATCTGTGTTCTTCCAGGTTGGAAAATCCCAGAATTGTTTGACCACTCTAGCAGGGGAAACTCTGTAAGTTTTTGGTTTCGTAAAGAATTGCCCACTCTCGGTGTGTGTGCTATTATTGGAGTCCGGATAATGTCAAGCCTCCTTTCGTTGCCTTCTTTAGCTTCGTTGTTGGAGTAGAAAAGAATATTTATAAGTGTGTTTGTTGTTTCCGTTGTGGTAATATACGTTGGACAACTCAGGATAGTCACATAATTATACCCAACTTTCAAAATGAAATACTATGGTTTTGGAAAATCAGATACACCAAAGGCTGACCAGGATTAAGAAAATGAAAGAAGAATTAGGAGGGAAACTCAGTGCTATTAAAGCCGACATCTCTGCCATTGAAGCTAACAACTCTTCCATTAAAGCTAACATCTTTGACATTAAAGCTATATTTAGAATTTCTATGCAGCTAGCATGTGATGGATGAAAATAATATTATTTCCAATTTTTCAGAATCTAAAATTTTAAGGTTTAATGTGAGTTTTGGATGCATAAAGATGTTATTTTGACAATGGAATATCGAAACGCTTATGGTACAGGCATGATGATGATACACTTGATTCAGTGGCGGTTTTGTTTTCAATATGTTCTCAAATTTTATTTGGAATGTTTCAATGTGTTAAAAATTGGAAAGGTGGTTAATGTTAGGTAAAAACTGAAACACAGAATAATTACAGCAACGTAGATATAATCAATGTTTCTAGATTTTCACCGCTCAACAGTAGTCCCCCAGCAACCCAGCGGCAGTTTACGGCAGTTCAGCGGCAACGTTCCAAAACTTTCTCTTTTTGCTGTTCAAGGGAAAGTTATTCCAAACACCATATTAACTACAAAATAAAGGAAGGAATTAATGATGAATTTATATCAAATTAGTCCAAAATATAAATAACATTAAAATGAGATAAAAAGAGGATTTAAACAACTAATAAGTTAAAAGGGAGCTAATTTTGTCTATAAAATAAACCTCAGATATTGATAAGAATTACCGTTATCAAACTTTCTCGGACACAAAAAGGGGACACAAAAAGGGGAGAGAATTGACACATTTGAAAAAAAATGGAAAGTGATGTGGCACACAGCTCAGTCTAATTTTAATGCTGTTGGTTTTGGAAGACAAAAAATTATAATTTTTGTAAGGACAATGATCAAAGTATACAAAGTTTGAAAGAGAGACTAAAACTAAAATATTTAATAGTTGAGGAACTAAAATCATATTTAACCATTAATAATGTGAGAATGTGAGAATAAATGAGATTAAAATATAATTAATTAATTAATTATGTGAGAATTGTGTGAGAATAAATGAAAGAACTCTGAAAAGAAAAAAAAGCAAAGAGGAAGTGAGAGAGAGAGGGAAATGAGAAAGGAGAATGCAGAGAAAACAAAAAGATGTTTTATTATTAATATTTTAATTCTAAGGCATAATGGGAATTTAAAAATAAAATTGGAGCAGGGTGAAATGTCTTTAGGTTTTCTTCTTTCAGCTAAAAAAAAACTTACGTTCCCCAAATCTGGCAGCTGCTGACCCAAGCCCAAACCTTCTTTTATTTTGTTCCCAAATTAAAAATCATTTAGGGTTTCTTATTCTGCCACTTAGAACCAAAAGAGGTTTAAGGTCTTCTTGAACTGGTGGATGATGGAGAGTGTGGAAGGGGAATTTCAAACGTTCTTTTCTTCCTCTGGTGCCCCCTTCAAGATTCCCCTAATGAACATATTTAAGAACATATTTAAGAAAAGATATGGGGTGATTGTATGAGTGTCGGTAGCTTTTATTGGTTAAAACTGTCGTTAGGAATAATTGGTGGACGGAAGAAAATATTGGGTTGGTGGAAAAACAGATTTTCGGTAGTGGGTAAGAAAGTGAGAAGAAAGTGATTCAAAGTGTTTTTCTTTTTAAGTTTCGTATTATTTCATATTTTGTTAAAAATAGTTCAAATTGGTCTTGTCAAATTACAGTGGACTACATCTATAGAAACACTTATGTTAAATCCCAACGCCAACTACAATTGTCTAGGGTTTGAGGGACCTATGGTATCGTAGGATCAGATGACCCCAGAAGATAGGGATTGGTTGGACAACCTAAAGACGTAAGATACCAGAAGAAAAGCAAAACCTCGACAGATCAACCCGAACGGAGCATTACCAAATGGCCTAACTTGATAATCAGTCTTCTCATAGTAAAGATCAAGGTAAGTATTGATTAAGAGTAATGGGCTGAGGTTGGGCCGAAATTAAGGTTTCAGTAATCTCAAGCCCATTTCAAAAACTATAAATAAATGTGAGAGGTAAGAGGTAGGTAATTGCATTTACTGTGTATTTAAGACTATTGTCTTGACCTGTACAAATTATTTGCTAACTTAAGCATCAGAATACCTTTGGCGGGTACCTGCGGTTGGTTGGAGTTAAGAAGACCCGAACGGTTTTGGAGAATAAATTGTGAAAGTGTTTGAAGTTACTTGACCCTACACCAGAAACACCTTTCAAAACGCGTTGGACAAACAAATTACAGCGGACTACACCAATAAAGGCACTCATGACAAATCCCAACACCAACTACAGTTGTTTAGGGCTTACGAGGCCTATGTAACGTAGGTTCAGACGACCCTGGCGGATAGGGAGCGGTTAGACGTCCTAAAGACGTAAGATACCAAGAGAAAAGTAAAACCTCGACAAATTAGCCCAGACGGACATGAGCAGTACTAAACGACCAACTTGATAATCAGTCTTCTCAAAGCAAAGATTAAGGTAAATATTGATTAGGAATAATGGGCTGAGGTTGGGTCGAAATTAAGGTTTCACTAATCTCAAACTCATCTCAAAAACTATAAATAAATGTTAGAGGTAAGAGGTAGGTGGTCGCATTTACTATGCATTTAAGACTATTTCCTTGACCCCGTACGGATTATTTGTTGACTTAAGCATCAGAGTACCTTTGACGGGTACTCCTGGTCGGTTACAGTGAAGAAGAAGACAGAGCAAAGATACAATTACCCAAACGATTTTGAAGAATAAATTGTGAAAGTGTTTGAAGTTACTTAACCCTACATCCAAAACACCTGTTGTAAAGAAAATTTAATTTTGGATTATTTGAGATATACTGGACCACAAAGTAAATGGTAATTAATTCAACTTTTTGAAAAAGAATTGTACCTGTTATCACGTGGATGTGTTTGTGTACATACATTTCAATAAGCAATAAATAGCCATAAATATTTGGCTTAATAGCTTATTTCGTTCCTAAGTTAAGAGCTGAATTTCTGTTTAGTACCCGGTTTTAAAAATGAAGACATTAGGTTCCCAAGTAACGAAAATTGTGTAAATTAAGTCATCATCGTTTAACGGCGTTAAAATTGAAAACTTTGACCTAAGTGTGGATGTGAGGTGTGCAAGAATTGTGGTCGTGGCAATGAGTTGGGGTAGGTTACTTGACGTGGCAGGGAAAAGGAAAAATAACGTGGCAGGGAAAAGGAAAAAAACTTCATATCAAATTGGGGAAATTAAATTATAGGGTTTCTTTATCTTCGAATGAAAAGATTAGAGAAGTTAGGTCATAGATTGGGGATTTTTGACGTTCTGGAAGGATTCAAGGTGTGCAAGGGTTGACGGTGTGGAAGGAGATTGTTGACCGAAAAGGGTTAGTGAAGGAGATTGTTTAGCAAAAAGGATTGATGTTGCGATGATAGTTGTTCGAAGCGAAAAGGTCCAAGGTACGCTTTTTATCAGTTTTTGATGTAGTTGCTTTCCCCCATGGAAGTATCTTGTCTTCTTGTCCCCTTACTATGTTGTGTTGTGATCCCCCTTGTTGTGTTGTGGTCCCCCTAATAACGTTTGATTTGTAGTGGTACTGTTTGTCTGGTTTTGGTCCCTAATTAGTGGGGACTGTTTTTGCTTTTGTCCTGTTAGTGCGTAGTACTATTTTGGATATGGTTTTGTTCACTGTGTGGTTGTTGTTTAAGTTGTGGTTGATGCATATTGATTTAAGGTTTAAGCCAAGATGGAATGTTGTAGGTGATACATTGAATGCATGTGATTACTTTTGTATGGCTACAGGTATCATAGTTGTTAGTAACGTGGCATCTTTACAATGTACATGCATGTGGAGGTCATTAAATATTGATAATAGATGCATGTTGATAACGGTTGATTTTACGTGTTTTTATGTATATATTTTGTGAATAAATCAACTCCTTCATAGCTTTTACCTTGTTTTATCCTCAAGTTTAGTGTTTTCTAGTTTTTTTGTGTTTTATTTAGTATATGCTTGTTTTTACCTCTAATCTCTTTATTTGAGTGTGTGAAATAAATGAATAGGAAGCAATTTTAGTGGAGGAAAACAAGCAAGAACTCAAGATTTGGGCACCCTAGGAAGGGGGCTGAGCGCGGACGGTGCTGATGTGTCAAAATGAGTTATTTAAACATGGGTCTCGCGATTTTTTGAGCATTCTTCTCCTCCTACACTTCATTCTTCACCTAGAGAGATTGGAAGAGGCCCTTGGAGGGTGTTTGGGGTGTTGGGAAGCTCTCCCACTCCTCCTTGGGTCTTCAAGCTTCATCAATGGTGATTTTGCACCTTTTGGGTTGAGTAAGAAGATGGGTCACAAATTGGAGATAGAGATGCGAAGGGAGGCGCAAATGGAGCATGGAGCAGCTGCCAAAAACCTTGGGAAAGGTTGTGCATCCTCTCTTTGGGTCCAATTTCTTCCATATCTCTTCAATTTTGTAGAACCCTAAGTTCTCTACCATGGAGGGCTTTTCCTATTTGTTGAGATTAGTTGTAAAACATGGAATTCTTAGGTATTTTGTGATGTTAATGCTATATGCTTTTCCAATTCATGTTAGTATTCGATTTCTATATGCTTAATGCTTGCTTTGGATTGATCACCCATGCATGAATTTTGATTCTTGATGTATTGAGAAATATGAATTGAACCTAAAATTGAAATTAAACACCTATTGGATGGAGTTGAGATGTTTGTGAATGCATGAGAATGAAATGGATGAATTATAGTCTTAACAAATTGTAAATACTTTATGTTAAATTCCTTGCACACCAATTGTTTGATAAAAATACCAAAAAGAGTTTCTTGTGTTTTTTGTACACTTTGATGTCTAATTGAGTTATGGAAGGAAGAGTTGTCATGTGTTGCATAAGTCCCTTGGGAGAGAACGATATTTATCACTTGCTACGCTGCGATCGGTGCACTTGTCGTTGGTTTTACAGCTAACACATGTGAAGGTCATTAACTAAGTGCATGTAGTGTGACACTTTGTTTTATATAAGCATATAATAGTTGGTCAAATAAACAAAATGACTGAACCTGATATTGAGGTAGTGTTACACCATGGGGGTAAGTTTCTGAATGATGGGTCATTTAAATACCATGGAGGTCAAACCAGTACCTTGGTCGTTGACACGGATAGATGGAGTTATTTTGAAATCTTGGCCATACTGAAGGAGATGGGATATAGAAATGTTAAGGAGTTGTGGTATTCCCTGGGTGGTCGTGTATTAAAAGATAGGTTGGAATTGTTAAGTGATGACATATAAGCAATGCATATCGTGAGCATTGCGTTATTGAATGGTAAAACTCATTTGTTTGTGGTTCACATGGTGTCCGAACCTGATTATATTAATATGTTGGAATATGATGTTGGTCAAGAAGGTGAGGATGGTAAAGATGGTGAAGGTAAACTTAGTGAAGGGGTTGAAGAAGAACGTGGTGAGGATGATGTAGACGAAGGTGGTGAAGATGGTTTAGTTGGTGATGTTGGTCATGATGGTGATGAGACAGAAGATGGTTTATATGGAGATGTTGGAGAAGTTGTGATAATGCTAATTCTTACCATTATCTAAGCATCATTTTAGTAGAAAAATCAACTCCTTTCTAACTTGTAACTTGCTTAATCCTCTTCTTTTTTCTTGTTTCCTAAATAAATGTGTTTTAGGCTACATTGGTGTAATATCATCACTAATCCCCTTATTTTGTAGCTAATATTATGCTTAGAAGAACCTCCACCAATGTATAGATCTTAACCAGCCAAAAAAGCAAGTAAAACAAAAAGAGAGAATTTTGGAATGTTGTGGCTGGGGTGCAGCTGGCGTGCTGCTGAGCGCCAACTCTCTGGAATGCTGCCGCTAAGGTGTAGTTGGGGTGCAGCTGAGCATTCTGTCACTGGAATGCTGTCGTTGAGGTGCAGCTAGTGTGCAGCTGAGTGCCAACTCTCTAGAATGCTGCCGATGGGGTGTAGCTGGGGTACAGTTGAGCGGTGACGCTGTTGATGTGCCAAAATGCCTATTTATTCAAGTTGTCTAGAAGCATTTGCGGTCTTTGGTTCTTTGGAGGTGCATTTCACTCAGAGGAGAGCTTGGAGGGTTGCTAGGGCTCGTGGGAACACTCCCTTCTTCCTCTTTGGTTCTTCATCCTCTTCCATGGCCATTTTGTAAGCTTAAACGCTCTCCGTGGAAATCGAGAGCCAAAACCAACCTGTTGGGGTTAGTTGTAACCTTTGAATCTTGTGTAATTGTTGAATGATTTGATTATATATATGCCTTTTCTATCAATTGCTAGTATTCTTGTTTCTAATCTTAAAGCTTGCATGTAATGGGGACGTTCATGACTTGATTTTTGGGTTTCATGAGTTATGGGGACGTAAGATGGAACCTAGAACTGAAACAAGAGTCCTTGTGGTTCATTGATTCTAGGGATGGAAGATGATTCACATGTTGTCTTAGATCCTAGCTCATTAATGCAGGTTTGCTTGTTAGATTTTCCAAGGGATTGGAGTTTAATAGGGAAAACCTAGGCTCTTTCACGTAAGGGATTAGGGCTAAAGTGTTTTTGTGGATTGACTTTAGTAAATTGATGAAGAAGAGATGAGATTGTGTATGCACAAGAGTGAAATAGGTGAAACCTAACCTTAACAATGTCATTTCATACCATTTCTAGTCTATTCCATTTCTAAGTGCCTTCAAACACCAAAGTCCAACCGTGTAATTATGTGTAAATTTATCTTTCTTGCACATGCTTGTAAATGAATGTTACGTTCTTGAGTCTAAATGAGTTGTTAATCGCACAATTCTCTAGTGTTACGAGTCTCTTGGGAAAATGATACTCGATCTTACCGGTTTATTACTTGAAACGATTTGGTGCACTTGCCGAAATCACCAACAAGTTGCAGATGTTGCTGAAGTTGGAGAAGAGGGTGAAGGGGAAGATGTTGTTGAACTTGGAGAAGAGGATGAAGGTGGTTATGTTGTTGTAGTTGGAGAAGAGGGTGAAGGTGGAGATGTTGCTGAAGTTGGAGAAGAGGGTGAAGGTGGTGATGTTGCTGAACTTGGAGAAGTTGGAGATGTTGGTGATGTTGCTGAACTTGGAGAAGAGGATGAAGGTGGTGATGTTGCTGAACTTAGAAAAGAGGGTGAAGGTGGTGATGTTGCTGAACTTGGAAAAAAGGGTGAAGGTGGTGATGTTGTTGAACTTGGAAAAGAGGGTGAAGGTGGTATTGATGGTGAAGTTGGACAAGGTGGTGAAGGTGCTGAAGATGCTGAAGTTGGTGATGTTGGTGAAGTTGGCCATGAGACAGAAGGTGCTGACGATATGCAGGAGGAGTTTGATGTTAGTAATTGGATAGGGTCTGATGGAGAGGCTTTTGTTAGTGAAGATGAATTTATGGATGTTGGTGTGGATGTTGATGAACAACTTCAACCACAAAATTGTGAAGGTAGTGTGTTTGTTGAAATAGGTACAGGAAGTGGATGCACTACATCAAACTTCCATGTACAGGCCAGGGGCTTATCTGATAGTGAGTGGGAATTTGATAGATGTGGCAGTATTTATGCAAGTGACGACTCAGATGATGAAAGTCTTTGAAATGGAGATTTTGGGATCTTTTCAGAGCCCGTAAGTATGAAAGAATATAAATGAGAACTGGGAAATACTTTCCTGAAAAAAAAGATTTCAATGATGCAATTAGAACTTATGGAGTACATAATGGTAGGAAGTTGAAGATTTCTAAGAATGACAATTTGTGTTAAATGTTGTGGTTCACAAGGGAAATGTCTATGGTATGCATACTATGCATATAGGAGTACCCAAAGTACATGGCAACTAAGGAAGATCATAGACAGGCATACATGTAGTAGAGAATTCAACATTGGTTTAATTATCTCGAAATGGTTAAGTGGCAAATTAGAGAAGAGCATGAAAGCAAATCCAGATATAAATCTGAAAAATCTCCACAGTAAGTTTTCTAAGAAATGGAACATTAGTGTGTCAAAGTCTACAATAACTAAGGTAAAAGCAATGGCAACAACCAACATTGATGGTTGTTTCAAACAACAATATGAAAGACTGTATGATTATGCACAAGAATTGTTGAGGTAAAACCCTAGGTCAACAGTGAAATTGAGTATGGAATGATATGAGGATAAGGTTATATTCAAAAGAATTTATGTGTGTTTCAAAGCATGTAAGGACAACTTTGTCTCATGTAGACATACATTTGGATGGATGTTTTTTAAAAGGCAAATATGGAGGTGAGCTTTTAACTGCTGTTGGAAGAGATGGAATGACCAGATGATACCTTTGGCATATGCTATTGTTGAAGTAGAGAATAAGGAAACATAGACATGGTTTTCAGAATGGTTAATTGATGATCTTGGAGGAGGGGGATTATGTTCAAGGTGTACCTTTGTGTCAGATCAACAAAAAGTAAGTAAATAAGTACCTTTTTCATTGATTATGGATGTTCACCTTCCCAATTTAAAACTGACTTTCATTCATTACTGTCATAGCGACTTCTGCCAGCTATACAACAACTTTTACCTGGTGTGGACCAACATTTCTGTCTAAGGCACATTTATGCAAATTTTAGGAAGAAATATCCTGGCATAAATCTCAGACAATTACTATGGAAGGCAGCAGCAACAACACACCCCCAAGCTTGGGAATCAGTGATGAGACAAATCAAGAAAGTCAACGAAGAGGCCTTTAAACACTTGATAGCTATTCCACCAAGGCAAGTACATTTCAAGTTTACATTACATTTCATATTTGGCTTAATGTATATTTCTTTTACAAATACTTAAGTTTCTCTTGTTGCAGATTTTGGTCTAGGTCAAGATTTTCAGGAACACCTGCTTGTGACACACTTGTAAATAACATATCTGAAGCTTTTAGCAGTGTCATCTTAGATGCTAGGGGGAAACCAATCATAACAATGTTGGAAGAGATTCGTAGTTACCTGATGAAGAGGTGGGCATCCAATAGAGAGAAGATAAGAAATTTTCATGGTGGCATTTGTCCCAAAATTCAAAAGAGACTAAAGAAAGAGTTAGAGAAGACACAATATTGGATACCTAAGTAAGTAAACTACAAAACCACTTACTCATTTTCCATTTGACTGATTCCATTCTAAATTTCTTCCTGATATTTTTTTTGAATACATTGGCAGTTGGTCAGGTATGCAAGTTTTTGAGATAAGCCATACTTGCAATATTGCTGAAAAGTTCGTGGTTGATGTAGAGAAAAGAGGCAAGAAGTGGACTGTAACAGGAATACCTTGTTGTCATGCACTCACTGCCATGAGGTTTTTAAACTTCAATCCATAAGACTACATCCCAATTTGGTTTAGAACCTCTACTTTTGAAGAAACTTACATTCCATTAATTTTCCCTATCAATGGACCTGAACTATGGGAAAGGACTTCATATGCTGATGTTTTTCCTCCTCCGAAAAGGGTGTTGCCAGGTAGACCAAGAAGAAAAAGAAGACTGGAGTGTTGGGAGCAAAAAAAGGATGATACACAACTTGGACAAACTGGAATCCCAAAGAGATGTGGCATTTGTAGACAACTAGGGCATAGAAGAACTAATTGCCCTCAAGCACAACACCAGAAAGCAACACCACACTCCATTCAACCAACTGAACAACAACACCAGGAAGCTATAGCAGTACCCACTCAAGCAAGTCAGATTACTCAAGAACAAGACCACCAAGCTACACCACAACCCACTCAAACAAGTCAAATTACTGAAGAACCCCAGACCGATCACACTACAACAACACTTTAAAAATTGTTCAACTTTCACTTGTATTTTGGATATGTACTTTCAACTTTAAGTAGTTTTGCTAAGACATATTCAGGTCATGTTTGACCTTCAATATTATTTTGGATGTGATGTATTATGCACTATATAACTATATTTTGGATGTCATGTATTATGGATGATCTGTGATGTAATTTCTTAAGTGATCTTTAATCATCAATATGATATCATTTTGGAACAGCTCTGATGTTTTATCTTCTCAAACTATAACCTGCAATGTTTGCCAGGTTGTTAAAATTTATGGTTTGGCAGCTTCTTATGTGATGTTCATTAACTTTGTAAACCTTTTTAATATTGATGGTTTGAACACATTATTAATATTGATGGTTTTTATAGCTTTATGCTGATGAAAAATCAAGGAAGTCTATAGCTTTATGTGATGTTCATTCACTTCATTTCATTATTAATTTACCAGAGTAGTGAAAAATATAGTTATGGAACACTTTTATTGGCTATCAATGACAGGGCAATGTAAATTACATAACACATTATCACTACACTTGAAGAATAACACAAACAAAATCTCATTGCACGAACAATGTCATTACAACTAAAATTTTCATTAACTAACAAACATTACATTATAACCCCATCAAACACCACTTGAACAAAATTAAAACAAAAGACATACAAGGATGATGTTAATCAACCCCATCAAACATAAAAACCCCAACAACACCTTCTCCCTTCTTTGACAAACCACAAGTGATTTTTCCAAACAAATTATCTTTCTCCTTTGCCATCCAATTGTACTATCTCTTTCATCTATGTAATCTTCAGTGCGCCATTTGAAGAAATTACATCCTCGCACTTCCTCGTTTCGACTCCGTTATTCAAAACATTCAACCGAAAACATCTCAGGATAAACCGAACTAATGTACCCCAAAATTAAAACACCACGTACAAAACATACCTTGTAATTAGGGCACCCAAAAATGCTTCCCCTGGTTCTTAATAGTTTTTGCAAATCTTAATACGACAAGCTCTCCACAATAGCATATTTGGCTGCCAACCATTCCTCCAAATGAACCACCACGCGAGGTCTCCCATGAGCAAGACGAGCATTGATTCATTGACATTGGCTCCACCAACCACACAATACTGCTTCCTCGACACCTACAAAACCACCTTAATCCCAACCACCCAACTAAGGGCACCCACCTTAGAAACAGTGAACTTCACAGACTGAGTTAGAACGAACAACTTAGGGCACCCCACCTCAGCTCACCCACCTTCAGATCACCTCCTTCCCCTAAGCTCGTTGGAGATTAAAATGTTGGGCCCAAATTTGTCTGCATTTGGTTCTTCCAAATAAAAAGGACATTTTCATACCTGGCCAAAACTAAAATATGTGCATTTGCCACGTTGGATAAATAATTTTCCACATCTTTTAACCTTTAACGCTGTTCCTACCACCCTAACGAACATGACTTAATTTACACAATTTTCATAACTTGGAAACCTATGTTGGGAAAATCTCACGATACACACTCAGATATTTTACTAAAATTGAGTCTTGTTATTCATTATAATTGAAGGACTTTAAATAGCCAGTACACTTACAATATGACGAGAATAAAAAAAAAATCTGAAAATAAAATATCAATTGTCTTCAAAATAAAATTTGCTTATTCTATCATAAAATAATATTCTACCTAAATAAACAGAAAATCATAACTACTCATTCCTATTTTATCTCTATCAAATCAAACTAAATATTACTTGACCCAAAACTAATAAAATAAGATTTAAACAAAATTATTAATAAAACCCTAAAATTTAAGTTTATCTCAACAAACTTCCCCATAAACTTAAATTCTTCCTTCTTTGCTTTCCATGTGCATCATCCCACACCAGGCTTGCATCTTCTCTCCAAGATTTTCAGCTCTACTTCATACAACCGGTTCTTCTTTGCTTTTACCTGAGTTGTTAGACGACCATGCTTATCCTTTAAATATAGTACCTGATTTTTCATAAAAATTGAATTACCTTTTTCAATTATCTGACCCATGCTTAAAATATTGCTCTTCAACTCTGGAACATAATAAACATCCCTAATCTCTTCAACTCGTCCATTATTCTGAATATGCTGAATTGTTCCATGCCCTTTCACGGCCACCTTGGAGTCATCTCCAAAAGACACAAATTTGGCCTCCACCTTGGTGAATTCATAAAAAAAGTTCTCGTTCCCACACATATGATTGCTTGCTCCACTATCTAGATACCATACCGAGTTGGTAGAAATCTCATCATCCTTCATCTCTTCTTCATCTTCTTCCCTATTTTTATCTAGTTCAAAAACGCTAGATGCTTTATCTTCCTTTTCAAGAGCCGCCTTCTTCAACTCCTCAAGTTCAACCCTCTGTTTATTCCTAATTTCATTAGCTTCATCCAGAAGCCTCCCTATTCGCTGAATCTCTTCATCTTTTTGTTTGAGTTCCTTTTCCACATTTGCCACACCTTTTACCGAGATCAGTTCATCCACTATTGAGATTGGGCTCTCCATGTCCACTGCATCCGAGCTCTTTACCAGCAACAATTCTTATGCATCTTCTTCTGCATCTTCAGTAACGAGATTTGTCTCCCCCTTTGTCTCGGTCTTGCAATACTTTGCAATATGACCAAACTTGCCACAGTTGTAGCACTTTGTTGACGTACACTCGTTTGCATAGTGGTCGTACTTGCCACACTTAAAACACTCCACTCTTGACTGATCTCCTCGGTCTTTTCCTTGTCTTCGGTCATGCCAATTCTGGTGATCGGTTTGATCTTCATTAATCCTACCTCGGCCACGTCCACCTCGTCCTCGTCCTCCTCGCCATCTACCGCCAGGACCTCGGCTCTAAGTAATCCGAGATTTATTCGAGTCAAACTGTACATGTAGTAATTGATTGTTGGGTTCCCTCTTTTTCTTTTTCTTCCTCAATTCGTGGGCTTTTAATGACCCAGCTAACTCCTCCACAGTGAGAGTTGACAAATCCTTTGTCTGTTCAATAGTGACCACGATACTTTCAAAATCATCCGTCAAATTTCTCAAGATCTTTTCCGCAACCCGATTAGGAGGAACCTCTTCTCCATTCATTCTGAGTTGGTTGACCATCTTCTGCACTCGAGCTATAAAATCGGCAATTCCCTCATTTTCATCCATCTCCATATGTTCAAACTCTCTTCTGAGAGCTTGTACTCGAACCTGCATCACACGAGTATCTCCTTTGTATGCCACCTTCAGAATTTCCCATGCTTCTTTTGCTGACTTTGCATTAGCTATTTTCTCGAATCCAGATTCATCCACTGCATTATACAGAAAGTACAAAGTCGATCTGTCTTTCACTCGTGTCTTCTTCAATGCAGCAATCTGTTTCACAGTCTGATGCTCATCATCCGCGGGTTCAATGTACCCGTCCTCCACTATGTCCCATACATCTTGGGATCCAAGAAGAACCTTCATCTGCAAAGACCAATTGTCGTAATTGGTATTTTCCGACAATTGTGGCACACTCATCCCATTGAATACCTTTGTCATCTCTCTCACAAAAAAATCAAGCACTCACTTTTTCTCTCACGGTGTTTGACTCTCTCCTCTCTCTTAATTTCTCTCTCGGTACTCAGAGCATAAAGCTCTGATACCACTGTTGGGAAAATATCACGATACACACTCAGATATTTTACTAAAATTGAGTCTTGTTATTCATTATAATTGAAGGGCTTTAAATAGCCACAACACTTACAATATTACGAGAATAAAAATAAAATCTGAAAATAAAATATCAATTGTCTTCAAAATAAAATCTGCTTATTCTATCATAAAATAATATTCTACCTAAATAAACAGAAAATCATAACTACCAATTCTTATTTTATCTCTATCAAATCAAACTAAATATTACTTGACCTAAAACTAATAAAATAAGATTTAAATAAATTTATTAATAAAACTCTAAAATTTAAGTTTATCTCAACAACCTAATGTCTTACTTTTAAAATCGAGTATAAAAGTAACCTATTAAACCTAAATATTTCCTATTTCCTTTGCACATCACAAAGGTCCATAAAATTAAACTGAAAATAAACATTACAACTTATAATGGCCATAGGTGTACTTTTGCATGATCTTATCTAAAATGAATTACTCTTCAATTCATACAGAGGAATTCCATTAATACAAGAACGGCTCCAAAATTTACTGTGTAATTAATGAAATGTGCGATCGAGAATACAATTTCAGCTCATGAAATTAAAATATTTTTATGATCTAAATATTCATTCCAAATTCCAAAGTAAAAAGTTACCAAAAAAAAAGTATTTCGAATTTAATAAATATAAGTATTACAGTTCAACAACTTATTCGATAATTAATAATTAATGGGTTTTAAGTCAACTGTATAATTATACCATAACGTGGTCCACAAATATATGCAATACAATTAATGTGAGAGTTATTTGCGTAACTAATTTGAACAACTGGAAGGTGGAGAATTTATCACCCTTAGAAAAAAATCTTCTTTTGCAAATACATTTGTGATGCTTGTATTACTTGAATTTATCGTAACTTTTTTTTGGAGAATATTTACATTGGTTGGACATAAGTTTGATTAATATTTTTTTTATAAAATTGAGTATGAAGTTGTGTATCAATATATATATATATATATTAGTATAAAATTGACTTTTTATAGCTACTTTTATATTGTTGAAATTTATCAAGTATAGTATAAAAAATATGCGGTGGCAGGATCTTAAATGAAATTTTTTTTTCATGTCATTCGTACATAAAACAGGTATAAAAATAGTTCGGTGGTAAAATCGTAATAAATGATATATTTTGTATACCTAATTTTTATTTACAACCGGTACTGAATATTTGATATTATGTCAAGACCTTCGTTTCACGCTTCACTGTGTGCCCGTCTTCTCTTTTCTTTTAGTTTTCTTGGACACTTCTTCTCCGCAGAGTTCGAGACCCTCGACGTACGCAACGCAGGCGACCCTTTCCAGATCGCCAAACCACTGCTCGTCAACACAAGATCCGCAGCTCCAAACCCTAGCATCTCTGCAAACCGCGCCTCATTCCTCTTCATTCAATATTTTTCACCGAACATCTTCTTCATCCTAGGGTTCCTTCATCCTTTAGGTATTTTCATCCACCATTTACACTGTTCAATCTTTGATTTCTTCTGTTTAGACACCTTTCCATCCTTTGTTCTTCAAATATGACCGATGAAAGCCTCATTTGCATCGATTAAACCTTTTTCCACCGTTTAATCTTGCGTTTGAACCGATCGGTTCATTTTGAGTTTCTCCCCTTTCTAGGGTTTCTGAGAGTCTGATCTCTATTTTGGTGCTTTCATTCTCGATTTCGCGCCTTCCTTTGAACTTAGGGATTCTCGTAAGGTCCGCGATCTGTATAAAGTTGGAAATGCCCATGGATGTATTCCACGATAACACAAGATCGATTAGGGTTCCGCAATAACACAAGGAGGGCCTTGGCAATTTCTTGGACTCTTGCCTCTGTTTGACCCCCCTAGACATGATAGTGCTGAGACAATAAGAAGGGCATTAACCTTGGAGTAAATGTTAAAATGATAACAGGTATTTGTCCCCTGCAATGTATTATATATTCAAAGGCAGAAAGTAATACATTAATGTCGCTTTTGATGGCTCTATATTTTTTTATATTAAATTCTAACATTGATGAATGTAATGACATTGGTGTCAATCTTGCTGTTGGTTAAGTAATTGAAGTTAAGAAAGTACAGGAAGGAATACTTTTGCTTCCAACTTGAATAACACTTGTTATTACAAGTGTGGCTAATATTAACAGTTTTGGCCTCTCCACTAAGTGCTTGAATTTCTAATCATTTGTATAGTTTGTTGTGAAGCAATCTTTGTAGAAAGTCTTATAACTTTTAGGTGAATCACTTGTGCGTTGAACATAATAATAAGATTGTTTATGGATTTTTCAGTATAATATAATATCTTTATGTGTATCAATTTTTTTAGGTGATCTTAGCAATAGGAAAAGAAACAGGGCGCCATCTGGGAATGGGAACCAACATGTACCCCTCGTCCGCTTTACTAGGCCAAAACAAGGATGAATCAATTGCTACCTTGCTAGTTGATGATTTGATTGAAAAAGCAGATGGATTTGCTGGTGTTTTTCCTGGTATAACACCATTGTTTTCTGATGGTTTACTTTCATATGGTATAATTCTCTTTTTTATTTCTTTGACTTGACATTTGTTTAATACAGAACACAAATATGAGATTGTGAAACGTTTACAAGCTAGAAAACACCTATGTGGGATGACTGGTGATGGGTTAATGATGCTCCTGCTCTTAAAAAGGCAGATATTGGAATAGTTGTTGCTGATGCTACTGACACAGCTCGTAGTGCTTCTGACATTGTTCTAACTGAACCTGGTCAAAGTGTTATCATCAGTGCTGTATTGACTAGTCGAGCCATATTCCAAGGGATGAAGAATTACACGGTGAGCCTACATTCAGTTCTAACTTCTTTTTCTAATTGTGGGAGGTAGTAAAAGGCAAATCCCTACATAGGAACCATTATCGTTAAATATTTTTTAAATGCTTGAACAAGCATCATACTGCTACATGTTGTCTAAACCTTCCATGTTACGCAAATTTAAAAAAAGTGTGATCAGGTACATTGGAATATCAACAACATGCAGACACCCCATACCAATTTAAAAATGTATTGTTTTTCCCTGCTAATTTCGTTTATATTTGATCTTCACATGTAGACTTTGTATGAAAATAATTTGAAATTTCAGTGCTAGTTTCATATTGTATGAGTGAACATAACAACAAAAGCCATATCCCACAGGTTATGTTTGTAACATTGATCAAGTGATGTTATTGGCATGGTTAAATACGAAGTCCTCAAAGATGTTTAACATGACATTCCTTTTAATAAATTCCATTGTCCTTCTTGATCTCCCTCTCCTCTGTTTCATAGGACCGAAAGCCATGCAAATTATTCTATCCACTGTTGTTTTTAGTGGCCTTCTTTGTACTTGTTCAAACTATTTTAACTGATTTTCTTAAATTTTTCCTCAATTGCTGAAACATTAATGAATATCTTCTTGAATACAATCATTTTGTATATTATCTTTTCCTGTGTTACCACACATCCATCATAAATTCTCATATGTGCTACTCATACTTTTTCATAGTCTGAGAGTGACCATTGAAACCGAAAATTGCTTTATTAAGGAAAGAGAATGAAACTTTGGATGTTGTTTGTTGCAACTTAATGCAATCTTGGGTCTTCTCTATTCATTAATTTTATTGGAAAGATATATAGTTATATGTAGTTTTAGACTTATTTGAGTTGCTTATTCTTCTTCAACAGAGCAAGTAAAATATTGACAGATATGAAGAGTACATTTGGCACTGGCGATTGTTCTTTGCTTTGTATTAATTCTTCCCAGTTTTTGTCTCATGATATTATTTATATAATAAATTTATTATTTTAAAACATCAATTGTAAAATACAGCCTATTTTAAAATACGGTGCAGATTCTCTCAATGGTAGTGCTTTTTATGGTGGAGAAAATTTATGGTAGTGCTTTTTTGTGAAATGTGGCACGAAATTATTATGTGATATTTAAAATAATCACTTGACGTTTTGTTCAACCCGATCATCTAATATTATATAATATAAATGATTGAAAGTATATAATATAAACCGATATAACAGTTTTGTGAAGTGATTTTCTTATACCTTTATTGTAATTTCAGGACTTGTGATGGCTTTAATTGGTTCTCTCTTCAGTTTACTTGTGGTAAGAAATGCATTGACTATATCTCTATCTCTATTTCTTCAACAAGAGTTATGATATGTAATCATTATATAACTTTCTATATTGTTATTTTATTCTTAGTCCTTTGTACTTTGCCTTATTGTTATTCATTCAGTTCATGCAAAGAATTTGAATGAAATTGCTATCTAATTTGAACAATGACATTTCTTTCAGTCAGCGATAATGCCAAGTTTATGTATCCTGAAAATTATTGGGAAAAAAAGCGACAAAGACACAGGCAACAATCTGATTTTGTATGAATTTTTGAGGAAAATCCTTCTTATACAGAAAATTGTAATCTCGTATAATTTATTTAACAAAAATTACATACAATTATTTAAATTTTTTATAATAAGTTATTGAGTTGAAGTGACAATTGGAGTAAATTTTTTTTATTTTTATATACTTTCCTTTTTACTTTTTCATATTTTAGTGAATATCCATTATAACAATTTTTACATAAAACTGTTGTAATGCTTTTTAAATTTTTTTTCTGTATATTGTTCTACTGTTTTGTTTTATTACTCTAACCTTTTTGCATATATAGAATCAGCATTCGGTGCTTTTCTATAATTTTATTTCTACCTTCAATTTAAAGGTCTAGTGGAAGTGGAAATGTGGGTGATAAGAGACTGGTTCGAGTTATTGACATGACTGCATTTGAGTTTGATCTACTAGAAGAATATGATTCACGCTTTAAAGTTGAGTCTAGGTGATAAGTTGCCAATCGAATTCTCCGAGTGATTAATTGCCTATCAAATTCTCCAAGTTGCCTATTAACTATTAGAAATAAAAGTTATTGAGTTATAAACAATGTAATTTTTAATTTTTTAAGTTGGATTCCAGACAATGTAATTTTTAATTTCTATGTATAATAGTTTCTAGATGATTAGATGTTTCAATATTATATTTTGAATTGAGGAACTATTTTATGTGTAATTATGTTATGTAAATATATTTAGGGACTTTGTTAGGTTAATATTATTTTGAGAAATTATTTTGATGTGTTAATAATAGAAATAGTATTAATTATTTTTCTTGTTATTGATTGTTTAGACTGTATTATGAAATTGAATTTTATGCAGGTCTGGATATGAATAATAGCACATAAATATTAAATATTCAAAAACAAAACGTCACTTTTATAAATGTATAATAAGTCTTATTTTTTTTTATAACGGTGTAAAAGTGATATTCTTTTATACCTATTTGTGGAATCAGCAGGTATAAAAATGAATTTTTTTTTATGCTTTTTTATACCTGATATCAAATTAGCAAGTGTGAATTCAAACTTTTATACCTGTTCTATAATCGATGTAAAAATAGAAAATTTTTTATATTTCCATACCAACTTGAAATAGGTATAAAAAGCTTTTTTTAACAGGTATAAAAAGCCTTTTCGGCATTAGTGTATACATATATATATATATATACCATCGACTCCCCCAACATGAAGGCCGATGGTTATCCCATTGATAGCCCTTTACCATATATAAGGGAATTGAGGCTCTGAACTACCCTCTCGCTTGGTTGTCTCGAGGTAAGAAGATAACACAAAGCTTGGAGATGAACGTTGACAGCTCTACCCGCTCTACTAGCTAGATCCCCGTCGTCTCTACCAGATGACTCCTCAAATGAGAAAAGATGCACGATGCTCATTATTATTAGAAAAAAGAATGCAAAAAGAAATGTCATAAGAGATCCCAAAGACGCAACATTTTCTATGACGAAACTAGCAAAAGAAGAAGGTGCTACTATGCTACCCAAAGACCTGAGCTGTAGTAGACATCGGTTAATGCATTAACCGACATCTATAAAGACGTCGGACCTATGGAGTCCGATGTCTGATTAAATCACCCACAAAGACGTCGGTTTTGGAGTTGACATTAAAAGGCCAAAATAACAGATCTTAAATGACCTTTCTGCACTAGCGGACCTGTGGTACTGTAGGACCGGACGACCCTGAAAGATACGAAGCAATTGGACAACCTAAAGACGTAAGATATCAGGAGAAAAGCAAAACCTCGACAGATCATATAAAATATAGACGACGGGCCCCTCCTAACCAACGTCCATATGTCTGATAGGTAGATGAAAAGTCATTTTTTTCCGTCTTAGAGACGTCCGATCCCGCCACCCTGACGTCTATATTCAATTATAGACGTCGATGACCTTGGGGATATGGAGCGGTTGGACGACCAAAAGACCTAAGATACCAGGAGAAAAGTAAAACCTCGACAAATTAGCCCAGACAGACATGAGCAGTACCGGAGGACCTAACTTGATAATTAGTCTTCTCAAAGTAGAGATCAAGGTAAGTATTGATTAGGAGTAATGGGTTAAGGTTGGACCGAAATTAAGGTTTCACTAATATCAAACCTATCTCAAAAACTATAAATAAATGTAAGAGGTAATATGTAGGTGATCACATTTACTATGCATTTAAGACTATTGCCTTGACCCTTTACGGATTATTTGTTGACTTAAGTATCAAAGTACCTTTGACGAGTACTCTCGATCGGTTAGAGACAAGAAAAAGACAAAGCAAAGATACAACTACCCAAACGATTTTGAAAAATAAATTGTGAAAGTGTTTGAAGTGACTTAATCCTACATCCAAAGCACCTATTATAAAGAAAATTTAATTTTGGATTATTTGAATTATACTGGACCACAAAGTAAATGGTAATTAATTCAACTTTTTGAAAAAGAATTTGTGTACATACATTTCAATAAGCAATAAATAGGCATAGATATTTCCTATTTCCTTTGCACATCACAGGGTCCATCAAATTAAACCTAAAATAAACATTACAACTTATAATGGCCATAGGTTTACTTTTGCATGATCTTATCTAAAATGAATTACTCTTCAATTCAGATAGGAATTCCATTAATACAAGAACGGCTCCAAAATTTACTGTGTAATTAATGAAATGTGCCATTGAGAATACAATTTCAGCTCATGAAATTAAAATATTTTTATGATCTAAATATTCATTCCAAATTCCAAAGTAAAAATTTACCAAAAAAAAAAAGTATTTCGAATTTAATAATTATAAGTATTACAATTCAACAACTTATTCGATAATTAATAATTAATGGGTTTTAAGTCAACTGTATAAGTATACCATAACGTGGTCCACAAATATATGCAATTAATGTGAGAGTTATTTGCGTAACTAATTTGAACCACTGGAAGGTGGAGAATTTATCACCCTTGGAAAAAAATCTTCTTTTGCAAATACATTTGTGATGCTTGTATTACTTGAATTTATAGTAACTTTTTTTTTTGGAGAATATTTACATTGGTTGGACATAAGTTTGATTAATATTTTTTTATAAAATTTAGTATGAAGTTGAGAATCACTATATATATATATATATATATATATATATATCATTGCCTTTTTTATATATTTATTTTCATTTTATATGGATAAAATACTAATAATTAATTAATTATAAATAAGTCAGCTTATCCTATATAAGAAATGTGGGTTGATTATATTATAAGCTTTTCCATTGTTTTTGCTATTTCAATCAATTCTAAAAAAAGTTACGACATAGCAGTTATAATATGTGGAAATAAAGATAAACGAAAAGAAAACGTAGTATATATGAACAAGAAGAAAGTTAAACCCTTATATAATCAATTGAACGCACGAAACAAAAGCCAAAGCATTTTGCGAGTTTCGCTATAATGGCTCAAAACCAAGCACCTTCTTCTACTTCTTTTGTCTCAAAATACAGTTACGATGTTTTTCTTAGTTTTCGTGGAGCAGATACCCGTTCTGGTTTCACTGGTAATCTGTACAGTGCTTTGAGTAAAAGGGGAATCTTGACCTTCATCGATGATGAAGCTCTCAGAAAGGGAGAAGAGATCACACCTTCTCTTCGCAAGGCAATCCAAGAATCCAGGATATCCATCATTGTTTTCTCCCAAAACTATGCTTTCTCAACATTTTGTTTGGACGAACTTCTCCATATCATTGAGTGCCGAATAAAACAGAACATGCTGATTTTTCCAGTGTTTTATGACGTAGAGCCATCACAAGTGCGAAATCAAACAGGGAGTTACCAAGAAGCATTTGCAAAGCTTGGTGAAAGATTCAAAGATGACATTCAGAAGCTTCAACAATGGAGGCGGGCTTTGTATGATGCTGCTAATTTGTCTGGTTTGCATTTCAAAACTGGGTAAGTCATCTCTGTTACAAATTATCAGTATATAGCAATAGTTTCTCTGATTTGCCAATGTGACAATGATTTGATTGCTCTTGTATCAATGGCAGTGAAAAGTATGAGTTTAAGATAGTGAAAAAGATCATAAAAGAGATCTCCGATAATTTTAAGCGGTCTCCCTTACATATTGCTGATTATCCTGTTGGTTTGAAAGATCGGATGCAACAGATACAAGAACTCATGGGTGGTGAGTTTGATAAGAAAGTGACCATGCTTGGGATTCATGGAATGGGAGGAATAGGAAAATCAACTCTTGCACGTGCGATGTACAACTTGATGGAAGATCAATTTGAAGCTTCGCAATTTCTTGCTAATGTCAGGGAAAAATCAGATAAGGATGGTCTGGTGCATATCCAAGAGACAATGCTGTCTGAGTTGGTGGGGGAAAGAAATATCAAGTTAGGAGATGTGCATCGAGGAATTCCAATACTACAACACAGACTTTGTGGGAAAAAAGTCCTCCTTGTGCTTGATGATATTAGCAAAAAAGAACAATTGCAAGCAACTGTTGGAGGACTTGATTGGTTTGGCCCTGGTAGCATCGTCATTATAACAACAAGGGATAAGCATTTGTTAGATGTTCATGGAGTTCAAAAACAGTACATGGTTGGTGAAATTAACCATATGGAAGCCCTTGAATTGTATAAGTGGAATGCTTTCAAGAACAAAGAAGTTGATCCATGTTACAAGGAAGTCATAAAGCGTGCAGTGTGGTATGCCGATGGCCTTCCATTGGCTTTGGAAACGATAGGCTCGCACTTGTTTGGCAAAAGCTTGGATGAATGGGAATCTGCGTTAGAAACTTATGAGAGAATTCCAAATAGAGATGTTCAGGAAGTTCTTAAAGTTAGCTATGATAGTTCTTAAAGTTCTTAAAACTGATGTAATATTTATTGTTTTTTTCTAAATAGAATATATATATATATATATATATATATATATATATATATATATATATATATATATATATATATTACATTAGTTCTTAGAAACAATCGATGTATTATGTCATGTCCAAACAATTAATATTTCATTACTAAATCGATTTTGATTATAGTTGATGTAATATGATTTTTTTTATGCCCATTATCAACTCTTATAATATGTACTTAACTTATTATATTACTTAAAACAATATCGGTTTCAAAACCAATACTTAAACATTAGATATAACATGTCATTTTGGATTAGTGTATTAATATGGTTTCAAATTTAGTGTGATTTATATGAATTTTTAAAAAACATAATCTAAATTTCGTTTTTGTTTTCTTGTAATATAATATTAATGTTCATGACTTGAATTTGGGGTTTTATAAATTATGGAGACATAAGATGAAACCTATAACTGAAACAAGAATCCTTGTGGTCATTGATTCTAGGGATGGAAGATGATTCACATGTTGTCTTAAGATCCTAACTCTTTAATGCGGGTTTGCTCGTTAGATTTTCCAAGTGATTAGAGTTTAATAGGAAAAACCTAGGCTCTTTCACCTAAGGGATTAGGGCTAGAGTGTATTTGTGGATTGACTTTAGTAAATTGATGGAGAGGAAATGAAATTGGGTAAGCACAAGAGTGAATTAGGTGAAAACTAACCTTAACAATGTCATCTCATATCATTTCTAGTCTATGTCATATCTATGTGCCTTCAATACCAAAGTCCAACCTTGTAATTAATTGTGAATTTATCTCTTTGCACATGCTTGTAAATGAATGTTGTTCTATTGAGTCTGAATAGGTTGTTAATCGCACAATTCTCTAGTATTACTAGTCTCTTGGAAAAACGATACTTGGTCTTACCATGTTTTATTACTTGAAACGATTCGGTGCACTTGCCAAAACCTCCCAACAAGTTTTTGACGCTGTTGCCGGGGACTCGTGTCAATACTAGACTTTTGTGAGGTTTCTAACTTGTGTAGACTTGATCTTGTATATAGAACTAACTCTTTTGTTGTAAATAGATTTTTAGTTTTAATTGGGCTAATATGTGGCTTTAGCCTAGTTGTGCCTAAGTGTATGCAGGGAGATGTTTATACAAGGAGGACTGCAGCCTCAAAAACATCATGAAGACCCTGAGATTGAAGGAATTATAGGACACAAGGAGACAACTATGTTGAGCATCACAAGCTGCCCCAAATTGTTCCTCCCTTGAAGATGCTCCAAGTGCTAAGTGAAAGATGAAGAAGAAAGAGAGAAGAAAAAGAGAAAGACTAGTCACCATCATCCTTTGATGAGAGACAAGGAACTCAAGCCTAGCAAGCCAAAGTTGATAAAGAGGATTGAGTGTTTGAATATGTCAAGATAGTGGAAGAGCTAAAATGAAGAATTTTGTTTTTGTTTTCTTCCAATAGAAGCTGAAGTCATTGGAAAATGGTTTACAAGTGGTTAATTCTCCAAATGTTTCAACAATCACTGCACTACTACAAAAGTTCACAGACAAACCAAATGTAGAAGAAGACAATCGTCTTTGGAGGTAAATCAGGCAAAATTATGGTTGTTGTCTTGAGATTTTGTGTTTTATGAGAATTGACACATTAATATTCTTGTCATAAAATAAAAAAAGATTAGAGACTATAAACAAATGCTTCTCAAAAGGAAAGATGGAAGAAATAATTCAATCATTGGTAAGTATTTAGATATGTACATTTTGTATTCATTATATTTTGAAGAATAAGTATATAACATTTTGACTCGTATATGTTCATAATCTATAGGAACTTGAATTAGAAAATGGAGCTGAAGAATGGATAAAAAATGCATTAGACTACATGCATACGTCTTGTCCTACTAGCCTCAAGATATTTTTGAAATCAGTAAGTATAGTAGAGAAAGGAAAATCCAATTATACATATATATCCCATTATTGGTTAATTTTAGCTTTGACATAATTATTTGTTTGTCTTTTTTAATTAATGATGTTTTCTAATATTAATAAATGCTACTACTTTTACTCTTTTTATGGGAATCTTGTTAGAAAAATTTAATTTACGTCCATTTTATAAGGCCACACTAAGTTTTCTATCACACAATTGTGTTTTTTTTGGATATGGATATATTAAGTAGAAAGATGTTAAAGGAGTTAGGCCTCAATAAACTTAAGGAAAATTATCTAATATATTTAGTTAAGTTAATTATAAAGGTTTAATTATTTTGAATTGCTTGGATGACTCTTATTTCATTGACATTATACACCAATCAATTAAAGATAAAAATCGAAATTATAGTAACTGAATTCAATGTTGTACAAATAAATATATGTCTCAATATTTACTAATTTAAATGATTTGATGCATTTCAGATCAGGAAAGAAAGGGAAGAAAACCTTGATCAATGCCTTTATAGAGATTATAACATTTTCTGTCACTTGGCAAGAAAAAGTTTAGGCGTCGATTTATATGAGCTAAATATTTTAGCAATAAAGTTTTACCTTCAAATATATAGACATATATATAATTTTGATTGAATATTTTTTTCCTACTCTATCTTCTTCCTTTTTGCTAATCCTTACGGTATGATAATTTGAATGCATTTTTTTCTTTTTCATTTGGCTTTTCATTATTATTATTATTTACTCATTTTTCTGCTTACAAAAAAGAATTAATAATTCATTAATGAAGAGATTAATTTTATATTACTAAAAATCCCTCCCTTGTTCACTAAAATCGTGTGCATAGGGTTCAAGAGTAAAGATGATTGATAAAGGTGATATACCCAAGGTAAGAGAGTATATTATGTTCTTGTTCTGTGGATATATTAGGGTAAATATATTTTTTTAAAAGCTCATTGATTTTGGTGTTTTGTGATATGTTTATCAGTGGAAGCCTTCAAAAATAGAGCTGGTTAGTGAAGAAATGGTGGATCAATACTTTGGCAATGTGAATGATGAAGAATGGGAATGTCTAAGATTTCCTGATAGATCCAATTCCCAGATTCAAAAGCAGATTGTAGATTAAGGTTGAGCCTAATCTTAATAAGTGGCTAATTTAACAATAATTAATCCAGTGAAAATCTGTCTTCCACACTAATGTTAACATTAGTTATGAGTAAAGCAAATATCTGTTACGTGTTATTTTGGCAGGCTTAGCTTGTATATTCTCTTTCTAAAAATTATTTATAAGATAATATGAAATAGAGATCCAAGAGTATAGATAAAAATGAATATGTATTTTTATTTAGAAGATGAGAACATCTAACATCCAACTCTCTCGGTCCATTTTCATTCCTATTTATATTATAACCAACGAAAAACTAAATCTACTCGTATGTCTATGAATAATGAATTCAATTTAATTAAATAGTGTTGTATTCCAACCTTAGCAATAAATGTTTATACTTATCAATTAATTCATGTTTTTACAAAAATTTAACTTTAACGTTACCACTAACATCATATATAATTATGAAGTTTAAACACCAATTTCCTTGAAACTTTAGTCAAAATACTTTAATTATAAGTAGAACACTATGTTAATGAATTGCTTCAAGTGAAATTATCAAAAAATGTCTTTAATTTCTTACGTTTGTATATACTTTTTATTAACAAAGTGGTATGATATACAAATGATATGTACTAAGAGATACTAAATATATATTTTTCATCACATATTACAAATTTGAAACCCATTATTGTAGAAAACGGATAAGAGATAATAAAAAAAAGATGGTTACTGCAGATGCAATCTTCTTATTAGAAATAATCATTCAAGGTATCGTATTGTTTTGTTTTGGAGACTATTTCTATTACTATTTTGTTTTAAAAGATGTTTTAAAAAATGAAAATATAAAAGAATATTTACATTGTCTTTGACTTTTTCTTATAAATCATGTAAGATTATTAGAAGTAATAAAAATAATTATTATATCATTCCAAAAGAATATCATATCTCTTATTAGAGTAAGAGTATAATAACAAACTTTTATATTTAATTAATACATATAATAAAGTAAAATAATCATAAAAATATAAAATTGTTGTATCAAATAAATATAAAAAATTTACGTGGGTCAAAGTATATTTTTTTATTATCATGTCACCTCTTTCTTTCAACATTATAGTATTTAGTTAAGGTAATTGTATTCCGAAAAAGGAAAAAAATTTAAATTATTTGATTACTAAGTAATATAGGATGATTCAATGTATCAAAATAAAAGTTAAATACACAAAATTAATTGTCCACCTAACTTCTCTGCACAATGTTCTTATAATGTCTCCGCAATCCATTTCGTTTCACAACAAATGAAAACCGCATACACGTGAAGTGTATCACTGACCAGATCTGAGAACTCGTAGAATTAGCATAAAACACGTAATGTATCTCTTCTGAAACTCACGTTGAATTTGCATTAAACTATTATTGTTTACAGTGTGGAGTTACCTAAGTCCGGAATAATTTCTTTCAATTGTAGCATCTTATCATATCGGTCGGGTTCTTGCGAGCGGAAGCCTATAGACGAGTCGTGGAAAGGAAGTACAACACCAAAGTACGACCCTTGAGCTTCAAGGAAGGTGACTTAGTCTAGAGGAAAACTGGAGATCCTCGAAGAGCGGCCACCCATGGAAAGCTTGCCACAAAATGGAAGGGACTTACCGAAGACCTTGAAAATAGGGCTTACTGTCTCGCCAAGCCGAACGGCCAACCTATCCCAAACATGTGGAATGCTTCACTTTTGAAATTTTATTTTAGTTAAAATTACTGTTGTAATATGTTCTCCCTTTTTAGAAGGTAATACAATGATCAGGATTTTAACTATATGTGTTTCACTTAGCGCCAACACATTACCGGTGGACTAGTAATAGGAAGAATTGCCAAGAGCTATCCATTTACCTGTTAGTTGGGCGGTGAACGACGAGTTCATTAAAGAACCATTGTTACCCAGTCCGCAGAAAGATATCGAGTTCATAAGTAAACCATTAACTTAGTTGGGTGGTGAATGGCGAGTTCATTAAACAACCATTGCCGCCTGGTCCATAGAAAGAAATCGAGTTCTTAAGTGAACCATTCACTTAGTCGGGAGGTGAACGGTGAGTTCATGAAAGCAAAAATTATCCCTCTCCCCACTAATGTGAATTATGCATTCCCGTCGTCGGCTGGTCCATCATCCGCACGACCTTCATGGTCAACCACCTCCTCATCGTCAACCAGAGATCCTCCGACCGGGAGCATATTTCCATGATACACATCCTGGGAAATATCAAAACCGAAGGCCAAAGGGTCAACTCCCAACAGAAAGGCCGCCTGGCGAATGGCGTTATTAAAACTCTCTTCATGCTCAATTTGTACGTTAATGTTTAAAGTAGTGATCGCCTCATTGGCTTTTACCAACTCCGCGGTCAGACTGTCACTTTGACTTAGCAGATCTTTCTCCTTTTCTCTCATCCGCTTCACTTCCACCTTAAGTCGGCCAACTTCCTCCACAATCCGATCACTCCTAGCCCAGGCGTCCTTCAGTTGTTGGATAGTCGTTGTCAGCTCCCGATGTGCCTCGTTCAACTTCTCCTACAACTCAGACTATTATTTTTCGCACACCTTTTGCTTGAGGTTGAGAGCTTCCAGCTGAGCTCGAAGGTCTTTGACGACCTTCTTCTTTGCAACCAGTTCAGCCTACACATCCCCAGCGCCTCGTCGTCGGCGAATTTGCGAAGGTACCAAACCAACATGGCCCCTCGACTTGAAAATTCCAAGGCGTCATTGGCGATGTCTCTTTCAGATAACGGCTCCACCACCGATCGTTGGGAAGAGCTGATATGAAAGTCGACCTCCCTGGCAGAGTATGAGAAACGTTGCCTTCTCAGCGGCTTCTCTTCGAAGAGGTCATCTCTCCCTCTTTAAACTTCCTTTTCTTTTCTGGAGGGGGAGCAGCGGGGCTAGTGGCAGCACCTGACGACTCCAAGTTCACGATAGGAGTCGGTTGAGCAGATTCAGTCGTCGCTGTCGTCTGGGAAGTCAGTTTCACTACCATCCGAGATTAAGCGGTAGTCGTCGCGTGGTTCGAACTAGCCGACCGAGGATCCCTTTTCTTAGACGACGACACATAACTTTTCTTCCGGGGCGCCGAGAGATATGATATCTTAAAAGAAAACACAAATTTAGCTAAGTTAATATCAAAATAACGCATAGATAGTGGCAAATGCCATACCGAACGCCATTTGATCAAAATCTTCATGGCAAGGACATTCAACTAGATTGCGGGCATGGAGACGGCAGGGTAAGGCGTTAATGGTCTTAACGGCCTCTATTTCGACAGGGGTCATGAGGCCGACCGATATGACATTAATCTTCACAGGATCCCTTGTTCAATAAAAGGGGAACAAGGGATCGCCCTCTTCGGTGTGAAATTGAGAGCGGTCAACCTCTTTGATTATCACTTTAAAATACCTCTTCTTGAAGTTCTTAAAGGACTCCGAATATGGTTTGAAAAGACAAGAGTCTTGAACAGAGGTCAGAGATACCCAACCCCATTTAACGAGCGGATGTTAGGAGATTTCGGCAAGTGCATCAAATCGTTTCAAGTAATAAACCATGGTAAGACCAGGTATCATTTTTCTAAGAGACTCGTAATACTAGAGAATTATGCGATTAACAACTCATCTAGACTCAATAGAACAACATTTATTTACAAATATGTGCAACAAGATAAATTCACAAATATACAATGGTTGGACTTTGGTATTGAAGGCACATAGATATGACATTGACTAGAAATGATATAAAATGATATTGTTAAGGTTAGTTTTCACCTAATTCACTCTTGTGCTTACCCAATTTCATCTCCTCTCCATCAGTTTACTAAAGTCAATCCACAAAAACACTTTATCCCTAATTCCTTAGGTGAAGGAGCCTAGGTTTTCCCTATTAAAGTCCAATCCCTTTGAAAATATAACAAACAAACCCACATTAAAGAGCTAGGATCTTAAGGCAACATGTGAATCATCTTCCATCCCTAGAATCAATGAGCACAAGGATT
Organism: Vigna umbellata; assembly: GCF_029865625.1. Lineage (NCBI taxonomy): Eukaryota > Viridiplantae > Streptophyta > Magnoliopsida > Fabales > Fabaceae > Vigna > Vigna umbellata. Next base: position 39,623,019 of record NC_142170.1, read on the forward strand.
CTTGTTTCAGTTCTAGTTTTCATCTTACGTCCCCATAATCCATGAAACCCCAAATTCAAGTCATGAACATTCTTATTACATGCAAGCTTTAAGATTGGAAACAAGAATACTAGCAATTGATAGAAAAAGCATATATATAATCAAATCAATCATTCATTACACAATAATTCATAGGCTACAACAATCCCTAACAAGATGAATCTGGTTCTCCACTTCCATGGAGAACCCTAAATCTTACAAACATGGTGGATGAAAGAAGAAGGAGACCCAAAGGAAGAGAAGGAGATGTTCCCACAAGCTCCTCAAGGCTTCCATGAGCTCTAGCAATAAAATCGCGCCTCCAAAGAACTAAAGACCAAAGCCCTTCGCGTTTCTGAGTTAAATAGACAAATCTGTTATGTCAACAAAAAATGGCACTCCAGCGCCCCTGTGTGGAAAGTGCCTTAGCGCGCGATAATCATGATGCAGTGGCGCTCCAACGCTCTTGAGCCAGGGCTCCCCCAGCTAGGTTCAGCAACACTACTTCTTTTTCTGGTTTTTCTACAGATTTTCTTGCTTTTATGGTTGATTCAGTTCTTTACATTGTTGGAGATTCTTCCAAGCATAGTTTTAGCTACAAAATAATGGGATTAGTGATGAAGTTACATCAATGTAGCCTAAAACACATTTATTTAGAAAAAAACACAATTGAAGAGGATTAAGCAAGTTATAAGCTAGAAAGGAGTTGATTTTGTTACTAAAATGATGCTTAGATAATGGTATGAATTAGCATTATCAGCAGACGTGATAGTAATGAAGGAAAACAGAAACGGTGGGAGTGATCGCTAGGGCAGAACACATTGCCACGAATGCTTGCATGCAAGCCCACCCATTTGGATGCAGCTGGGAAGAAGCGACGTTCAGCTTTTGAAGCACGAGCGACTGGAACGCGGTAAAGGGCACTCGGATGAATATTTGGTTGAACAAATTTTTATATACAATGAAGATGTCTTCGGTGCTAGCCCCCTTTCCATGGAAGACCCGCTCCTTAGGATGGCTGACGCCTAGACGAATCAAACGAGCGTTTTCTTCATCCCATGCCACAAACGAGCGGTCAACCCACTACTATAGTTCCTCCCGGGTCTTGTAGTTAGACTCATATGAGCCCACATCATGCAAAGCCCATCTGTATCCACTGATAACAGGCCAACCACCCGCTGGTTCCATCCTCTCGGTGTCCACCTCAGTTCCCCCTTGGAGAAGGAAGAGCGACGCCCCGTTTATGACCAGCTTGCCGCCGTAAATAGGGGAGCCTAGAGACAATCCCCCCTCCAGATCGGACCTTTCAAGAAAGGACGACGATACTGAACTGGGGGATGAAGACCCATTGCCATCAGACAAATCCCCGCCTTCCCTGCCCGCTGACCTATCTGAAAAAGACACATGAACAGTAGCCATTTATTAATTACCTTGAAAAAAAAATACTAAGTCGAACGATATGAATGAAAGGTAGAGGAGAGTGTGAAAATGACGGCACCTCACGCCCCTATTTATAGCATAAATTTGAAACCGCCAACTTATCTCAACCGTCGAAATCTACCACGATCAACGACCCAGATCAAGCGACGGTCCCACTACCCGAGGATGACAATCTGTGACAGCACGACACGTGTTTTTCCGCCAAAACCCAATTGAGAAAAGCATCGACCAATCCTCTACCATTTTAAAACCCATCGATAATCGATTGTCTAGGGCTTTGGGGGCCTGGTGTATTGGGGACTCCCGGACAGGATCGATTGTCTACGCATTTATTACAACACTTAACTTACCGATATCGGACTATCACTGACTTTGGCATTGAAGCACCTTTAACAAGTACACCTCCGATTGGTGCATAGAATATTGGACAAAGACTAGATGGAGAGAGCGTAAACCAGACGACATGCGAAAGAAATTGTGTAGGACTTAAGTAACTCGAGTCTATACCGGAACAAGTATGATTCACATGCATATATGTGATTAACGGGAACATTTGTTTTCATTCTTCTAAATTATTTTATATATATAGAATGTGTTGCTTGTGTTAAGCCATGCATCTCTTTCCTTCTAAACCTTTTTCATCACAAAACTATATATCAACAACACATAATGCCTCTCAATTTCAACTTTGACAAAGAAGCACACTAGGTTTTCTATATTCCACTAATGTTTTCTTTAAAAGTCTTATATTTATCCTTAGAATTTGTAAATATTATTTTATAAAAAGTCAATCCTATGTTAAATATATTTTTTATATTTTTATTGAATCATTTATTAATGTCTAATATATATATATATAAAAAGTATATTTTAGAATGATCAAAGATCGAGTTAAGTTTAATTCAATTTATTACCAAAACTATCTCTGAATTTCCTATGGATTTTTTTGACCTTGTTATCATTTAATGGAAACTCCAAACATTGAAGACATTAGAACCAATTGAGCTTCTTTTATTAGAAGTGTTAATAGAAACTTGGCTACAATTTAGTAGTGTATGCAAGGTTGTTAAACTCAAGAGTTTAAGTAAACTCGTGAGAGCTTTGTAGACTCGGATCGTGAACTCAATTGTAAACTCGTAAGAGTTTACTTTGTGTGAAAATATTTTAAAATATTTATAAATAATAGAATAATTTAATATTTATAATGTTATAAATAATTTTTTTATTTTTTTTATATTATTATTATAATTATTAGTTTATCATATTATATATATTTAAATATTTTTTAATATTATTATTCTTTTGTGATAATTTTAATTGAATATATTTGATAGTTTAGTTAAAAAAACAAGTTCTTGAAGTTAATATTGGCCCAAAAGTTTAGCATAGTAAAAGGAGGCCGAATGATACAAAATAATAAGTGAGAGAAGACTCAACTTTACTTTAATAATAAATATTTACATACTAAAATAAAAAAACATAAAAGATAGAAACGCACAAGTGGAATTAGAGGGAATTAAAACCCTAACGATTTAATTTCTTTAATAAAATCACAAACAGTGTCATTTAAGGGTACTAATGATCAAATTAAAAAGCTTCATTCCACACGTAGAGGTTGAAGGCGATGGAAGGAGGCGAGATCAAGAGCGGCACCAGCGAGCACGACGACAAGCGCGAACTAGACGAATAGAGCGCGACCATGAGCTAGGCGAACGGCGAGCAGAAACCATGTGAACGGCTAGCACGAATTAGGTGAACGGCGAACGCAAAGGCGAGTCAACGAAGTGCAGCCACCAACGGCAACAAAACGTGACGGTGTCCTAAACTCAACAGTCCTTCTTTCTTTTCATTTTTTTCTATTTCAAATTCGCAAAATCGCTACAAAATTGTGATTCTAACTGATCCCACCGAGTTCAGTTACGATTTCACCAAGCTTACTCGAAAACCAAATTTGCTTCCGAGTTAACTCGGAGGCCAGAGCTGTAAGGACCGAAAAATTTAAGAAATTGGAGAAGACGGGTGTATGCACAGGATTAGACCGTTCGATTTTCAGGGTCATATATAAATAAAAGTTTCAAAAATTCATCTCATTCTCTGCCTGCACAATCTCTCTTCAAACTTTTGATCTCTCTTTTCTCCTCCTTCTCTCTAGATTTCTTCCATCTCATTCTATCTGTTCAGCAACCAAACCGTGCTTAAGCAATCCAGGAATCAAGGGCTTTCTCTTTCACCAATCAAATTAGAGTACATGCAAGCCACAATTTTGGTTGCATGTGTTCATCAGTTTCCTCTTCTTATTTCTGATTTTATTCTTGGTCTTTTGGTTGATCTCTCTCATCGATCGGTGAGCTATATGTGGTTCTAGGATTTTCTGTTGTATTGAGCAAAGTTTTACAGTTGTTGAGCTCTTGGTCCGATTAAGAGGTAAGAGAAGCTAGTTAATTTAATTAATTGGTTTATGATGTATGAAAATGTTGTTTGATGATGTTGCATGTATGTAAAATTGAATTTTTGTGTGTTCGACAATGTTCGTGCGGGATGTTGAATGCTATGGTCATGTTACTTTCTTTTCTGTAGAATTCTAGGTACTGTGCCGAAAGAAATTTTGAGGAAGTGAAATGGTAAAAATGGGAAATTTGTGTTCATTGTGGTTTTGGCCTGTAGGGAGAATATGGACAAGTTGTTTAGAACTAGTTAGAGCCTTTGAATTACTCAAAACTGTACCAAAAGTAGGAAATCTGCTCTTCGGTCCTTGAGTTCATGATTCTGCAGAATTGAATCTCAAATCTGAGATGAAACTCTCTAATTGATGTTAGAAAGGTTTAAGTACTCTTAGTAAATGTAAAGATTTGTATGATTCATGTTTGGAAGATTTGAAGTTAGAAAAAATGTTTAGTTTTAGTAAAGTCTAGCATGTTCATCATTATGTAGAAGTTATGCAGAATTATGCAGAAAGCTGAGCATGCGCTGTTGACCACTCGGCCATGCGCTGATTGGCCGTTCGGCCATGTTCAGGTATTCGGTCATTAACTGGGTTCAGTCTCTTTAGAGTCTTACCATTCATGACCGTTCGGTCTTAGTGGTGTGTATGGTCTCTTAGTAGCGATCGGTCTTAGTGGTGTGTATGGTCTCTTAGTAGTAGTCTTAGTGGTGTGTATGGTCTCTTAGTAGCGATCGGTCTTAGTGGTGTGTCTGGCCTCTTAGTAGCGATCGGTCTTAGTGGTGTGTATGGCCTCTTAGTAGCGATCAGTCTTAGTGGTGTGTGTGGCCTCTTAGTAGTGTTCAGTCTCATACTCGTTTTCGATCTTAATTGCGTTCGGTCTCTCATGGACCTTACATGTTAATGACCGTTCGATGATATTTTAGTAATTAGTATCAACTCTAAGTGTTCGGCCTAGTACTCGATCTGGTATTGGTGTTCGGTCTTAACTGTGTTAAGCTCATGTTTGAGCCTTACGCGTTAAATGACCGTTCGGTCATGTTCGTGTGTTGTGTTGTTGGTCGCTCGGTCTTCTTCTATGAAATGTTATTTGATCTTCAAATGCTAATTTCATGGTTTGGCTCTGATTGCTTATTATAGTTGCATTGATCTACTATGTATGAGAAATTATATTGATATTCAAATAAGGTATATGTTTCAAGTAATATGGAAGAGAATTCTATGGAGGAATGTCTCAGTGAAATTTGTATTGAAGTGGTAAAGTATGAATATGGACAGTGAAATCCACGGAGTTCATCCTGATATTCTAACGATTACCAATTCTCAAGTAGAGATGGGTAATTCATTGTGTGAGAATGGCAGGAGGTCCTAGCCCGTAGGTTATTGGGTGCATTATAACGGACTAACGTCGGGTGGCAGTTGATGGTTTTCCAGTTACTACACCACCTGGGTGCACGAACGACCTCAAGCTACATATTCATACAATCTAGATGGTCGAGTCTAGTGTTCGGTCATTGTATGTTTGAAATGTTCGGTTGTTATATGTTTATATACTTGTTTAAGTTGTATGGTTAATTAAATTACATTAGTTTCCCTTATTTCCTGTTTTGTCCATGTTTCCTGTTCGGTTCTTCTTTTGCAATGATCACCCTGTGGGTGTGAGCAGTTGGAGAGGAGTTCTCGGTGGAGTAGTCCTTGGAAGGAGAGGACCCCTCGGCTTAGTAAAAGACCACTCGGTCTTGTGTTTAGTTTTGAAATAACCATACAGTTATTTGCATAGTTTTGTAGTAGTGTAGGAATTGGGTAAAGTTTTAAACTTTATGGTTATTTTGTAATAACTGTAAGGTTAACTTTATTTCCTGTAACTGTTTTGCTATATTATTATATGATAACTCCCTTCTATAGTTTTATGCTATATTTTTGGGATGTTACAAGAATTGATAACGTAAACTCGTCCGAGTTAACTAGTTAACTCGCGAGTTTGATAACCTTAAGTGTATGTACGTTAATGTAATATTTGAATTTAATATATAGTTTGATGTACAAATTATGAATTAAATATTATTAGACAATTCAATGTTTAAAATGAATTTCATTTTGTTAGTTCCATTGAATCTATTCATTTCACGCTATATTGATTATAAATTGACTATATGAGATGATAATACAAAAAATTGATTGTAAATTGATTAGAAACAAGTTTTTATGACGAACATGACAATATATGTAATAATAGGTTATTTCTGTAAAAACATATATTATGACAGGTGAATAATTAGTTGTCATAATGTATTCGACATATTATGATAGGTGAAAAGATCTACGTCATAAAACACTACATATTATGATACGTAATTGAACATCAATCTCATTCAAAACTAATTTTTACATTATAATTAAGGTTGGGCATAATTAGCCTAATTGTACCAAACTATATCTGTATTATAAGAACTAAACTATTTTTATTAAAAATTGATTATACTAGCGGTTCAATTTGAAAAACTGGACTTTTCTATTAGTAGCTAATTGCGTTAAACTATAAACCATACAACAGTGACTAAAGTAAACTGCAATTTCACTTGGCATCGTACACATACAAAGAAACTATCTATTCTTGCTTATTTTATAACACTCAAAACTTAAATAAACATTAATAAAAAAAAACCTTAGTCAAAATCTATCCATGTATAAATTTCAATAATATAATATTTTCCAGTAAAAATAAATACTTAAATGAAAAATAATAATAAATTAGTATGATATATAATTAAGAAAAGTAGGATATAAAAATATAAATTAATATAACTAAGTTGCATGTTTTATGAGAAAAAAATAATAGGTTAAATATGTTTTTAGTCATTTAACTATCAAGCGATTTTATTTTTCGTCCCTCTTTCAAACTTTGGTACACTTTAATCATTGTCCTTAAAGAAACTATAAATTTTCTCCCTCCAAAACCAACGCCATTAAAATTACGCTGAGTTGGCTAACATTGTCTTTTTCTTTTTCTGACACAAAGTCAATTTTTCCTACTTTTCTTCCTCCCTCTCCCTCTGTCTCCTTCCTTGCATCACGTCGAGCTTCTTCCACTCTTCTTGTTGCACTATCTCTAAACTCATCTGAGTGGTTGAGTCAGACTTTCTGTGAGTGTGGTCTGTTCTACTCCTTTCCACCACTCAGCTCAAAATTATATAATACAATGGAAAAAGACGAAAAAGAAAGCAAAAGACCCACACACAGTCACTGTTGAAGCAGATGAACAAATACTGGGAGAAGAACTTGTATTGAAAAGGAAATCAAGTTTCAGGGTCGGACACACAAACAAAGCCCCACTATCTCCGACATTTATGAAATCCTTTTCCTAGTTGCAGAGAAAAAAGAACAAGACAATTTGCTACGTGGGGAAAGCAACAAAGATCTTCCTTTTCATAGTCACAATGCTCGTTGTTCTAGGTCTGGTTTTGGGATTGGGGATCCTACGCTGCCGCCACCACACAACTGCAAATGAATGTTCTGATGGGTCTTGCTTACGTCTACCTCCACCTGCAATCTTCGCCCCCAATTTCAATTCACCAACCTCACCTCCCTTCTTTCAATACCCCCTACCCCACCAACCATTATGGTTACAAATCCAACCCTCCTCCTCCTTACGACGCTAACCCATCTTCGCCGTTGTCGCCAATGCAACAGTCGCCGCCACCGCCGGAGGAAACTGCCCCTCCAAATCCTCCAAGTGTGGCAGGGCCACTTATCAATACACCTACACCAGGGTCAGCGCTGGTGGCACAAGCTCCTGCTCATGTTTTTGTGTAGTTATGTATTTGCAGTTTTCAGACAATTTGGTCAAAGAGGAAAATTGGTATCGGTTAGAACTTGGTTTTGACAGCAATGTTACTGCCTCTGATTTTGTCGAGAATCTAAATGACTTTTGAGCCTAGAGAAAGGTATAACTGCCTCCATAATGAGAAGTTGTTTGATTGCAAGAAGTTTCGTGATTTGCAATAATATATGTGTATATACGAAGCTAGCTGTGGCATAATTATGCATATTTTTTGCTATGGCTATATCATAATTTGTGGTGCAGACAAGGAGGGGAGGTGTGCGACTGTGAGTTGCAAGGGGTTTGATGAACAAGAAGAGCGGAAGAAGCTCAACGTCATATGCAAGGAGGGAGAGGGAGGGGGAGAAGTAGGAAAAATTGACTGTGTCAGAAAAAGAAAAAATGAGGTGGCACACTGTTAGCCAACTCAGCGTGATTTTAACGACGTTGGTTTTGGAAGACGAAAAATTATAGTTTCTTTAAGGACAATGATAAGTGTCACAAATTAGATATATTGAGCACTTATTTTAATCTCCTTTGATGTGTTTTAGAGTAAAATCTCATGGAAAGTTGTATAAAATGTATATATGATTGATTTTATATCAATATGAGTGTTTTTTGTGTGTTATTTTGCAGATGAATAAGGATTGGAGAAGAGAAAGAAGTCCCTGAAATTTCACTGTTACTATTCATCGAGCACTATTCATCAGGCACTATTCATCCGTTGACCGACACTATTCACTATTTAAAATTTGATTTTTTTTTACTATTCACGCGTGGACCAGTCGCCCAGCCGGAGAGAGCCACTCGCCCAAGCGAGCCAGTCGCCCAGCGAGCCAGTCGCCCAACGACTAGGACCGGCTCGCCCAGCGAGTGGTCACTTTTGACCACTCGCCCATGCTTTTAGCCACTCGCCCAGCGAGTTGGCCTTGCTCGCCCAGCGAGCTGGTGCTGTTCGCCCAGCGAGATGGTGCTGCTCGCCCAACGAAAAATCACTTATGCCTCTTCTCTTTAAAAACGCGAACTAGAGGCAGAGGAAGCCAGTTCTGGACGGAGGGGACTCTGCAGCAGCTCCCAGCTCGAGTTTGGAGGCTTCCAAGACGCAGGAACACCATTTCTCACCATCCAATCCATCCGTTTTCTTCTTTCTTGCTTCCGTGATGTCTAGGAGTAGCTAAAACTCCATTTCATTGGGGTTGAAAGTAATGTATCAAAACTCTATGTAAACTTTCTGTTTTATGCTTAATCCTTTATGAATCTTTTGTTTTATGCTTGTTATTCATGCTTAATGATGGAAATCTGAGCTATTAGAGTGATTTGAATCATTGGGAAATGCTAGGATCACGGACATAGGTAGAACAACCGGTAGAACTTAATTGTAGACATAGATTGAGGACTTTTGGGCATCAATAACATCGGTCTTAATGCAAATCTGAATTCTAAGGGATTAGAATTTCTGTTAAAAGATTTAGAGCTTGTCATCCGAGGAATTAGAGACTTGTCTACTTATGATGTTGATGCATGATTCTTGAGGAATTGTATTTGATAGTAAAGAATACTGAGTTTTGAACATGAAAATCAACCCCAATGAACCTAAACTCGACTGTTTTTACCACTTTGTATATTTGTATTTTTATCTGTATTGTGTAGAATAATACATTTGATAATCATATTTGACGCTAAATTAGTAAACTTTCACGATTAGCAAACCAAAAAAATCTCTTGGGAAACGATATCCGGACTTACCGGTTTATTACTTGTACGATTCGGTACACTTGTCGAACCATCAACAAGTTTTTGGCGCCGTTGCCGGGGATTTGTTTTTATTTTTGCCTATTGTGTGTTGTTTATCTGGTTTAGTTGATTTTAGTTATCTTTTTGTTTTCTTATTATTGTGATATATTTGAATTTTTGTGCATAATTGTTGTCATCTGTAGAAATTGTGTTTTTCTAGTTTGTGTTTTGTATGAGAAGCAGAGAACAGGTTGAAAATCTGCTTTTTGATCCGGAAATTGAAAGAATTGCTAGAAGGAATAACAGTAGAAGGAGGAGACAAAGCAGAGAAGCCATAGAAACATCTGTTATTTCTGAAGAAATTCTGGACTCATCATCTGGTCAAGAAAAGGAAACAATGGAAGGTACTCACAATGGAGAAGGTTCTGGGCAAGGAAGACGTACTCTTGCAGATTATAATACTTTCTCGGGACCTTTGCACTTCAACAGTATCGCAAGACCAGTGGTTAATGCTACTAACATGGAGATGAAGCCAGCTCTTATTCATTTGGTGCAGAATAATCAGTTCCATGGATTGTCCCACGAGAATCCATACACTCACTTAGCTACTTTCATGGAGATCTGTAATACAGTGAGGATTCACCAGGTTCCAGATGAAGCAATCCGACTCAGCTTATTTCCATTCTCATTGGCTGGTAATGCAAAGATGTGGCTGAATTCCTTTCTAGAGAATAGTCTGATATTCTGGGATGATGTAATTGCCAAGTTTCTGAACAAATTCTTCCCTCAATCCAAAGTCAATAAGGGAAAGCAGGAAATCTCTTCTTTTCAGCAGGATATTGATGAAGCTCTAGGTCAAGCATGGGATAGATTCAAAGGCCTACTGAGAAAAACCCCTACTCATGGATTTGATGAGCCTACACTGCTAAATCTGTTTCTTGGAGGGCTGAAATCTCAAACAAAGTTAATGTTAGATGCCTCAGCTGGAGGTAATATCAGATGGAAGACGCCTGAGGAAGCACATGAACTCATTGAAAACATGGCTGCAAATGATAATGAAGTTCAGAGTGAAAGAGGTCAATTTCAACAGAAAGGTGTTCTTCAACTTCAATCTCAAGATGCCTTGCTAGCCCAGAACAAGATTATGACTCAGTAACTTGAGACATTAATGAAGAAGTTATCTCAGCTACCTAAAGAGCTCCAGAATGTTTCTCAAGCCCAACATCAGATGATTCAATGTTGTGAATTATGCGGTGGAGATCACAAGAATGGTCAATGTGTACTACAAAGCATGTCTCATGAAGAAGTGAATTATATGGGAAATCAAGGTCGCCAAATGGATTTTAATCAAGGTCAAAATTTTAATCAAGGCTGGAGACCTCATCCGAGTATGGGACAAGCTGGTCCGTCCAACAGACCACCTCCACAGAACTTTCATCAACAACCTACTTTGACAGAAAGAACTTCAAAACTGGAAGAAACTCTTCAGCAGTTTATGCAAGTATCAATCTCCAACCATAAAAGTACAGAAGCCTCAATTCGTAATTTGGAGATTCAAGTGGGTCAATTAGCTAAGAATTTGGAAGAAAAATCTGAGAAGAAATTTGTGGCTAACACTGAAGTTAATCCAAGGGAGGAGTGTAAAGCCATCACTACAAGGTCAGGAAGGGTGTTAGAAGAAAGAGGGCATGAGAGAAAAGAGCAAGAAAGAGATGAGGGGAGTGCTGAGAAGAGAGAAAATAAGAGAGATGAGATGAGTGAAAGGGAAGAAAAAGAAAAAGAGAGAGAGGACAGAGAAAATCATAGAGAGAAAGAGGAAGAGAAAATGAAAGCAAAGGTGTTTGAGAAACCTCTTCCATATCCAAAGGTTTTCTCTAAAAAGGAGAAGGAAAGGCAGTTCAAAAGCTTCGTTGATATCTTCAAAAAGTTAGAAATCAAGATGTCATTCTCAGAGGCCCTGCAACAAATACCCTCTCATTCTAAGTTCATGAAAGAATTGCTTACTAAGAAGAAGAAGTACATTGAAGAAGAAACTATTGAAGTACAGGGTCAGTGCAGTGCAATTATCCAGAAGTTGCTTCCACCAAAGTTTAAAGATCCTGGCAGCTTTACAATTCCATGCAACATAGGAAAGTTGGCTGTTGGAAAGGCTTTAATTGATCTAGGAGCCAACATAAATCTGATGCCCCTTTCTATGTTTGAGAAAATAAGGGATCTGGAGATGAAATCTACACGCATGACTCTACAATTGGCAGATCGATCAATCAAGTATCCTTATGGAGTGGTAGAGGATGTGCTCATAAAGGTAGACAAATTGATATTCCCTGCAGATTTTGTCATCATGGAAATGGAGGAAGACAAAGAAGTACCTCTTATTCTGGGACGACCATTCATGAAAACAGCAAAAGTCGTCATTAATATGGATGATGGAACGCTGAAACTGAAAGACAAAGATGAGGAGGTAATTTTTAATGCATTTGATGATATGCAGCAGCGTAGTGAAGAAAAGGCAATTCCTGAAGCTGCAAATGAAATCATGTGTGTAAGTGATAAATCAGATGACCACCAGTTGTTGATGCAAAGAAAGGAGCCCATATTAGGAGAGCCAATTATACTGAAAAACAAGCTGTGGGTTTTCAAAAGCAAAACTAAAGACGGAAGATTTGAAGTTGAAGCTCCTTACTCCAGGGTAACCAGAAAGATATCTAGAAAACAGTGGAAGAGTTGTTGGTGGAACAGAGGAAAGAAGCTCACCAAAATCAAAAATCCACCATGAGCTTAACAGGTGTCGAGCTAAAGACAGTAAACAAGCGCTTACTGGGAGGCAACCCAGCTTTCTAACCCTTCCTTTTATGTGATGTTGTTGTTTATTTGTGTTTGAGTATGTGATTCTGATTGGTACTTGGTGTGGTGTGATGAGTTCTATTAGTATAGGTATTGAGTTTGGTTGTGTTTTAATGTGTTTTGGAGATGTTATTTCTGTGTTTCTGGATTTGTAAGGAACATATACATTGGCCTGAGGACATGCCTTCATCTATGTGGGGGAGGGATTCTTAGGTACATGATGAGTAGCAGCCGGAGGCATCTTCACTTTGGAGATTATGGAGTCACAACCATGACCTCTCAAGAGTTTTAGTTTGTTTTTAATTTCAGTTATTTAATTTCTTTAAGTTTTCTATGACTTATTTTCAGTATTTGATTTGATTGAGTTGTTGTGTTAGTTTGTTGAAATAAGGAGCTTTGAATTCTTTCCATGATAATTGGCATGATTGTGAGATTGTTATTGCAGATCCGAGTTTTAGAACATGTGTTATGATTATGAATGAGTAGTTCTTGAATCTGATTGATTTTGACCCAGAAGTTGAATAACTGAGTGTAGTGAGAAAGCTTTGAGAACAAGTGAGAAGTTGTTATTACTATGAATTTGGTTTTTGCATAATTCTTATTAATGCATATGCATTCTGGTTTAGAAATGAGAAAGGCAGTTTTTTGTTGTGAAATTTAACTACTTGGCCAGATGACTACCCATGTGTGAATATTCATCCTTTGTTATCCTCTTTGAGCCTTGTATATATTTTTTGTGAACCCTGAGCCTATTACAAAACAAACTACCTTATCCAACACTTTAGAAGAAGAGAATAAGAAACATATTTGTCAGGATATAGGTAGAAATTAAGTTTGGGGGAAATTTTAATCAGTTGAGTCTTAAACTGATGAAAAAAAAAATGAAAAAAAAAATATATTATTGTATCATGTAAATATGAAAAAGTGTTCAAGTTAAAAAAAAATTGAGAAAATATGTTATGTGATGAATGAAGAGGTTGTTGATAAATAAAGTTTCAATGTTGTTATGTTATTGTTCTCCTCTTCTTTAGTGTTGTTTTGTTTCCTTGTAAAACCATGTTTCTTCTAGCCAAGCCAAGTTATAACCTGAGAAAGACCTTTTGATTTAAATCAGAATGTGTGAATTGTGTATGAGATGACTTGTAAAAGTTGATGAAGTACTTGATGACAATCTGAGTGTGAATTGGAGTTGTAAACACTTGCAGGCTGAGATAAACACTGATTGAGCATAGTTGTATATTTCTTTTTCTGGTTGTCTTATCATTCTGGGTTTAAGAACTTGTTTAATAGGGAAATCATAGCATTTGATCTGAATATTTGGAGATGTTGATAAAATGCTCATTTTTTGTGACAAGGATTATGTGATAGAATGTCAATTGCTCTTATTTGTGTTGTTATGTGTTATTGTTGCTTTTCATGAGGACATGAAAAAGTTCAAGTCTGGGGGTGTGATAAGTGTCACAAATTAGATATATTGAGCACTTATTTTAATCTCCTTTGATGTGTTATAGAGTAAAATCTCATGGAAAGTTGTATAAAATGTATATATGATTGATTTTATATCAATATGAGTGTTTTTGTGTGTTATTTTGCAGATGAATAAGGATTGGAGAAGAGAAAGAAGTCCCTGAAATTTCACTGTTACTATTCATCGAGCACTATTCATCGGGCACTATTCATCCGTTGACCGGCACTATTCACTATTTAAAATTTGATTTTTTTTTTACTATTCACGCGTGGACCAGTCGCCCAGCCGGAGAGAGCCACTCGCCCAAGCAAGCCAGTCGCCCAGCGAGCAAGAGGCACTCGCCCAGCGAGCCAGTCGCCCAACTACTAGGACCGGCTCGCCGAGCGAGTGGTTACTTTTGACCACTCGCCCATGCTTTTACCCACTCGCCCAACGAGTTGGCCTTGCTCGCCCAGCGAGCTGGTGCTGTTCGCCCAGCGAGATGGTGCTGCTCGCCCAACGAAAAATTACTTATGCCTCTTCTCTTTAAAAACGCGAACTAGAGGCAGAGGAAGCCAGTTCTGGACGGAGGGGACTCTGCAGCAGCTCCCAGCTCGAGTTTGGAGGCTTCCAGGACGCAGGAACACCATTTCTCACCATCCAATCCATCCGTTTTCTTCTTTCTTGCTTCCGTGATGTCTAGGAGTAGCTAAAACTCCATTTCATTGGGGTTGAAAGTAATGTATCAAAACTCTATGTAAACTTTCTGTTTTATGCTTAATCCTTTATGAATCTTTTGTTCTATGCTTGTTATTCATGCTTAATGATGGAAATCTGAGCTATTAGAGTGATTTGAATCATTGGGAAATGCTAGGATCACGGACATAGGTAGAACAACCGGTAGAACTTAATTGTAGACATAGATTGAGGACTTTTGGGCATCAATAACATCGGTCTTAATGCAAATCTGAATTCTAAGGGATTAGAATTTCTGTTAAAAGATTTAGAGCTTGTCATCCGAGGAATTAGAGACTTGTCTACTTATGATGTTGATGAATGATTCTTGAGGAATTGTATTTGATAGTAAAGAATACTGAGTTTTGAACATGAAAATCAACCCCAATGAACCTAAACTCGACTGTTTTTACCACTTTGTATATCTATATTTTTATCTGTATTGTGTAGAATAATACATTTGATAATCATATTTGACGCTAAATTAGTAAACTTTCACGATTAGCAAACCAAACAAATCTCTTGGGAAACGATATCCGGACTTACCGGTTTATTACTTGTACGATTCGGTACACTTGCCGAACCATCAACAGACAATGATCAAAGTGTACCAAAATTTGAAAAAAGGACAAAAAATAGAATCGCTTGATAGTTGAGGGACTAAAAGCATATTTAACCCAAAAATAATTCATGCCAATTTGTAAATAATAGGTGGGTTTAATACATCATTTGGCCCCTACTTTTATGGGTTTGGTTCAAAATGGTCTCACCTTTTAAAAAATTTCAATAAGGTCCCATAATTTGTTAAAAAATGTTCAATCTGGTCCTTTTCGCTCACGCCGTTAAAAATCTAATGGTGCAAATGCCACCGTGGCCAAACCTGACTGAGCTGTGAAATTTGATGAATACGTGGCACGTTGCACTGTCAAATATTTTAAAAAGTAAAAAATGACAGAATAGGTAGGCACTTGAAGTTGCAGCACGACCACCGCCACTGTCAACACTACGGCCACCACTGCTACTGTCACCGCTACTGTCACCGCTGCGGCCACCGCCACTGTCACCGCTATGGCCGCCTCATCGTTAAAAACCAAGGTGTGTGAAGTCCATGACCATCTTCGCCCAACTCATGCCTTGTAATCGATTACAAGATTATCAGGGCATGAGTTAGACAAAAATGGTCATGGACTTGAAGTACCTTGGTTCAAACACTTATAGGAGTTTTTTCCTCCACAATTAAGTGGGACAAACTATGTTTTGATACACTTGACACCATCAATGATGAGTAACATATGTTTCATCCTCAATTGAGTGGGGCAAACTGTGTTTTGATACATTTTACACCATCAATGATGAGCAATGTGAGGCATCCATGCAAAAAAATAGAAAAATCATCGACAAGACACAAAAATGACCTTGGGGAGTCAAGTTCTCCTGGCTGGGGAATAACGTGTAACTTTTCGTACAGATCAGCAATTAAACCCCGGTAATCGATTACAGGGCCTGTAATCGATTACCGGGGGTTAATTGTTGATCTGTACGAAAAGTTACACATTACTCCCGAGCTAGGAGAACTTGACTCCCCTAGGTCATCTTTGTGTTACTCTGGCTGATTTTTTCCTTTTTTTGCATGGATGTCTCATGTTGCTCATCATTGATGGTGTCAAGTGTATCAAAACACAATTTGCCCCACTTAATTGTGGACGAAACAATCCATATAGGGGGTTTCAACCAATGTATGTGAAGTCCATGACCATCTTTGCCCAACTCATGCCTTGTAGTCGATTACAAGATTATCAGGGCATGAGTTAGACAAAAATGGTCATGGACTTGAAGTACCTTGGTTCAAACACCTATAGGAGTTTTTTCCTCCACAATTAAGTGGGCAAACTATGTTTTGATACACTCGACACCATCAATGATGAGTAACATATGTTTCATCCTCAATTAAGTGGAGTAAACTATTTTTTGATGCGCTTGACAACATCAATGACGATCAACGTGAGTCATCCATGCAAAAAAATAAAAAAATCACCCATAGTGACACAAAAATGACCTTGGGGAGTTAAGTTCTCCCAACTAGGGAGTAACGTGTAACTTTTCGTACAAATCCGCAATCAGCCGTTGGTAATCGATTACAAGGGTTGATTGTTGATTTGTACAAAAAGTTACACGTTAGTCCCCAGTTGGGAGAACTTGACTCCCCAAGGTCATTTTTATGTCCCTATAGGTGATTTTTTCCAATTTTTCATGGATGCCTCATGTTGCTTATCTTTGATGGTATCAATTATATCAAAACAAAGTTTTCTACACTCATTTGTAGACAAAATAGTCCGTATAGGTGTTTGAACCAAGGTAGGTGAAGTCTATGACCATTTAGGAAGCTTAGAAAAATGTTGTTTTTGTGAAATTAAGTGCACCTAGTACAATGGTCTAAAAATTATCAGTTAGTAATCATTTGAAATATCTTTGAGTCTAGATTCCAACAAAACAAGAATCGATTCATTTGAAGTTCTATGGAGAAAGTTAAAAGCAAAACAATCAGCTAAGGTCAGAGTTGGTAGGAATATATAAAACGTTAACTTTAAGGAATTAACTGTACCTACTCAAATTTCCAAAAATTACAAATTAGTATTCAATGGAAATCTTTTTGAGTCTATTTTCTAATAAAATAAGAATCAACACATTTGAAGTTCGGTGGAGAAAGTTTAAAGCAAAACAAACAGCAAAGGTCAGAGGTGATAGGAATATTTAAAACGTTAGCTTTAAGGAATTAACTGTACCTACTCATATGTCCAAAAATTATAAATTAGTAGTCATTGGAAAGCTCTTTGAGTCTAGATTCCAACAAAACAAGAATCAACTCATTTGGAGTTCGGTGGAGAAAGTTAAGAGTAAAACAACCAGCAAAGGTCAGAGTTGACGGGAATATACAAAACTTTAACTTTAAGGAATTAACTGTACCTACTCAGATGTCCAAAAATTACAAATTTGTAGTCATTGGAAAGCTTTTTGAGTCTATTTTCTAATAAAAAAAGAATCACATCATTTGGAGGTCTGTGGAAAAAGTTATGATTAAAATAGTCAACAAAGGTCAAAGCCCATATATGTTTTTGAACCAAGATAGGTGAAGTCTATGATCATTTTTGTCCAAGTTATGCTTTAGTAACCGATTATAGGGTCCCTGCAATCGATTACTAGGGGCTAATTGTTGGTTTGTCCAATTACAGGTCATTTTGTCCCTTGTAATCGAATACAATGGCCTTTGAAAAAGCTTTAAGAAGCAAAAAGTCGAAACCTTGGGAGAAATAACGCCAACCACAATGCGATGGAGCGAGAATGAAATGGAGACCTGCAACCAATGGAGCGAGAGCGACGTCCAAAGAGAGAAATGTGCGGACAATGGTGGAGATACAGCGACTGCAAAGAAAGAAAAGTCCAACTCAAATGATGGACTGAGAGCACGGTTTAATGGTCGATAGAGAGTGACGAGCAAATACAAAAAGGAAGAAGACGAGAGAGTGACCAACAAAGAAAAAAAAGAAGAAATCTGAAATAAAAGGGACATTCTAAATTTTCTTTCCATATATATCCCTAAAAAAACTTTTTTCAAACCTTTTAAAAATCAATCAATGAAATTGTGTCAGGTGCAAAATTTTGTTGTCAAATAAACAATTTTCATCTTTCTCAACGAAATAAACAAAAAGCTTGTGAGTTCACCTTCAAGGAAACAAACATGACAAAAAAAAAAAAAAAGGGACATTTATCATATTCAAACTCTTCACAAGCACAAGTTTATCTACTTACCACAAAAACATACACAATATTCTAACAGTGTATGCATAGTCAAGGAGTTTCTGATGCAATAATTGATCCTAGCCAGCACTTACATGATAAGAAAAGAGCCAAACGTAGCCAAGAACCATTTGCCGACTAAATAATTAAGGGTTTTGAATAATATATGTTTACATACCATTTTTTGTGGCGCATTCACCAAAATGCCAAAAGTGGGAAGTGACCTTAGATAGCAACCGAAAGCCACACTGTGAAAGTCACACCGCCGACATTGCCAAACACATCCCAAAAGTCTTACTTGATAGGGTATGCCACAGAGGGGACCAATCCTTGAGTTTTAGGCCCACTTTCTTTTCTTCTCTTTTTTTTTTGTATAGGGTGGTCATGGAGGAGAGAATGGGAAACACAAAAATAAATTAAACCTTTTTAAGATAATTTTTTATTTTTATTTTACTTTTACTTTCATGTGTTTTTGGTTTTGGTTTTTGGTAGTAATTCTTTCTGTTTCTCTAAAATTGTGAAATATTTAATTCTTGTAAACTAAATAAACTTTGGTTTTAGTTTTATCTGCTGCTCCATAAAATTTATAAATACTATTCTTTTTATAAATTACGTTGCTGAGTTGGTGGTTCGGAGAAAAAAAAAATTAAAGTATACTTAATGTACCACAGGCATTAATTGTATTTAATTGTATTAAATATATGAATAGTCAATGACAAAATAATAAATATTAGAAATAGTTTTTAAAAGATAAAATATAAGGCAAATGAAATTAAAATTTGCTGATTTTGTAAAACCGATGATATATAAGGATTAAAAATTATACTATTTTATATTATTGAAATTTTATTTTATAAGAAATATTATCTTTTTTAAAAATATTATTAATCTTTTCTTTATAATTTTTAACTTCATCTTTTATTTGATTGATAGTATGTTAGTATTGTAAAAAGTGATATAATTATGTCTTGCTATAATCTTAAATAGAATAAATTCATCACTAATAAGATTTGCCCATGTAACTGTGGAACTTGTATATGAAGTTTAAAAAGACAGAAGATTAATCTTTATTTTATTAAGATTGTTAGAGTGTGATCAAATTGTTGATAAGAATTTTTTATGTGTAAATATTGCATCTTGTGTGAGTAAAGGTCTTTAAAAATAATAAAACTTTTTTGGGTATAAAAGGCTAATAAATTATAATAATATCAATTAAATATGTGATTATTGCTTGAATGAAAATAAATTAGTTGTGATGTTTAATTTGACATGTGGACACTTTGGCTTTTGAAAAAAAACCTTATATTATCAATTGAAGGCAGGAAACAAAAGTTAAAGCATTTTGCGAGTTTCGCTATAATGGCTCAAAACCAAGCATCTTCTTCTACTTCTATTGTGTCAAAATACCGTTACGATGTTTTTCTTAGTTTTTGTGGAGATGATACCCGTTTTGGTTTCACTGGTAATCTGTACAGTGCTTTGAGTGAAAGGGGAATCTTGACCTTCATCGATGATGAAGCTCTCAGAAAGGGAGAAGAGATCACACCTTCTCTTCGCAAGGCAATCCAAGAATCCAGGATATCCATCATTGTTTTCTCCCAAAACTATGCTTTCTCAACATTTTGTTTGGACGAACTTCTCCATATCATTGAGTGCCGAACAAAACAGAACATGCTGATTTTTCCAGTGTTTTATGACGTAGAGCCATCACAAGTGCGAAATCAAACAGGGAGTTACCAAGAAGCATTTGCAAAGCTTGGTGAAAGATTCAAAGATGACATTCAGAAGCTTCAACAATGGAGGCGGGCTTTGTATGATGCTGCTAATTTGTCTGGTTTGCATTTCAAATCTGGGTAAGTCATCTCTGTTACAAATTATCAGTATATAGCAATAGTCTCTCTGATTTGCCAATGTGACAGTGATTTGATTGCTCTTGTATGAATGGCAGTGAAAAGTATGAGTCTAATATAGTGAAAAAGATCATAAAAGAGATCTCCGATAGTTTTAAGCGGTCTCCCTTACATATTGCTGAGTATCCTGTTGGTTTGAAAGATCGGATGCAACAGATACAAGAACTCATGGGTGGTGAGTTTGATAAGAAAGTGACCATGCTTGGGATTCATGGAATGGGAGGAATAGGAAAATCAACTCTTGCACGTGCGATGTACAACTTGATGGAAGATCAATTTGAAGCTTCGCAATTTCTTGCTAATGTCAGGGAAAAAGGTCTGGTGCATATCCAAGAGACAATGCTGTCTGAGTTGGTGGGGGAAAGAAATATCAAGTTAGGAGATGTGCATCGAGGAATTCCAATACTACAACACAGACTTTGTGGGAAAAAAGTCCTCCTTGTGCTTGATGATATTAGCAAAAAAGAACAATTGCAAGCAACTGCTGGAGGACTTGATTGGTTTGGCCCTGGTAGCATCGTCATCATAACAACAAGGGATAAGCATTTGTTAGATGTTCATGGAGTTCAAAAACAGTACATGGTTGGTGAAATTAACCATATGGAAGCCCTTGAATTGTTTAAGTGGAATGCTTTCAAGAACAAAGAAGTTGATCCATGTTACAAGGAAGTCATAAAGCGTGCAGTGTGGTATGCCGATGGCCTTCCATTGGCTTTGGAAACGATAGGCTCGCACTTGTTTGGCAAAACCTTGGATGAATGGGAATCTGCATTAGAAACTTATGAGAGAATTCCAAATAGAGGTGTTCAGGATGTTCTTAAAGTTAGCTATGATAGTTTGGAGGTTTCTCACCAAGAAATGTTTCTTGACATAGCTTGCTTCTTTAGAGGACGGTCTCGTGGATACGTTACAAATACGCTTGAGGCAAGAGGTGGTGTTCCTCCACATTTTGGTCTGAAAGTGCTGGAAGAAAGATCTCTCATTAAAATTCGGAAATGTCCACATGATGCTGTGGAAATGCATGACATGATTCGGTGTATGGGAAAAGAAATAGCTAGACAACAATCAACTCTGCGTCGCAATGGTCCTAGGTTGTGGATTTACGAGGACATTGTTTGCGTGTTGGAGAAAAACAAGGTACAAGTCCTATTCCTTTCCTTTTCTTTTATTACATCATGAGTTGAATCTGTACGCATTTCATGATTCTTAACTCTCGTTAAAAAGAGCCAATAAAGCATTTACATTTTATGAACTATAAATTTTATAGCTCCTTTTCTGCTTTTGGCCTGAAAGGAAAATTATAAAATTGAAGCGATGATGTTGGAGATGCCAGAACACCAAGAAGAAATGCAATGCAATTTAGAGTTTGGAAAAATACAAAGCTTACGGATGCTTCTTGTAGAAAAGAATGTTGGCTTTCTTAGAATCCCTGCTACTCTGCCAAACAGTTTGAGAGTGCTGGAATGGCGTGGATATCCTGAACCTTCTTTACCGAGCAATTTTCATTTCAAGAATCTTGTCATACTCAACTTGTCACACAGTTACTTTAGATGGGACAAACCACTACAGGCATGTACAATTTTATTCGTCATCTAAAATTAATTTAGGTTTTGGATTAACACTTGATTCTTCAAAAAAACCAAACTAATAACTGTAGACTTGTTATTTTGCAGAATTCAAAGGTTTTGAGACACTTGATTCTCAGAGGTTGTAAGAATATTAGACGAATACCTGACATCTCTGGTTTCCCCAATTTGACAATACTTAGTGTTGCTGAATGCACAAATCTGTCTGAGATTGATGATTCAGTTGGATCTTTACTTCATCTTAAAGTGTTTTGTGCTGGAGGATGTACCAAGCTCAAAATTGGTCCAAGTCGCATAGAGTTGAAATCTTTGGAGCATCTGTGCTTTGGGGGCTGCAGCAGTCTTGTTATGTTTCCAGAAGTATTGGCACCAATGCACAAACTAAAACAAGTTTACTTGGGAGGAACTGGCATAAGAAATCTGCCACTGTCAATGCAAGATCTTAGGGGTATTGAAGTATTTTCCCTGGGGAAAGGCCAAATGCTTGAAATTAATGAATCGTCCAATTTCTTTCAAAACCTGCCAATGTTCTTTCCTAATTTAAAAACATTATATTTACAAAACTTAGACATTACAATCCTTCCTGCCAGCATTGAAGAATGTCACTCTTTGAAATATCTGCACGTCACCAACTGCAAGAAGCTTCAAGAAATTAGAGGACTTCCATTGAATATTTATCAGTTCTACGCAGCAAACTGTTCTGTTGAAGTCAACTCTTTAATATTAAAACTCAGGCAGGTGGGTGTGTCTATCTTCTTTGAGTGATTCCATTAACTAGCTATGTCTTTATTTTTCCAAACTCACCATGCATATAACATGACCCGTTTCACAGGCCATTGATTCTGCTGCAATGAGAATCTGTTTACTTCCCGGTCGGGAAATCCCAGAATTGTTTGACCACTCTAGCGGGGGAAATTCTGTAAGATTTTGGTTTCGTAAAGAATTGCCCTCTCTCGCTGTGTGTACTATTATTGGAGCCTCCAATAATGTCAAGCCTCCTTTCGCTGCCAGGATTGATTACTATGTTAGAGTAAAAAATAATTTTGAGTGTGTTCGTTCTATCGTTTTTATTAATATAGAATGGATAACTGAGGATAGTCACATAATTATAGTCAATATTCAAAATGATTTTCACCGTCAATTGAATTCGGATGTTCAGAAAGCGCTTCTGACGAATAAGTGGATTCCTGGAATAATAAGGTTGACGATAAATCCAGAAAGTGATTCAAGTAAGTTGGGAGAAATCAGAACGACAGGAGTTTATGTACATCGAAAATTGAGTAGAATGGAGGATGTTCGGTTCTCAAATCCTCGTAGAAGATAGATCCTTGTGATCTAGTACTATGGAACATAAACTTGTGTTGCTTGGTGAGGCACCTCTTTATTCGACCCTACAACCCCATTAGAATCTGTTATTGGTGAACAACCTTTGAATTATGAGTACAACAATTCAGATTCAAAAGAATCGGCATCCAGTGTTGACTACAATAACCAAGGTAAAATGTTCTTTGTCCTTCCTTTCTTACTCTTTGGTAAAATTAGTTCTGCTTCTATTGATATATCCTTTGGTTCAGAAGGAGTACTTGTAGATGATCAACTAATAGTAGCTCCAAGTTCTGCAGAGACGCAAAATGCCGAGGCCAAAAGAAAAATGGCACCACTGATATCAGAACTTTCAAGTGAGTTCAATGCTCGTGTAAGTAAGAAAATTGAGTCCACATCATCCCAGTCACGTAAAGTTTATGAAGTAGAAGATGTTTCGAAACTCAGAATCAGTTCAGAAATATATAGTCTTGGAAATTCAGACACACCAAAGGCTGACCAGGATTAAGAAAATGAAAGAAGAATTAGGAGAGAAACTCGGTGCTATTAAAGCCGACATCTCTGCCATTGAAGCTAACAACTCTTCCATTAAAGCTAACATCTCAGACATTAAAGTATATTTCTGCAGACTGATCAGAGGTACAACAATTGAAATAGAATTTCTACGCAGCTAGCATGTGATGGATCAAAATAATATTATTTCCAATTTTTCAGAATCTAAAATTTGAAGGTTTAATGGGAGTTTTGGATGCATCTAAGTATAATAAAGATGTTATTTTGACAATGGAATATCGAAACGCTTATGGTACAGGCATGATGGTGATGCACTTGATTCAGTGGCTGTTTTGTTTTCAATACGTTCTCAAATTTTATTTGGAATGTTTCAATGTGTTAAAAATTGGAAAGGTGGTTAATGTTAGGTAAAAACTGAAACACAGAATAATTACAGCAACAAATATGAATGTAGATATAATCATCAACGTAGATCATAAATATAAAAGTAAAAAAAGTTTAGTGTAGATTAAAAAACGTGATTTGCTATTTTAAAATAATATGACGTGATAATCTTTTGATTTACATCTAACATGTAAATCAAAACCTTGATAATTAAAATCGAACTCACCACTCATAAATTTTATGAAGAACACCTTGATAATTATTTTTAACAAACACCCATTGGAAAATATTGGTCTAAAATCTAAATATTTAATGAAGATAATTATTTTTAACAAGCATCTAATGAAGATAATACTCAGAAAGTTAAATTAAATTTAAAGTAAATTCGTAATATTTAAGCATTGAAGTTATATTACTAAACTATTTTTTAGTTAATAAACACCTTTTATAAAAAAAACAAAGCTCCTCAATAAATAAATTTAACCGTTTCCGAATAGCAGTGAAGAATACGAGTAAAATATGATAAAAAAAAATCACAGAAGAGGTATCTGGAAAACTTGCATATTGCCAACTATCTTGTTGAATAGAAAGCTCGAATGCAACAAATTCAATGGCTTATAGGTCCTGACCCTCGTAACAAAATCAACTCTAGCACGTGCTATCTACAATTTGATAGCAGATCAATTTCAAGAGACAATGCTTTCTGAATTAGCCAAGGTCACAGATGTCAAATTTGGAGAAAAACAAGGTAAGAGTCCTAACTTATCATGATTTTTGTCCCTTATTAATGACAACTAAGATACTATGATCATCATTTATACTTTCTAAATGATGAAATTGAAGCCATGATGCCATGGTGGGTCTCCTGCACCTTCTTTACCATTTAATTTTCATTCAAACAATCTGTCACACTCGATTTGGGCAATATCTAAAGAGAATGGGCCACATCAGAAAGTAATAGGCCCAGTGGCCTTTAACCCAAAACGCACGAAATAAACCCAAAACGCAAGAAGCTTTCGTTATAGGCCGAAAGCTGTCTCGAGAACAGAAAGACAGTGTGTGATAGGAAGCATCGAGTGGGAAAGGGAGATTCTAGGGCTTCATGGAGACCCGTCACCGGAGCGAGGTGCTACCTTCACCGGAGGCAAGGAAGAAGACCGGAGGAGCACGGATAACAGGTTAGTAAACAAAACTCCTAGCTTGATTTAAGAAAAGAAAACTGATGTTATTATTTGAAATGAGCATGAAAAATTACAACTGTCTGTGTGAGGGAAAACTCTATTTATAGAGTTCAAGAGGGAAGGGAAAACAAACGGAAAACAAAACAGAAAACAGAATAACTAAACCTAACAAGGTTACTGTATTCAAAAACAGTAATCAAATAAAACTGTAATATTTAATAGCCTCCCCTCAAGCTGGATGGTGTATAGTTGCCAGTCCAAGCTTGGGAACAATCGATCCGAACCGAACTCGGTGAGGAAACTTGGTAAAGATGTCTGCTAGTTGTTCATCTGAGCGAATGGGAAGAAGATGTAGAAGGTTAGCTTGCACTTTTTCACGAACAACATGGCAATCAA
This sequence comes from Vigna umbellata, assembly GCF_029865625.1. Taxonomy (NCBI): domain Eukaryota; kingdom Viridiplantae; phylum Streptophyta; class Magnoliopsida; order Fabales; family Fabaceae; genus Vigna; species Vigna umbellata. Next base: position 39,648,585 of record NC_142170.1, read on the forward strand.
GCTCTATATGCTTGGTTCTTTCGTGAAAGCTCTGATTATGAGCTATATGTCTGGCTGATTTGTTGTCACAGTATAGAGCTGGAATTCCAGCTTCCTTAATCTGTAAGTCCTCTAATAGATAGTGAATCCATTGTAGCTCGCAAGTAGTGGCTGCCAAAGCACGATATTCAGCCTCAGTAGAGGACCTGGAGACAGTGCTCTGTTTCTTTGATTTCCAAGAGATGAGTGATGATCCAAGGAAGACACAGAAACCTGTAGTGGACCTCCTAGTATTTGGACAAGTTGCCCAATCTGAATCACTGAAGGCCTTTAGCTGTATGGGAGAGTCAGCAGGAAAGAATAATCCTTCTGAGGGTTTAGACTTTATGTACCTAAGGACATGCTGGATAGCCCGATAATGATAATCAGTAGGAGATTGTATAAATTGGCTTAGCAAATTAATAGAAAAACACAAATCAGGTCTAGTGTTAGTGAGATAAAGCAACTTCCCTATCAATCTTCGATAGGAGGTTGGATCTTTCAAATAGCTGTCATTTCTGTACAGAGTACTCGTGTCACTCAAAAAAGGAGTTGAACAGGGCTTGCAATTCAGCATTCCTGTCTCTTCAAGTATGTCTAAGGCATATTTTCTTTGAGACAAATGAATTCCTTTCTTGGACCTCGCCACCTCCAGCCCTAGGAAATATTTAAGTTCTCCTAGATCCTTTACTTGGAATCTGTTATGCAAAAGGCTTTTTATGTGACTGATTTCTGTCATGGAATTCCCTGCTAATATAATATCATCAACATAAACAAGCAAGGCTGTGAAACCAGTAGGTGTGTCTTTGATAAAGAGAGAGTGATCACTTTTTGACTGTATATAGCTAACAGAGGTGAGGAAACTGGACAGCTTCTCAAACCACTGTCTACTAGCCTGTTTTAAGCCATATAGGGACTTAGTTAGTCTGCAGACTTGACCTTCTTTGTGAACATTAAGACCAGGGGGTGGTTCCATGTAGACTTCCTCTTTTAGGTCTCCATGAAGGAATGCATTATTCACATCTAGTTGATGTAAAAACCAGTTTTTAGAAGCTGCCAGTGCAATGAGTAATCTAACGGTAGTTAGCTTGGCAACAGGGGAGAATGTGTCCAAATAATCTATCCCTTCTTGCTGGGTGTAACCCTTAGCAACTAGGCGGGCCTTGTATCTTTCTATGGTGCCATCAGCCTTGTATTTAATCTTGTAAACCCATCTGCATCCAATTGCAGTCTTCCCTTGAGGAAGCTGTGTTAGAAACCATGTGTTATTGTCCTGCAAGGCTTTAATTTCTTTGCGCATTGCTTCTGCCCATTCACTCACCCCTTTGGCCTCATTATAAGAGTGGGGCTCACTGTTAGCAGTGATAGCCATGGTATATCTTGAGTGTTTTTCTGTCAAAGAATCACAACATAATAGATCAGAAATGGGGTAAGGTGTTTTAAATTTATTTTTCACAGACAAGGATTGATTAACCTGATGAATGTAGTCATCTAGATATCCTGGAGGCTTTCGGATCCTATCAGATCTCCTGTAGCCATGATCCCCTTCACTGTTATTGATTTCATTATCAATCCTATTCTCTTCAACAACATCATGCTGTATCTCTTCTTCTGCACGCCTTTCATCATTATTGGAGGCAGGACTGCCTAGGGAATCATGGAAGAAAGTGATTCTGTCAGCTTCTTCATCATTCACACTTGGGTTGTTCTGCTGATGCTTCCAAGGAAAAATGTCTTCATAGAAAACAACATTCCTGCTTATAAAAAGTTCTCTAGTGTTGATGTCAAGGACAATATAACCCTTGACTCCACTTTTGTATCCAAGGAAAATTCCTTTCCTTGCTCTAGGGTCAAGTTTGGTCCTGCCAGCTTCTAGGGTGGAAGCAAAACAGAGACATCCAAAAGTCTTTAAGTCTAAATAAGTGGGGGGAACATTATAGATACGATCATAAGGGGTTTTATTGTTAAGAATGGGAGTAGGCAATCTATTTATGAGATAGACTGCATGGCTCACAGCATAGGACCAATAGCTATTAGGGATGTTGGATTGAAACATAAGACTACGGGTAACATTTAGAATGTGTTGGTGCTTACGTTCAACAACAGAGTTTTGCTCAGGGGTCTCCACACAACTAGTTTGATGACTAATACCATGCAAGTCATATAAATTGACACAGTTGAACTCGGGTCCATTATCAGTTCTAACAGTCTTAATCATTTTTCCAAACTGATTCTTAATTTTAATAATAAAATTCTGTAATAAGTCTCTAGTTTGGCCCTTGGTGTTCATCAAAAATATCCATGTATGTCGGCTATAATCATCAACAATAGTAAGAAAATATTTATGCCCATGAACAGAAGAAACAGAAAAAGGACCCCATATGTCACAGTGAATCATTTCAAAACATGCAGTAGATAAGGAATTGCTTATGGGAAAAGGCAATTTATGTTGTTTAGCATAGTGGCAAACATCACAAACAGTATCATTATTCATTTGAACATAAGGAAAATGTTCACAAATCTGTTTGACAGTCTTGTGTCCAGGATGGCCAAGTCTATAGTGCCATAGATTTACATCAACATGTTTAAAAGAAAGAACAGATCCTGGAACAATGCACTGGTTAGGATTCTGAAAATTTTGTAGATAGTAAAGGCCCTTGTAAGAGTTAGCACACCCAATCATCCTCAATGTAGAGTTCTCCCTTATCTGACAAAGCTCAGAAGAAAAAATTAGGCTACAATTCAAGTCTCTTATAAGACTTTGAACAGAAATTAAATTGAAAGAAAAATCAGGGATATAAAGCACATTAAAGATAATAAAATCTTTAGAAAACTGAACAGTTCCTGCATGTTTGGCAGTAATAACAGAATTATTAGGCAATTTAACAGTAACGGGTTTAATCTTATAGAAGGTGACAAAATTCCCTTTCTCATGGGTTACATGATCAGTGGCCCCAGTATCAATAATCCAAGAAAGATTACCTGGGTTGTCTTCCTTGTCATTCCTCTGCATTTGATTGATCTTATGTGTAGGCTCATCAGCTTTCTCAATCAGTTTTAGAACTTTTTCAATTTGCTCTGGGGTGAGCTTGTTAAAAACAGTGCTGGTGTCTCCCTGACGAGTATTCTCTGATCCAGAATTGCTTTGGCAGACATTAGTAGAGTTCCAGCCATTGTTTTTCTCTTGATTGCTATCATTCTTTTTGTACCAAGGTGGAAAACCATGCTTGGAGTAGCACTCATCCACAGTGTGATTCATCTTGTTGCAGTAAGAGCACTGTTTTCCGTAATTAGGATTCTTTCCTCTCCCTCTGCCCAAACTATGTGACCCAGCACCACGACCTTGATTTTTCCAGGTCTGGTCTGTTTTCCAGCTGCTGTTCTTGTTAGTAACATTGGCTATGACTTTACTGGTTTCAGTAGAGTGATTATGGCTGGCAGTGCCAGATACAGACCTTTCTTGTCTTTCTTGCTGCATAATGAGGGAGAAAACACGATTGATGTTTGGTAAAGGTTCCATCAACAAAATCTGGGTCCTGACAGTATTATAGGTATCATTTAACCCTTTTAAAAAACATATAACGTGCTCTACTTCTCTATATTTTAGAGAAGTTCTTGAGAGTTCACAGCTGCAAGGGATATCACAGGTGCAGTTGGGTATGGGTCGAAGGGATTCCAGTTCTTCCCAGAGAATTTTTAAGTCAGTAAAGAATTGATTAACAGTTCTTTCCCCTTGTTTGATTGAATGAATGTCTTGGAGAAGGTCAGAAATTTTAAAATAGTCACCTTTAGAGAATCTCTCCTTTAACTCATCCCATAATTCTTTGGCTTCTTCAACATATATTACACTTTCTGCAATTTCTGGAGAAAGTGTTTTTACAATCCACGAGAGTACCATCATGTTGCATCTTTCCCATGCATCAAACAAGGCTTCAGTTTTCTTGGGTTTCTTGATAGACCCATCGATAAATTTGATTTTATTTTTGGATAGGAGTGCTCTTCTCATGCTTCTGCTCCAAGAAGAGTAATTATTCTCACCCAGTACTTGAGAAATGAGGGTTAATCCTGGATTCTCCCCTGGGTGTAGGTAGAAAGGACTGGCAGGCTGGTCTGCAGTATCCATGGTAAAAGAAAGCAAGAAACTAATCAAGAAACATCAAAGAACGAAATCTGGGCAGCGGAAGTGAGTTTCTGCTCTTGATACCATAAAGAGAATGGGCCACATCAGAAAGTAATAGGCCCAGTGGCCTTTAACCCAAAACGCACGAAATAAACCCAAAACGCAAGAAGCTTTCGTTATAGGCCGAAAGCTGTCTCGAGAACAGAAAGACAGTGTGTGATAGGAAGCATCGAGTGGGAAAGGGAGATTCTAGGGCTTCATGGAGACCCGTCACCGGAGCGAGGTGCTACCTTCACCGGAGGCAAGGAAGAAGACCGGAGGAGCACGGATAACAGGTTAGTAAACAAAACTCCTAGCTTGATTTAAGAAAAGAAAACTGATGTTATTATTTGAAATGAGCATGAAAAATTACAACTGTCTGTGTGAGGGAAAACTCTATTTATAGAGTTCAAGAGGGAAGGGAAAACAAACGGAAAACAAAACAGAAAACAGAATAACTAAACCTAACAAGGTTACTGTATTCAAAAACAGTAATCAAATAAAACTGTAATATTTAATAATATCCGTCAAATAAAGTTTTACAACGATATATTATTAAGAAATAAATTTTAAATCTAATGGGAGCAGCAGAAATACAAAACAGTGATAGAACTGATAGAGAGGGAAACAAAACAGAAATGTGCGAGAGAGTTTTAAAGTAATACGCTTGAGAGAACTATCATTATAGTAGGAGAACAGTGTTTATATACCAGGAAGGGAAACACAATAAAATGATCAACGGTATTAACTAACTTCTGACTGAGTCAAATTTTAACAAGGCTTTGAATTATATATATCTAATACACCCCCTTAATTCAAGCCGCTTTGTGTCAGCACTCCAATTTCCTTTTTGAGAAACTCAAATCTTTCCAGTTTAAGAGCCTTTGTAAACATGTTTGCTAATTGAAGATCAGTCCTGCAATGTGTGAGCTCAAATCTGCCTTTGTTCACCATATCCCGTAAAAAATGATACTTTACCTCGATATGTTTGCTTCTTCTTCTTCCGTGGCTTACCGGGTTCTTTGCTAAGCTTATGGCAGACGTGTTGTCCATCTTTAGCTCAACTGGCCTATCAGTTTGCACTTTCAATTCTTTTGAAACCTCATTCAGCCAAACACCTAGACACACAGCATAACACCCAGCAATATATTCTGTTTCACAACTTGATAAAGTGATGACAGTTTGCTTCTTAGAACTCCACGAAATAGGTGCCCTGTTTATAAAGTAAATGTTTCCAGATGTGCTCTTTCTCTCTATTTGATCACCACCGAAATCAGAATCGGTGTATCCAACTAGCTTCAACTCTTCCTCCTTCGTCCCATAGGGAAACAAAATGCCATAGTCTGCGGTTCCTTTAACATACCTCAATATACGTTTGGCAGCAGCCATGTGACTTATTTTAGGATTACTCATGAATCGGCTTATCAGACCAACTCCAAACATTAAGTCTGGCTTGCTATTACACAGAAATCGTAATGATCCAACAAGCTGCTTATAAGCTGTTCCATCTACACTTTCTTTGTCTTCATCTAGCTTTAACTTTGCGTTAATTTCGAGTGGATTCTTGACATCGTTACACTGGACCATCTTGAACCTTTCCAATAAATCCTTCACATACATTTTCTTGTGCATCAGCAAGCCTGCAGTTGTTTGAGAAAATTCCATCCCTAAGAAGTAACTAAGCTTCCCAAGGTCTGTCATCTCAAATTCAGCTTCCATCATCTGTTTGAATTCTTCAATTTTACTTAAACTGGAACCAGTCACCAATAAGTCATCAACATAGAGGCAAAAAATCATTATGTTATCACCATCACTCTTCTTTACGTACAGACTATGCTCTACAGCACACCTCTCAAACCCGTGGCTGATAAAAAGCATCAATCCTTTTGTTCCATGCCCTGGGAGCTTGTCGCAACCCGTAAAGTGCTTTATGCAACTTGTAGACTTCATGTTTCTTCTCCATTTTGTTTCATCAGAGGTGATAGGAATATTTAAAACGTTAATTTTAAGGAATTAACTGTACCTACTTATATTTCCAAAAATTATAAATTAGTAGTCATTGGAAAGCTCTTTGAGTCTAGATTCCAACAAAACAAGAATCAACTCATTTGGAGTTCGGTGGAGAAAGTTAAGAGTAAAACAACCAGCAAAGGTCAGAGTTGACGGGAATATACAAAACTTTAACTTTAAGGAATTAACTGTACCTACTCAGATGTCCAAAAATTACAAATTTGTAGTCATTGGAAAGCTTTTTGAGTCTATTTTCTAATAAAAAAAGAATCACATCATTTGGAGGTCTGTGGAAAAAATTAAAGTATACTTAATGTACCACAGGCATTAATTGTATTTAATTGTATTAAATATATGAATAGTCAATGACAAAATAATAAATATTAGAAATAGTTTTTAAAAGATAAAATATAAGGCAAATGAAATTAAAATTTGCTGATTTTGTAAAACCGATGATATATAAGGATTAAAAATTATACTATTTTATATTATTGAAATTTTATTTTATAAGAAATATTATCTTTTTTAAAAATATTATTAATCTTTTCTTTATAATTTTTAACTTCATCTTTTATTTGATTGATAGTATGTTAGTATTGTAAAAAGTGATATAATTATGTCTTGCTATAATCTTAAATAGAATAAATTCATCACTAATAAGATTTGCCCATGTAACTGTGGAACTTGTATATGAAGTTTAAAAAGACAGAAGATTAATCTTTATTTTATTAAATTATCAGTATATAGCAATAGTCTCTCTGATTTGCCAATGTGACAGTGATTTGATTGCTCTTGTATGAATGGCAGTGAAAAGTATGAGTTTAAGATAGTGAAAAAGATCATAAAAGAGATCTCCGATAATTTTAAGCGGTCTCCCTTACATATTGCTGATTATCCTGTTGGTTTGAAAGATCGGATGCAACAGATACAAGAACTCATGGGTGGTGAGTTTGATAAGAAAGTGACCATGCTTGGGATTCATGGAATGGGAGGAATAGGAAAATCAACTCTTGCACGTGCGATGTACAACTTGATGGAAGATCAATTTGAAGCTTCGCAATTTCTTGCTAATGTCAGGGAAAAATCAGATAAGGATGGTCTGGTGCATATCCAAGAGACAATGCTGTCTGAGTTGGTGGGGGAAAGAAATATCAAGTTAGGAGATGTGCATCGAGGAATTCCAATACTACAACACAGACTTTGTGGGAAAAAAGTCCTCCTTGTGCTTGATGATATTAGCAAAAAAGAACAATTGCAAGCAACTGTTGGAGGACTTGATTGGTTTGGCCCTGGTAGCATCGTCATTATAACAACAAGGGATAAGCATTTGTTAGATGTTCATGGAGTTCAAAAACAGTACATGGTTGGTGAAATTAACCATATGGAAGCCCTTGAATTGTATAAGTGGAATGCTTTCAAGAACAAAGAAGTTGATCCATGTTACAAGGAAGTCATAAAGCGTGCAGTGTGGTATGCCGATGGCCTTCCATTGGCTTTGGAAACGATAGGCTCGCACTTGTTTGGCAAAAGCTTGGATGAATGGGAATCTGCGTTAGAAACTTATGAGAGAATTCCAAATAGAGATGTTCAGGAAGTTCTTAAAGTTAGCTATGATAGTTCTTAAAGTTCTTAAAACTGATGTAATATTTATTGTTTTTTTCTAAATAGAATATATATATATATATATATATATATATATATATATATATATATATATATATTACATTAGTTCTTAGAAACAATCGATGTATTATGTCATGTCCAAACAATTAATATTTTATTACTAAATCGATTTTGATTATAGTTGATGTAATATGATTTTTTTTATGCCGATTATCAACTCTTATAATATGTACTTAACTTATTATATTACTTAAAACAATATCGGTTTCAAAACCAATACTTAAACATTAGATATAACATGTCATTTTGGATTAGTGTATTAATATGGTTTCAAATTTAGTGTGATTTATATGAATTTTTAAAAAACATAATCTAAATTTCGTTTTTGTTTTCTTGTAATATAATATTAATGTTCATGACTTGAATTTGGGGTTTTATAAATTATGGAGACATAAGATGAAACCTATAACTGAAACAAGAATCCTTGTGGTCATTGATTCTAGGGATGGAAGATGATTCACATGTTGTCTTAAGATCCTAACTCTTTAATGCGGGTTTGCTCGTTAGATTTTCCAAGTGATTAGAGTTTAATAGGAAAAACCTAGGCTCTTTCACCTAAGGGATTAGGGCTAGAGTGTATTTGTGGATTGACTTTAGTAAATTGATGGAGAGGAAATGAAATTGGGTAAGCACAAGAGTGAATTAGGTGAAAACTAACCTTAACAATGTCATCTCATATCATTTCTAGTCTATGTCATATCTATGTGCCTTCAATACCAAAGTCCAACCTTGTAATTAATTGTGAATTTATCTCTTTGCACATGCTTGTAAATGAATGTTGTTCTATTGAGTCTGAATAGGTTGTTAATCGCACAATTCTCTAGTATTACTAGTCTCTTGGAAAAACGATACTTGGTCTTACCATGTTTTATTACTTGAAACGATTCGGTGCACTTGCCAAAACCTCCCAACAAGTTTTTGACGCTGTTGCCGGGGACTCGTGTCAATACTAGACTTTTGTGAGGTTTCTAACTTGTGTAGACTTGATCTTGTATATAGAACTAACTCTTTTGTTGTAAATAGATTTTTAGTTTTAATTGGGCTAATATGTGGCTTTAGCCTAGTTGTGCCTAAGTGTATGCAGGGAGATGTTTATACAAGGAGGACTGCAGCCTCAAAAACATCATGAAGACCCTGAGATTGAAGGAATTATAGGACACAAGGAGACAACTATGTTGAGCATCACAAGCTGCCCCAAATTGTTCCTCCCTTGAAGATGCTCCAAGTGCTAAGTGAAAGATGAAGAAGAAAGAGAGAAGAAAAAGAGAAAGACTAGTCACCATCATCCTTTGATGAGAGACAAGGAACTCAAGCCTAGCAAGCCAAAGTTGATAAAGAGGATTGAGTGTTTGAATATGTCAAGATAGTGGAAGAGCTAAAATGAAGAATTTTGTTTTTGTTTTCTTCCAATAGAAGCTGAAGTCATTGGAAAATGGTTTACAAGTGGTTAATTCTCCAAATGTTTCAACAATCACTGCACTACTACAAAAGTTCACAGACAAACCAAATGTAGAAGAAGACAATCGTCTTTGGAGGTAAATCAGGCAAAATTATGGTTGTTGTCTTGAGATTTTGTGTTTTATGAGAATTGACACATTAATATTCTTGTCATAAAATAAAAAAAGATTAGAGACTATAAACAAATGCTTCTCAAAAGGAAAGATGGAAGAAATAATTCAATCATTGGTAAGTATTTAGATATGTACATTTTGTATTCATTATATTTTGAAGAATAAGTATATAACATTTTGACTCGTATATGTTCATAATCTATAGGAACTTGAATTAGAAAATGGAGCTGAAGAATGGATAAAAAATGCATTAGACTACATGCATACGTCTTGTCCTACTAGCCTCAAGATATTTTTGAAATCAGTAAGTATAGTAGAGAAAGGAAAATCCAATTATACATATATATCCCATTATTGGTTAATTTTAGCTTTGACATAATTATTTGTTTGTCTTTTTTAATTAATGATGTTTTCTAATATTAATAAATGCTACTACTTTTACTCTTTTTATGGGAATCTTGTTAGAAAAATTTAATTTACGTCCATTTTATAAGGCCACACTAAGTTTTCTATCACACAATTGTGTTTTTTTTGGATATGGATATATTAAGTAGAAAGATGTTAAAGGAGTTAGGCCTCAATAAACTTAAGGAAAATTATCTAATATATTTAGTTAAGTTAATTATAAAGGTTTAATTATTTTGAATTGCTTGGATGACTCTTATTTCATTGACATTATACACCAATCAATTAAAGATAAAAATCGAAATTATAGTAACTGAATTCAATGTTGTACAAATAAATATATGTCTCAATATTTACTAATTTAAATGATTTGATGCATTTCAGATCAGGAAAGAAAGGGAAGAAAACCTTGATCAATGCCTTTATAGAGATTATAACATTTTCTGTCACTTGGCAAGAAAAAGTTTAGGCGTCGATTTATATGAGCTAAATATTTTAGCAATAAAGTTTTACCTTCAAATATATAGACATATATATAATTTTGATTGAATATTTTTTTCCTACTCTATCTTCTTCCTTTTTGCTAATCCTTACGGTATGATAATTTGAATGCATTTTTTTCTTTTTCATTTGGCTTTTCATTATTATTATTATTTACTCATTTTTCTGCTTACAAAAAAGAATTAATAATTCATTAATGAAGAGATTAATTTTATATTACTAAAAATCCCTCCCTTGTTCACTAAAATCGTGTGCATAGGGTTCAAGAGTAAAGATGATTGATAAAGGTGATATACCCAAGGTAAGAGAGTATATTATGTTCTTGTTCTGTGGATATATTAGGGTAAATATATTTTTTTAAAAGCTCATTGATTTTGGTGTTTTGTGATATGTTTATCAGTGGAAGCCTTCAAAAATAGAGCTGGTTAGTGAAGAAATGGTGGATCAATACTTTGGCAATGTGAATGATGAAGAATGGGAATGTCTAAGATTTCCTGATAGATCCAATTCCCAGATTCAAAAGCAGATTGTAGATTAAGGTTGAGCCTAATCTTAATAAGTGGCTAATTTAACAATAATTAATCCAGTGAAAATCTGTCTTCCACACTAATGTTAACATTAGTTATGAGTAAAGCAAATATCTGTTACGTGTTATTTTGGCAGGCTTAGCTTGTATATTCTCTTTCTAAAAATTATTTATAAGATAATATGAAATAGAGATCCAAGAGTATAGATAAAAATGAATATGTATTTTTATTTAGAAGATGAGAACATCTAACATCCAACTCTCTCGGTCCATTTTCATTCCTATTTATATTATAACCAACGAAAAACTAAATCTACTCGTATGTCTATGAATAATGAATTCAATTTAATTAAATAGTGTTGTATTCCAACCTTAGCAATAAATGTTTATACTTATCAATTAATTCATGTTTTTACAAAAATTTAACTTTAACGTTACCACTAACATCATATATAATTATGAAGTTTAAACACCAATTTCCTTGAAACTTTAGTCAAAATACTTTAATTATAAGTAGAACACTATGTTAATGAATTGCTTCAAGTGAAATTATCAAAAAATGTCTTTAATTTCTTACGTTTGTATATACTTTTTATTAACAAAGTGGTATGATATACAAATGATATGTACTAAGAGATACTAAATATATATTTTTCATCACATATTACAAATTTGAAACCCATTATTGTAGAAAACGGATAAGAGATAATAAAAAAAAGATGGTTACTGCAGATGCAATCTTCTTATTAGAAATAATCATTCAAGGTATCGTATTGTTTTGTTTTGGAGACTATTTCTATTACTATTTTGTTTTAAAAGATGTTTTAAAAAATGAAAATATAAAAGAATATTTACATTGTCTTTGACTTTTTCTTATAAATCATGTAAGATTATTAGAAGTAATAAAAATAATTATTATATCATTCCAAAAGAATATCATATCTCTTATTAGAGTAAGAGTATAATAACAAACTTTTATATTTAATTAATACATATAATAAAGTAAAATAATCATAAAAATATAAAATTGTTGTATCAAATAAATATAAAAAATTTACGTGGGTCAAAGTATATTTTTTTATTATCATGTCACCTCTTTCTTTCAACATTATAGTATTTAGTTAAGGTAATTGTATTCCGAAAAAGGAAAAAAATTTAAATTATTTGATTACTAAGTAATATAGGATGATTCAATGTATCAAAATAAAAGTTAAATACACAAAATTAATTGTCCACCTAACTTCTCTGCACAATGTTCTTATAATGTCTCCGCAATCCATTTCGTTTCACAACAAATGAAAACCGCATACACGTGAAGTGTATCACTGACCAGATCTGAGAACTCGTAGAATTAGCATAAAACACGTAATGTATCTCTTCTGAAACTCACGTTGAATTTGCATTAAACTATTATTGTTTACAGTGTGGAGTTACCTAAGTCCGGAATAATTTCTTTCAATTGTAGCATCTTATCATATCGGTCGGGTTCTTGCGAGCGGAAGCCTATAGACGAGTCGTGGAAAGGAAGTACAACACCAAAGTACGACCCTTGAGCTTCAAGGAAGGTGACTTAGTCTAGAGGAAAACTGGAGATCCTCGAAGAGCGGCCACCCATGGAAAGCTTGCCACAAAATGGAAGGGACTTACCGAAGACCTTGAAAATAGGGCTTACTGTCTCGCCAAGCCGAACGGCCAACCTATCCCAAACATGTGGAATGCTTCACTTTTGAAATTTTATTTTAGTTAAAATTACTGTTGTAATATGTTCTCCCTTTTTAGAAGGTAATACAATGATCAGGATTTTAACTATATGTGTTTCACTTAGCGCCAACACATTACCGGTGGACTAGTAATAGGAAGAATTGCCAAGAGCTATCCATTTACCTGTTAGTTGGGCGGTGAACGACGAGTTCATTAAAGAACCATTGTTACCCAGTCCGCAGAAAGATATCGAGTTCATAAGTAAACCATTAACTTAGTTGGGTGGTGAATGGCGAGTTCATTAAACAACCATTGCCGCCTGGTCCATAGAAAGAAATCGAGTTCTTAAGTGAACCATTCACTTAGTCGGGAGGTGAACGGTGAGTTCATGAAAGCAAAAATTATCCCTCTCCCCACTAATGTGAATTATGCATTCCCGTCGTCGGCTGGTCCATCATCCGCACGACCTTCATGGTCAACCACCTCCTCATCGTCAACCAGAGATCCTCCGACCGGGAGCATATTTCCATGATACACATCCTGGGAAATATCAAAACCGAAGGCCAAAGGGTCAACTCCCAACAGAAAGGCCGCCTGGCGAATGGCGTTATTAAAACTCTCTTCATGCTCAATTTGTACGTTAATGTTTAAAGTAGTGATCGCCTCATTGGCTTTTACCAACTCCGCGGTCAGACTGTCACTTTGACTTAGCAGATCTTTCTCCTTTTCTCTCATCCGCTTCACTTCCACCTTAAGTCGGCCAACTTCCTCCACAATCCGATCACTCCTAGCCCAGGCGTCCTTCAGTTGTTGGATAGTCGTTGTCAGCTCCCGATGTGCCTCGTTCAACTTCTCCTACAACTCAGACTATTATTTTTCGCACACCTTTTGCTTGAGGTTGAGAGCTTCCAGCTGAGCTCGAAGGTCTTTGACGACCTTCTTCTTTGCAACCAGTTCAGCCTACACATCCCCAGCGCCTCGTCGTCGGCGAATTTGCGAAGGTACCAAACCAACATGGCCCCTCGACTTGAAAATTCCAAGGCGTCATTGGCGATGTCTCTTTCAGATAACGGCTCCACCACCGATCGTTGGGAAGAGCTGATATGAAAGTCGACCTCCCTGGCAGAGTATGAGAAACGTTGCCTTCTCAGCGGCTTCTCTTCGAAGAGGTCATCTCTCCCTCTTTAAACTTCCTTTTCTTTTCTGGAGGGGGAGCAGCGGGGCTAGTGGCAGCACCTGACGACTCCAAGTTCACGATAGGAGTCGGTTGAGCAGATTCAGTCGTCGCTGTCGTCTGGGAAGTCAGTTTCACTACCATCCGAGATTAAGCGGTAGTCGTCGCGTGGTTCGAACTAGCCGACCGAGGATCCCTTTTCTTAGACGACGACACATAACTTTTCTTCCGGGGCGCCGAGAGATATGATATCTTAAAAGAAAACACAAATTTAGCTAAGTTAATATCAAAATAACGCATAGATAGTGGCAAATGCCATACCGAACGCCATTTGATCAAAATCTTCATGGCAAGGACATTCAACTAGATTGCGGGCATGGAGACGGCAGGGTAAGGCGTTAATGGTCTTAACGGCCTCTATTTCGACAGGGGTCATGAGGCCGACCGATATGACATTAATCTTCACAGGATCCCTTGTTCAATAAAAGGGGAACAAGGGATCGCCCTCTTCGGTGTGAAATTGAGAGCGGTCAACCTCTTTGATTATCACTTTAAAATACCTCTTCTTGAAGTTCTTAAAGGACTCCGAATATGGTTTGAAAAGACAAGAGTCTTGAACAGAGGTCAGAGATACCCAACCCCATTTAACGAGCGGATGTTAGGAGATTTCGGCAAGTGCATCAAATCGTTTCAAGTAATAAACCATGGTAAGACCAGGTATCATTTTTCTAAGAGACTCGTAATACTAGAGAATTATGCGATTAACAACTCATCTAGACTCAATAGAACAACATTTATTTACAAATATGTGCAACAAGATAAATTCACAAATATACAATGGTTGGACTTTGGTATTGAAGGCACATAGATATGACATTGACTAGAAATGATATAAAATGATATTGTTAAGGTTAGTTTTCACCTAATTCACTCTTGTGCTTACCCAATTTCATCTCCTCTCCATCAGTTTACTAAAGTCAATCCACAAAAACACTTTATCCCTAATTCCTTAGGTGAAGGAGCCTAGGTTTTCCCTATTAAAGTCCAATCCCTTTGAAAATATAACAAACAAACCCACATTAAAGAGCTAGGATCTTAAGGCAACATGTGAATCATCTTCCATCCCTAGAATCAATGAGCACAAGGATTCTTGTTTCAGTTCTAGTTTTCATCTTACGTCCCCATAATCCATGAAACCCCAAATTCAAGTCATGAACATTCTTATTACATGCAAGCTTTAAGATTGGAAACAAGAATACTAGCAATTGATAGAAAAAGCATATATATAATCAAATCAATCATTCATTACACAATAATTCATAGGCTACAACAATCCCTAACAAGATGAATCTGGTTCTCCACTTCCATGGAGAACCCTAAATCTTACAAACATGGTGGATGAAAGAAGAAGGAGACCCAAAGGAAGAGAAGGAGATGTTCCCACAAGCTCCTCAAGGCTTCCATGAGCTCTAGCAATAAAATCGCGCCTCCAAAGAACTAAAGACCAAAGCCCTTCGCGTTTCTGAGTTAAATAGACAAATCTGCTATGTCAACAAAAAATGGCACTCCAGCGCCCCTGTGTGGAAAGTGCCTTAGCGCGCGATAATCATGATGCAGTGGCGCTCCAACGCTCTTGAGCCAGGGCTCCCCCAGCTAGGTTCAGCAACACTACTTCTTTTTCTGGTTTTTCTACAGATTTTCTTGCTTTTATGGTTGATTCAGTTCTTTACATTGTTGGAGATTCTTCCAAGCATAGTTTTAGCTACAAAATAATGGGATTAGTGATGAAGTTACATCAATGTAGCCTAAAACACATTTATTTAGAAAAAAACACAATTGAAGAGGATTAAGCAAGTTATAAGCTAGAAAGGAGTTGATTTTGTTACTAAAATGATGCTTAGATAATGGTATGAATTAGCATTATCAGCAGACGTGATAGTAATGAAGGAAAACAGAAACGGTGGGAGTGATCGCTAGGGCAGAACACATTGCCACGAATGCTTGCATGCAAGCCCACCCATTTGGATGCAGCTGAGAAGAAGCGACGTTCAGCTTTTGAAGCACGAGCGACTGGAACGCGGTAAAGGGCACTCGGATGAATATTTGGTTGAACAAATTTTTATATACAATGAAGATGTCTTCGGTGCTAGCCCCCTTTCCATGGAAGACCCGCTCCTTAGGATGGCTGACGCCTAGACGAATCAAACGAGCGTTTTCTTCATCCCATGCCACAAACGAGCGGTCAACCCACTACTATAGTTCCTCCCGGGTCTTGTAGTTAGACTCATATGAGCCCACATCATGCAAAGCCCATCTGTATCCACTGATAACAGGCCAACCACCCGCTGGTTCCATCCTCTCGGTGTCCACCTCAGTTCCCCCTTGGAGAAGGAAGAGCGACGCCCCGTTTATGACCAGCTTGCCGCCGTAAATAGGGGAGCCTAGAGACAATCCCCCCTCCAGATCGGACCTTTCAAGAAAGGACGACGATACTGAACTGGGGGATGAAGACCCATTGCCATCAGACAAATCCCCGCCTTCCCTGCCCGCTGACCTATCTGAAAAAGACACATGAACAGTAGCCATTTATTAATTACCTTGAAAAAAGAATACTAAGTCGAACGATATGAATGAAAGGTAGAGGAGAGTGTGAAAATGACGGCACCTCACGCCCCTATTTATAGCATAAATTTGAAACCGCCAACTTATCTCAACCGTCGAAATCTACCACGATCAACGACCCAGATCAAGCGACGGTCCCACTACCCGAGGATGACAATCTGTGACAGCACGACACGTGTTTTTCCGCCAAAACCCAATTGAGAAAAGCATCGACCAATCCTCTACCATTTTAAAACCCATCGATAATCGATTGTCTAGGGCTTTGGGGGCCTGGTGTATTGGGGACTCCCGGACAGGATCGATTGTCTACGCATTTATTACAACACTTAACTTACCGATATCGGACTATCACTGACTTTGGCATTGAAGCACCTTTAACAAGTACACCTCCGATTGGTGCATAGAATATTGGACAAAGACTAGATGGAGAGAGCGTAAACCAGACGACATGCGAAAGAAATTGTGTAGGACTTAAGTAACTCGAGTCTATACCGGAACAAGTATGATTCACATGCATATATGTGATTAACGGGAACATTTGTTTTCATTCTTCTAAATTATTTTATATATATAGAATGTGTTGCTTGTGTTAAGCCATGCATCTCTTTCCTTCTAAACCTTTTTCATCACAAAACTATATATCAACAACACATAATGCCTCTCAATTTCAACTTTGACAAAGAAGCACACTAGGTTTTCTATATTCCACTAATGTTTTCTTTAAAAGTCTTATATTTATCCTTAGAATTTGTAAATATTATTTTATAAAAAGTCAATCCTATGTTAAATATATTTTTTATATTTTTATTGAATCATTTATTAATGTCTAATATATATATATAAAAAAAGTATATTTTAGAATGATCAAAGATCGAGTTAAGTTTAATTCAATTTATTACCAAAACTATCTCTGAATTTCCTATGGATTTTTTTGACCTTGTTATCATTTAATGGAAACTCCAAACATTGAAGACATTAGAACCAATTGAGCTTCTTTTATTAGAAGTGTTAATAGAAACTTGGCTACAATTTAGTAGTGTATGCAAGGTTGTTAAACTCAAGAGTTTAAGTAAACTCGTGAGAGCTTTGTAGACTCGGATCGTGAACTCAATTGTAAACTCGTAAGAGTTTACTTTGTGTGAAAATATTTTAAAATATTTATAAATAATAGAATAATTTAATATTTATAATGTTATAAATAATTTTTTTATTTTTTTTATATTATTATTATAATTATTAGTTTATCATATTATATATATTTAAATATTTTTTAATATTATTATTCTTTTGTGATAATTTTAATTGAATATATTTGATAGTTTAGTTAAAAAAACAAGTTCTTGAAGTTAATATTGGCCCAAAAGTTTAGCATAGTAAAAGGAGGCCGAATGATACAAAATAATAAGTGAGAGAAGACTCAACTTTACTTTAATAATAAATATTTACATACTAAAATAAAAAAACATAAAAGATAGAAACGCACAAGTGGAATTAGAGGGAATTAAAACCCTAACGATTTAATTTCTTTAATAAAATCACAAACAGTGTCATTTAAGGGTACTAATGATCAAATTAAAAAGCTTCATTCCACACGTAGAGGTTGAAGGCGATGGAAGGAGGCGAGATCAAGAGCGGCACCAGCGAGCACGACGACAAGCGCGAACTAGACGAATAGAGCGTGACCATGAGCTAGGCGAACGGCGAGCAGAAACCATGTGAACGGCTAGCACGAATTAGGTGAACGGCGAACGCAAAGGCGAGTCAACGAAGTGCAGCCACCAACGGCAACAAAACGTGACGGTGTCCTAAACTCAACAGTCCTTCTTTCTTTTCATTTTTTTCTATTTCAAATTCGCAAAATCGCTACAAAATTGTGATTCTAACTGATCCCACCGAGTTCAGTTACGATTTCACCAAGCTTACTCGAAAACCAAATTTGCTTCCGAGTTAACTCGGAGGCCAGAGCTGTAAGGACCGAAAAATTTAAGAAATTGGAGAAGACGGGTGTATGCACAGGATTAGACCGTTCGATTTTCAGCGTCATATATAAATAAAAGTTTCAAAAATTCATCTCATTCTCTGCCTGCACAATCTCTCTTCAAACTTTTGATCTCTCTTTTCTCCTCCTTCTCTCTAGATTTCTTCCATCTCATTCTATCTGTTCAGCAACCAAACCGTGCTTAAGCAATCCAGGAATCAAGGGCTTTCTCTTTCACCAATCAAATTAGAGTACATGCAAGCCACAATTTTGGTTGCATGTGTTCATCAGTTTCCTCTTCTTATTTCTGATTTTATTCTTGGTCTTTTGGTTGATCTCTCTCATCGATCGGTGAGCTATATGTGGTTCTAGGATTTTCTGTTGTATTGAGCAAAGTTTTACAGTTGTTGAGCTCTTGGTCCGATTAAGAGGTAAGAGAAGCTAGTTAATTTAATTAATTGGTTTATGATGTATGAAAATGTTGTTTGATGATGTTGCATGTATGTAAAATTGAATTTTTGTGTGTTCGACAATGTTCGTGCGGGATGTTGAATGCTATGGTCATGTTACTTTCTTTTCTGTAGAATTCTAGGTACTGTGCCGAAAGAAATTTTGAGGAAGTGAAATGGTAAAAATGGGAAATTTGTGTTCATTGTGGTTTTGGCCTGTAGGGAGAATATGGACAAGTTGTTTAGAACTAGTTAGAGCCTTTGAATTACTCAAAACTGTACCAAAAGTAGGAAATCTGCTCTTCGGTCCTTGAGTTCATGATTCTGCAGAATTGAATCTCAAATCTGAGATGAAACTCTCTAATTGATGTTAGAAAGGTTTAAGTACTCTTAGTAAATGTAAAGATTTGTATGATTCATGTTTGGAAGATTTGAAGTTAGAAAAAATGTTTAGTTTTAGTAAAGTCTAGCATGTTCATCATTATGTAGAAGTTATGCAGAATTATGCAGAAAGCTGAGCATGCGCTGTTGACCACTCGGCCATGCGCTGATTGGCCGTTCGGCCATGTTCAGGTATTCGGTCATTAACTGGGTTCAGTCTCTTTAGAGTCTTACCATTCATGACCGTTCGGTCTTAGTGGTGTGTATGGTCTCTTAGTAGCGATCGGTCTTAGTGGTGTGTATGGTCTCTTAGTAGTAGTCTTAGTGGTGTGTATGGTCTCTTAGTAGCGATCGGTCTTAGTGGTGTGTCTGGCCTCTTAGTAGCGATCGGTCTTAGTGGTGTGTATGGCCTCTTAGTAGCGATCAGTCTTAGTGGTGTGTGTGGCCTCTTAGTAGTGTTCAGTCTCATACTCGTTTTCGATCTTAATTGCGTTCGGTCTCTCATGGACCTTACATGTTAATGACCGTTCGATGATATTTTAGTAATTAGTATCAACTCTAAGTGTTCGGCCTAGTACTCGATCTGGTATTGGTGTTCGGTCTTAACTGTGTTAAGCTCATGTTTGAGCCTTACGCGTTAAATGACCGTTCGGTCATGTTCGTGTGTTGTGTTGTTGGTCGCTCGGTCTTCTTCTATGAAATGTTATTTGATCTTCAAATGCTAATTTCATGGTTTGGCTCTGATTGCTTATTATAGTTGCATTGATCTACTATGTATGAGAAATTATATTGATATTCAAATAAGGTATATGTTTCAAGTAATATGGAAGAGAATTCTATGGAGGAATGTCTCAGTGAAATTTGTATTGAAGTGGTAAAGTATGAATATGGACAGTGAAATCCACGGAGTTCATCCTGATATTCTAACGATTACCAATTCTCAAGTAGAGATGGGTAATTCATTGTGTGAGAATGGCAGGAGGTCCTAGCCCGTAGGTTATTGGGTGCATTATAACGGACTAACGTCGGGTGGCAGTTGATGGTTTTCCAGTTACTACACCACCTGGGTGCACGAACGACCTCAAGCTACATATTCATACAATCTAGATGGTCGAGTCTAGTGTTCGGTCATTGTATGTTTGAAATGTTCGGTTGTTATATGTTTATATACTTGTTTAAGTTGTATGGTTAATTAAATTACATTAGTTTCCCTTATTTCCTGTTTTGTCCATGTTTCCTGTTCGGTTCTTCTTTTGCAATGATCACCCTGTGGGTGTGAGCAGTTGGAGAGGAGTTCTCGGTGGAGTAGTCCTTGGAAGGAGAGGACCCCTCGGCTTAGTAAAAGACCACTCGGTCTTGTGTTTAGTTTTGAAATAACCATACAGTTATTTGCATAGTTTTGTAGTAGTGTAGGAATTGGGTAAAGTTTTAAACTTTATGGTTATTTTGTAATAACTGTAAGGTTAACTTTATTTCCTGTAACTGTTTTGCTATATTATTATATGATAACTCCCTTCTATAGTTTTATGCTATATTTTTGGGATGTTACAAGAATTGATAACGTAAACTCGTCCGAGTTAACTAGTTAACTCGCGAGTTTGATAACCTTGAGTGTATGTACGTTAATGTAATATTTGAATTTAATATATAGTTTGATGTACAAATTATGAATTAAATATTATTAGACAATTCAATGTTTAAAATGAATTTCATTTTGTTAGTTCCATTGAATCTATTCATTTCACGCTATATTGATTATAAATTGACTATATGAGATGATAATACAAAAAATTGATTGTAAATTGATTAGAAACAAGTTTTTATGACGAACATGACAATATATGTAATAATAGGTTATTTCTGTAAAAACATATATTATGACAGGTGAATAATTAGTTGTCATAATGTATTCGACATATTATGATAGGTGAAAAGATCTACGTCATAAAACACTACATATTATGATACGTAATTGAACATCAATCTCATTCAAAACTAATTTTTACATTATAATTAAGGTTGGGCATAATTAGCCTAATTGTACCAAACTATATCTGTATTATAAGAACTAAACTATTTTTATTAAAAATTGATTATACTAGCGGTTCAATTTGAAAAACTGGACTTTTCTATTAGTAGCTAATTGCGTTAAACTATAAACCATACAACAGTGACTAAAGTAAACTGCAATTTCACTTGGCATCGTACACATACAAAGAAACTATCTATTCTTGCTTATTTTATAACACTCAAAACTTAAATAAACATTAATAAAAAAAAACCTTAGTCAAAATCTATCCATGTATAAATTTCAATAATATAATATTTTCCAGTAAAAATAAATACTTAAATGAAAAATAATAATAAATTAGTATGATATATAATTAAGAAAAGTAGGATATAAAAATATAAATTAATATAACTAAGTTGCATGTTTTATGAGAAAAAAATAATAGGTTAAATATGTTTTTAGTCATTTAACTATCAAGCGATTTTATTTTTCGTCCCTCTTTCAAACTTTGGTACACTTTAATCATTGTCCTTAAAGAAACTATAAATTTTCTCCCTCCAAAACCAACGCCATTAAAATTACGCTGAGTTGGCTAACATTGTCTTTTTCTTTTTCTGACACAAAGTCAATTTTTCCTACTTTTCTTCCTCCCTCTCCCTCTGTCTCCTTCCTTGCATCACGTCGAGCTTCTTCCACTCTTCTTGTTGCACTATCTCTAAACTCATCTGAGTGGTTGAGTCAGACTTTCTGTGAGTGTGGTCTGTTCTACTCCTTTCCACCACTCAGCTCAAAATTATATAATACAATGGAAAAAGACGAAAAAGAAAGCAAAAGACCCACACACAGTCACTGTTGAAGCAGATGAACAAATACTGGGAGAAGAACTTGTATTGAAAAGGAAATCAAGTTTCAGGGTCGGACACACAAACAAAGCCCCGCTATCTCCGACATTTATGAAATCCTTTTCCTAGTTGCAGAGAAAAAAGAACAAGACAATTTGCTACGTGGGGAAAGCAACAAAGATCTTCCTTTTCATAGTCACAATGCTCGTTGTTCTAGGTCTGGTTTTGGGATTGGGGATCCTACGCTGCCGCCACCACACAACTGCAAATGAATGTTCTGATGGGTCTTGCTTACGTCTACCTCCACCTGCAATCTTCGCCCCCAATTTCAATTCACCAACCTCACCTCCCTTCTTTCAATACCCCCTACCCCACCAACCATTATGGTTACAAATCCAACCCTCCTCCTCCTTACGACGCTAACCCATCTTCGCCGTTGTCGCCAATGCAACAGTCGCCGCCACCGCCGGAGGAAACTGCCCCTCCAAATCCTCCAAGTGTGGCAGGGCCACTTATCAATACACCTACACCAGGGTCAGCGCTGGTGGCACAAGCTCCTGCTCATGTTTTTGTGTAGTTATGTATTTGCAGTTTTCAGACAATTGGGTCAAAGAGGAAAATTGGTATCGGTTAGAACTTGGTTTTGACAGCAATGTTACTGCCTCTGATTTTGTCGAGAATCTAAATGACTTTTGAGCCTAGAGAAAGGTATAACTGCCTCCATAATGAGAAGTTGTTTGATTGCAAGAAGTTTCGTGATTTGCAATAATATATGTGTATATACGAAGCTAGCTGTGGCATAATTATGCATATTTTTTGCTATGGCTATATCATAATTTGTGGTGCAGACAAGGAGGGGAGGTGTGCGACTGTGAGTTGCAAGGGGTTTGATGAACAAGAAGAGCGGAAGAAGCTCAACGTCATATGCAAGGAGGGAGAGGGAGGGGGAGAAGTAGGAAAAATTGACTGTGTCAGAAAAAGAAAAAATGAGGTGGCACACTGTTAGCCAACTCAGCGTGATTTTAACGACGTTGGTTTTGGAAGACGAAAAATTATAGTTTCTTTAAGGACAATGATAAGTGTCACAAATTAGATATATTGAGCACTTATTTTAATCTCCTTTGATGTGTTTTAGAGTAAAATCTCATGGAAAGTTGTATAAAATGTATATATGATTGATTTTATATCAATATGAGTGTTTTTTGTGTGTTATTTTGCAGATGAATAAGGATTGGAGAAGAGAAAGAAGTCCCTGAAATTTCACTGTTACTATTCATCGAGCACTATTCATCAGGCACTATTCATCCGTTGACCGACACTATTCACTATTTAAAATTTGATTTTTTTTTTACTATTCATGCGTGGACCAGTCGCCCAGCCGGAGAGAGCCACTCGCCCAAGCGAGCCAGTCGCCCAGCGAGCCAGTCGCCCAACGACTAGGACCGGCTCGCCCAGCGAGTGGTCACTTTTGACCACTCGCCCATGCTTTTAGCCACTCGCCCAGCGAGTTGGCCTTGCTCGCCCAGCGAGCTGGTGCTATTCGCCCAGCGAGATGGTGCTGCTCGCCCAACGAAAAATCACTTATGCCTCTTCTCTTTAAAAACGCGAACTAGAGGCAGAGGAAGCCAGTTCTGGACGGAGGGGACTCTGCAGCAGCTCCCAGCTCGAGTTTGGAGGCTTCCAAGATGCAGGAACACCATTTCTCACCATCCAATCCATCCGTTTTCTTCTTTCTTGCTTCCGTGATGTCTAGGAGTAGCTAAAACTCCATTTCATTGGGGTTGAAAGTAATGTATCAAAACTCTATGTAAACTTTCTGTTTTATGCTTAATCCTTTATGAATCTTTTGTTTTATGCTTGTTATTCATGCTTAATGATGGAAATCTGAGCTATTAGAGTGATTTGAATCATTGGGAAATGCTAGGATCACGGACATAGGTAGAACAACCGGTAGAACTTAATTGTAGACATAGATTGAGGACTTTTGGGCATCAATAACATCGGTCTTAATGCAAATCTGAATTCTAAGGGATTAGAATTTCTGTTAAAAGATTTAGAGCTTGTCATCCGAGGAATTAGAGACTTGTCTACTTATGATGTTGATGCATGATTCTTGAGGAATTGTATTTGATAGTAAAGAATACTGAGTTTTGAACATGAAAATCAACCCCAATGAACCTAAACTCGACTGTTTTTACCACTTTGTATATTTGTATTTTTATCTGTATTGTGTAGAATAATACATTTGATAATCATATTTGACGCTAAATTAGTAAACTTTCACGATTAGCAAACCAAAAAAATCTCTTGGGAAACGATATCCGGACTTACCGGTTTATTACTTGTACGATTCGGTACACTTGTCGAACCATCAACAAGTTTTTGGCGCCGTTGCCGGGGATTTGTTTTTATTTTTGCCTATTGTGTGTTGTTTATCTGGTTTAGTTGATTTTAGTTATCTTTTTGTTTTCTTATTATTGTGATATATTTGAATTTTTGTGCATAATTGTTGTCATCTGTAGAAATTGTGTTTTTCTAGTTTGTGTTTTGTATGAGAAGCAGAGAACAGGTTGAAAATCTGCTTTTTGATCCGGAAATTGAAAGAATTGCTAGAAGGAATAACAGTAGAAGGAGGAGACAAAGCAGAGAAGCCATAGAAACATCTGTTATTTCTGAAGAAATTCTGGACTCATCATCTGGTCAAGAAAAGGAAACAATGGAAGGTACTCACAATGGAGAAGGTTCTGGGCAAGGAAGACGTACTCTTGCAGATTATAATACTTTCTCGGGACCTTTGCACTTCAACAGTATCGCAAGACCAGTGGTTA
Source organism: Vigna umbellata (assembly GCF_029865625.1). Lineage (NCBI taxonomy): Eukaryota > Viridiplantae > Streptophyta > Magnoliopsida > Fabales > Fabaceae > Vigna > Vigna umbellata. Next base: position 39,673,444 of record NC_142170.1, read on the forward strand.
ATGCTACTAACATGGAGATGAAGCCAGCTCTTATTCATTTGGTGCAGAATAATCAGTTCCATGGATTGTCCCACGAGAATCCATACACTCACTTAGCTACTTTCATGGAGATCTGTAATACAGTGAGGATTCACCAGGTTCCAGATGAAGCAATCCGACTCAGCTTATTTCCATTCTCATTGGCTGGTAATGCAAAGATGTGGCTGAATTCCTTTCTAGAGAATAGTCTGATATTCTGGGATGATGTAATTGCCAAGTTTCTGAACAAATTCTTCCCTCAATCCAAAGTCAATAAGGGAAAGCAGGAAATCTCTTCTTTTCAGCAGGATATTGATGAAGCTCTAGGTCAAGCATGGGATAGATTCAAAGGCCTACTGAGAAAAACCCCTACTCATGGATTTGATGAGCCTACACTGCTAAATCTGTTTCTTGGAGGGCTGAAATCTCAAACAAAGTTAATGTTAGATGCCTCAGCTGGAGGTAATATCAGATGGAAGACGCCTGAGGAAGCACATGAACTCATTGAAAACATGGCTGCAAATGATAATGAAGTTCAGAGTGAAAGAGGTCAATTTCAACAGAAAGGTGTTCTTCAACTTCAATCTCAAGATGCCTTGCTAGCCCAGAACAAGATTATGACTCAGTAACTTGAGACATTAATGAAGAAGTTATCTCAGCTACCTAAAGAGCTCCAGAATGTTTCTCAAGCCCAACATCAGATGATTCAATGTTGTGAATTATGCGGTGGAGATCACAAGAATGGTCAATGTGTACTACAAAGCATGTCTCATGAAGAAGTGAATTATATGGGAAATCAAGGTCGCCAAATGGATTTTAATCAAGGTCAAAATTTTAATCAAGGCTGGAGACCTCATCCGAGTATGGGACAAGCTGGTCCGTCCAACAGACCACCTCCACAGAACTTTCATCAACAACCTACTTTGACAGAAAGAACTTCAAAACTGGAAGAAACTCTTCAGCAGTTTATGCAAGTATCAATCTCCAACCATAAAAGTACAGAAGCCTCAATTCGTAATTTGGAGATTCAAGTGGGTCAATTAGCTAAGAATTTGGAAGAAAAATCTGAGAAGAAATTTGTGGCTAACACTGAAGTTAATCCAAGGGAGGAGTGTAAAGCCATCACTACAAGGTCAGGAAGGGTGTTAGAAGAAAGAGGGCATGAGAGAAAAGAGCAAGAAAGAGATGAGGGGAGTGCTGAGAAGAGAGAAAATAAGAGAGATGAGATGAGTGAAAGGGAAGAAAAAGAAAAAGAGAGAGAGGACAGAGAAAATCATAGAGAGAAAGAGGAAGAGAAAATGAAAGCAAAGGTGTTTGAGAAACCTCTTCCATATCCAAAGGTTTTCTCTAAAAAGGAGAAGGAAAGGCAGTTCAAAAGCTTCGTTGATATCTTCAAAAAGTTAGAAATCAAGATGTCATTCTCAGAGGCCCTGCAACAAATACCCTCTCATTCTAAGTTCATGAAAGAATTGCTTACTAAGAAGAAGAAGTACATTGAAGAAGAAACTATTGAAGTACAGGGTCAGTGCAGTGCAATTATCCAGAAGTTGCTTCCACCAAAGTTTAAAGATCCTGGCAGCTTTACAATTCCATGCAACATAGGAAAGTTGGCTGTTGGAAAGGCTTTAATTGATCTAGGAGCCAACATAAATCTGATGCCCCTTTCTATGTTTGAGAAAATAAGGGATCTGGAGATGAAATCTACACGCATGACTCTACAATTGGCAGATCGATCAATCAAGTATCCTTATGGAGTGGTAGAGGATGTGCTCATAAAGGTAGACAAATTGATATTCCCTGCAGATTTTGTCATCATGGAAATGGAGGAAGACAAAGAAGTACCTCTTATTCTGGGACGACCATTCATGAAAACAGCAAAAGTCGTCATTAATATGGATGATGGAACGCTGAAACTGAAAGACAAAGATGAGGAGGTAATTTTTAATGCATTTGATGATATGCAGCAGCGTAGTGAAGAAAAGGCAATTCCTGAAGCTGCAAATGAAATCATGTGTGTAAGTGATAAATCAGATGACCACCAGTTGTTGATGCAAAGAAAGGAGCCCATATTAGGAGAGCCAATTATACTGAAAAACAAGCTGTGGGTTTTCAAAAGCAAAACTAAAGACGGAAGATTTGAAGTTGAAGCTCCTTACTCCAGGGTAACCAGAAAGATATCTAGAAAACAGTGGAAGAGTTGTTGGTGGAACAGAGGAAAGAAGCTCACCAAAATCAAAAATCCACCATGAGCTTAACAGGTGTCGAGCTAAAGACAGTAAACAAGCGCTTACTGGGAGGCAACCCAGCTTTCTAACCCTTCCTTTTATGTGATGTTGTTGTTTATTTGTGTTTGAGTATGTGATTCTGATTGGTACTTGGTGTGGTGTGATGAGTTCTATTAGTATAGGTATTGAGTTTGGTTGTGTTTTAATGTGTTTTGGAGATGTTATTTCTGTGTTTCTGGATTTGTAAGGAACATATACATTGGCCTGAGGACATGCCTTCATCTATGTGGGGGAGGGATTCTTAGGTACATGATGAGTAGCAGCCGGAGGCATCTTCACTTTGGAGATTATGGAGTCACAACCATGACCTCTCAAGAGTTTTAGTTTGTTTTTAATTTCAGTTATTTAATTTCTTTAAGTTTTCTATGACTTATTTTCAGTATTTGATTTGATTGAGTTGTTGTGTTAGTTTGTTGAAATAAGGAGCTTTGAATTCTTTCCATGATAATTGGCATGATTGTGAGATTGTTATTGCAGATCTGAGTTTTAGAACATGTGTTATGATTATGAATGAGTAGTTCTTGAATCTGATTGATTTTGACCCAGAAGTTGAATAACTGAGTGTAGTGAGAAAGCTTTGAGAACAAGTGAGAAGTTGTTATTACTATGAATTTGGTTTTTGCATAATTCTTATTAATGCATATGCATTCTGGTTTAGAAATGAGAAAGGCAGTTTTTTGTTGTGAAATTTAACTACTTGGCCAGATGACTACCCATGTGTGAATATTCATCCTTTGTTATCCTCTTTGAGCCTTGTATATATTTTTTGTGAACCCTGAGCCTATTACAAAACAAACTACCTTATCCAACACTTTAGAAGAAGAGAATAAGAAACATATTTGTCAGGATATAGGTAGAAATTAAGTTTGGGGGAAATTTTAATCAGTTGAGTCTTAAACTGATGAAAAAAAAATGAAAAAAAAAATATATTATTGTATCATGTAAATATGAAAAAGTGTTCAAGTTAAAAAAAAATTGAGAAAATATGTTATGTGATGAATGAAGAGGTTGTTGATAAATAAAGTTTCAATGTTGTTATGTTATTGTTCTCCTCTTCTTTAGTGTTGTTTTGTTTCCTTGTAAAACCATGTTTCTTCTAGCCAAGCCAAGTTATAACCTGAGAAAGACCTTTTGATTTAAATCAGAATGTGTGAATTGTGTATGAGATGACTTGTAAAAGTTGATGAAGTACTTGATGACAATCTGAGTGTGAATTGGAGTTGTAAACACTTGCAGGCTGAGATAAACACTGATTGAGCATAGTTGTATATTTCTTTTTCTGGTTGTCTTATCATTCTGGGTTTAAGAACTTGTTTAATAGGGAAATCATAGCATTTGATCTGAATATTTGGAGATGTTGATAAAATGCTCATTTTTTGTGACAAGGATTATGTGATAGAATGTCAATTGCTCTTATTTGTGTTGTTATGTGTTATTGTTGCTTTTCATGAGGACATGAAAAAGTTCAAGTCTGGGGGTGTGATAAGTGTCACAAATTAGATATATTGAGCACTTATTTTAATCTCCTTTGATGTGTTATAGAGTAAAATCTCATGGAAAGTTGTATAAAATGTATATATGATTGATTTTATATCAATATGAGTGTTTTTGTGTGTTATTTTGCAGATGAATAAGGATTGGAGAAGAGAAAGAAGTCCCTGAAATTTCACTGTTACTATTCATCGAGCACTATTCATCGGGCACTATTCATCCGTTGACCGGCACTATTCACTATTTAAAATTTGATTTTTTTTTTACTATTCACGCGTGGACCAGTCGCCCAGCCGGAGAGAGCCACTCGCCCAAGCGAGCCAGTCGCCCAGCGAGCCAGTCGCCCAACGACTAGGACCGGCTCGCCCAGCGAGTGGTCACTTTTGACCACTCGCCCATGCTTTTAGCCACTCGCCCAGCGAGTTGGCCTTGCTCGCCCAGCGAGCTGGTGCTGTTCGCCCAGCGAGATGGTGCTGCTCGCCCAACGAAAAATCACTTATGCCTCTTCTCTTTAAAAACGCGAACTAGAGGCAGAGGAAGCCAGTTCTGGACGGAGGGGACTCTGCAGCAGCTCCCAGCTCGAGTTTGGAGGCTTCCAAGACGCAGGAACACCATTTCTCACCATCCAATCCATCCGTTTTCTTCTTTCTTGCTTCCGTGATGTCTAGGAGTAGCTAAAACTCCATTTCATTGGGGTTGAAAGTAATGTATCAAAACTCTATGTAAACTTTCTGTTTTATGCTTAATCCTTTATGAATCTTTTGTTCTATGCTTGTTATTCATGCTTAATGATGGAAATCTGAGCTATTAGAGTGATTTGAATCATTGGGGAATGCTAGGATCACGGACATAGGTAGAACAACCGGTAGAACTTAATTGTAGACATAGATTGAGGACTTTTGGGCATCAATAACATCGGTCTTAATGCAAATCTGAATTCTAAGGGATTAGAATTTCTGTTAAAAGATTTAGAGCTTGTCATCCGAGGAATTAGAGACTTGTCTACTTATGATGTTGATGAATGATTCTTGAGGAATTGTATTTGATAGTAAAGAATACTGAGTTTTGAACATGAAAATCAACCCCAATGAACCTAAACTCGACTGTTTTTACCACTTTGTATATCTATATTTTTATCTGTATTGTGTAGAATAATACATTTGATAATCATATTTGACGCTAAATTAGTAAACTTTCACGATTAGCAAACCAAACAAATCTCTTGGGAAACGATATCCGGACTTACCGGTTTATTACTTGTACGATTCGGTACACTTGCCGAACCATCAACAGACAATGATCAAAGTGTACCAAAATTTGAAAAAAGGACAAAAAATAGAATCGCTTGATAGTTGAGGGACTAAAAGCATATTTAACCCAAAAATAATTCATGCCAATTTGTAAATAATAGGTGGGTTTAATACATCATTTGGCCCCTACTTTTATGGGTTTGGTTCAAAATGGTCTCACCTTTTAAAAAATTTCAATAAGGTCCCATAATTTGTTAAAAAATGTTCAATCTAGTCCTTTTCGCTCACGCCGTTAAAAATCTAATGGTGCAAATGCCACCGTGGCCAAACCTGACTGAGCTGTGAAATTTGATGAATACGTGGCACGTTGCACTGTCAAATATTTTAAAAAGTAAAAAATGACAGAATAGGTAGGCACTTGAAGTTGCAGCACGACCACCGCCATTGTCAACACTACGGCCACCACTGCTACTGTCACCGCTACTGTCACCGCTGCGGCCACCGCCACTGTCACCGCTATGGCCGCCTCATCGTTAAAAACCAAGGTGTGTGAAGTCCATGACCATCTTCGCCCAACTCATGCCTTGTAATCGATTACAAGATTATCAGGGCATGAGTTAGACAAAAATGGTCATGGACTTGAAGTACCTTGGTTCAAACACTTATAGGAGTTTTTTCCTCCACAATTAAGTGGGACAAACTATGTTTTGATACACTTGACACCATCAATGATGAGTAACATATGTTTCATCCTCAATTGAGTGGGGCAAACTGTGTTTTGATACATTTTACACCATCAATGATGAGCAATGTGAGGCATCCATGCAAAAAAATAGAAAAATCATCGACAAGACACAAAAATGACCTTGGGGAGTCAAGTTCTCCTGGCTGGGGAATAACGTGTAACTTTTCGTACAGATCAGCAATTAAACCCCGGTAATCGATTACAGGGCCTGTAATCGATTACCGGGGGTTAATTGTTGATCTGTACGAAAAGTTACACATTACTCCCGAGCTAGGAGAACTTGACTCCCCTAGGTCATCTTTGTGTTACTCTGGCTGATTTTTTCCTTTTTTTGCATGGATGTCTCATGTTGCTCATCATTGATGGTGTCAAGTGTATCAAAACACAATTTGCCCCACTTAATTGTGGACGAAACAATCCATATAGGGGGTTTCAACCAATGTATGTGAAGTCCATGACCATCTTTGCCCAACTCATGCCTTGTAGTCGATTACAAGATTATCAGGGCATGAGTTAGACAAAAATGGTCATGGACTTGATGTACCTTGGTTCAAACACCTATAGGAGTTTTTTCCTCCACAATTAAGTGGGCAAACTATGTTTTGATACACTCGACACCATCAATGATGAGTAACATATGTTTCATCCTCAATTAAGTGGAGTAAACTATTTTTTGATGCGCTTGACAACATCAATGACGATCAACGTGAGTCATCCATGCAAAAAAATAAAAAAATCACCCATAGTGACACAAAAATGACCTTGGGGAGTTAAGTTCTCCCAACTAGGGAGTAACGTGTAACTTTTCGTACAAATCCGCAATCAGCCGTTGGTAATCGATTACAAGGGTTGATTGTTGATTTGTACAAAAAGTTACACGTTACTCCCCAGTTGGGAGAACTTGACTCCCCAAGGTCATTTTTATGTCCCTATAGGTGATTTTTTCCAATTTTTCATGGATGCCTCATGTTACTTATCTTTGATGGTATCAATTATATCAAAACAAAGTTTTCTACACTCATTTGTAGACAAAATAGTCCGTATAGGTGTTTGAACCAAGGTAGGTGAAGTCTATGACCATTTAGGAAGCTTAGAAAAATGTTGTTTTTGTGAAATTAAGTGCACCTAGTACAATGGTCTAAAAATTATGAGTTAGTAATCATTTGAAATATCTTTGAGTCTAGATTCCAACAAAACAAGAATCGATTCATTTGAAGTTCTATGGAGAAAGTTAAAAGCAAAACAATCAGCTAAGGTCAGAGTTGGTAGGAATATATAAAACGTTAACTTTAAGGAATTAACTGTACCTACTCAAATTTCCAAAAATTACAAATTAGTATTCAATGGAAATCTTTTTGAGTCTATTTTCTAATAAAATAAGAATCAACACATTTGAAGTTCGGTGGAGAAAGTTTAAAGCAAAACAAACAGCAAAGGTCAGAGGTGATAGGAATATTTAAAACGTTAGCTTTAAGGAATTAACTGTACCTACTCATATGTCCAAAAATTATAAATTAGTAGTCATTAGAAAGCTCTTTGAGTCTAGATTCCAACAAAACAAGAATCAACTCATTTGGAGTTCGGTGGAGAAAGTTAAGAGTAAAACAACCAGCAAAGGTCAGAGTTGACGGGAATATACAAAACTTTAACTTTAAGGAATTAACTGTACCTACTCAGATGTCCAAAAATTACAAATTTGTAGTCATTGGAAAGCTTTTTGAGTCTATTTTCTAATAAAAAAAGAATCACATCATTTGGAGGTCTGTGGAAAAAGTTATGATTAAAATAGTCAACAAAGGTCAAAGCCCATATATGTTTTTGAACCAAGATAGGTGATGTCTATGATCATTTTTGTCCAAGTTATGCTTTAGTAACCGATTATAGGGTCCCTGCAATCGATTACTAGGGGCTAATTGTTGGTTTGTCCAATTACAGGTCATTTTGTCCCTTGTAATCGAATACAATGGCCTTTGAAAAAGCTTTAAGAAGCAAAAAGTCGAAACCTTGGGAGAAATAACGCCAACCACAATGCGATGGAGCGAGAATGAAATGGAGACCTGCAACCAATGGAGCGAGAGCGACGTCCAAAGAGAGAAATGTGCGGACAATGGTGGAGATACAGCGACTGCAAAGAAAGAAAAGTCCAACTCAAATGATGGACTGAGAGCACGGTTTAATGGTCGATAGAGAGTGACGAGCAAATACAAAAAGGAAGAAGACGAGAGAGTGACCAACAAAGAAAAAAAAGAAGAAATCTGAAATAAAAGGGACATTCTAAATTTTCTTTCCATATATATCCCTAAAAAAACTTTTTTCAAACCTTTTAAAAATCAATCAATGAAATTGTGTCAGGTGCAAAATTTTGTTGTCAAATAAACAATTTTCATCTTTCTCAACGAAATAAACAAAAAGCTTGTGAGTTCACCTTCAAGGAAACAAACATGACAAAAAAAAAAAAAAAGGGACATTTATCATATTCAAACTCTTCACAAGCACAAGTTTATCTACTTACCACAAAAACATACACAATATTCTAACAGTGTATGCATAGTCAAGGAGTTTCTGATGCAATAATTGATCCTAGCCAGCACTTACATGATAAGAAAAGAGCCAAACGTAGCCAAGAACCATTTGCCGACTAAATAATTAAGGGTTTTGAATAATATATGTTTACATACCATTTTTTGTGGCGCATTCACCAAAATGCCAAAAGTGGGAAGTGACCTTAGATAGCAACCGAAAGCCACACTGTGAAAGTCACACCGCCGACATTGCCAAACACATCCCAAAAGTCTTACTTGATAGGGTATGCCACAGAGGGGACCAATCCTTGAGTTTTAGGCCCACTTTCTTTTCTTCTCTTTTTTTTTTGTATAGGGTGGTCATGGAGGAGAGAATGGGAAACACAAAAATAAATTAAACCTTTTTAAGATAATTTTTTATTTTTATTTTACTTTTACTTTCATGTGTTTTTGGTTTTGGTTTTTGGTAGTAATTCTTTCTGTTTCTCTAAAATTGTGAAATATTTAATTCTTGTAAACTAAATAAACTTTGGTTTTAGTTTTATCTGCTGCTCCATAAAATTTATAAATACTATTCTTTTTATAAATTACGTTGCTGAGTTGGTGGTTCGGAGAAAAAAAAAATTAAAGTATACTTAATGTACCACAGGCATTAATTGTATTTAATTGTATTAAATATATGAATAGTCAATGACAAAATAATAAATATTAGAAATAGTTTTTAAAAGATAAAATATAAGGCAAATGAAATTAAAATTTGCTGATTTTGTAAAACCGATGATATATAAGGATTAAAAATTATACTATTTTATATTATTGAAATTTTATTTTATAAGAAATATTATCTTTTTAAAAATATTATTAATCTTTTCTTTATAATTTTTAACTTCATCTTTTATTTGATTGATAGTATGTTAGTATTGTAAAAAGTGATATAATTATGTCTTGCTATAATCTTAAATAGAATAAATTCATCACTAATAAGATTTGCCCATGTAACTGTGGAACTTGTATATGAAGTTTAAAAAGACAGAAGATTAATCTTTATTTTATTAAGATTGTTAGAGTGTGATCAAATTGTTGATAAGAATTTTTTATGTGTAAATATTGCATCTTGTGTGAGTAAAGGTCTTTAAAAATAATAAAACTTTTTTGGGTATAAAAGGCTAATAAATTATAATAATATCAATTAAATATGTGATTATTGCTTGAATGAAAATAAATTAGTTGTGATGTTTAATTTGACATGTGGACACTTTGGCTTTTGAAAAAAAACCTTATATTATCAATTGAAGGCAGGAAACAAAAGTTAAAGCATTTTGCGAGTTTCGCTATAATGC